>NC_083658.1:7424427-7754427 GCF_963576545.1 Limanda limanda | reverse complement strand
CACACGGTTTCTGTGGTTATACTGAGCTCTGCATGAGTACAGTGACACCATCGCTGCGTGCAGAGCTGTTCATGTCGGTATTTAGGGCGCCACGCAAATTAAAAGCACGCCGGTTAGAATATCTGTCACCTTCCTGTCACGTGACGACTCGCATCACAACAAACACTTCCAGGCTCGGGCGCCCCAGTAACGTTTATACTCTGACGCCACGTTTGGCAAACTGCCTGATCTCCAATGTGTCAATAGGGTTATTACGACCATGTTGTATTTTTACACCTGGCGCCCACAGACCAGTCTGGAGGTTTTGAGACTCTGGTGGTCCTGTTGGTAGTTTAAAAGCGAGAGAGCGATGTCGTCTGGACCGGCCACGAAACAGACGCCACAGAACGATGACGCAGACCCTGCTGTCGCTTCCCGATTGGTTCTTATCAGCCACAGCTCATCTACCAGGGTTGACGGCGAGACACTTACAGTCTGTAACATTTCCACCAAAATAAGAAACCCCTCGTCTTGCTTTCCACAATATTTGTTTCTCTTCGAGGTATTTTAGGTAACCAAGCAACCGACTAAGGGGTAGGCAATCCACTTCCTGTTTAATGTGTACAAATGGCCCATGCGTGTTTTTAGGGGATTGATCCTGATACGGAGTAAAATCACTTGTGTGGACAGAGAGAGTTTTATGTTTTGAAATTAGCTTTAAAAAGGTGGATGAGGTTACAACCTGTACAAATCTTACAATCCCTACAATTAAAAGGCTCTTTTCTTAACACTGGGGTTCAGATCACATTTCGCAACAGATATCCAGTCAGGAACAAGCAGGCAAATATGCAAACCGGGAGGATGAAAAATGCCAATCGATGTCATAAAACCTGCAGGAGCAGCTCCCTACAGTCGTGGAGGATGACGCTGGACTCCTCCCACCTCCCTGGAACCAATGTGCTCTGCAGGAGAACACACAGCACTCCTGGGCTCACCCCATTCGCCTCAGCATCACCTCGCCGACCCCGCTGACATTCATTATGCATCCGCCCTGGGGGGGGGGGGGGGGAGGAGAACATGGAGTGGATGCACACAGCCTCCAGGAGCCTGGTAATTGCTGCGAGGGAGATTTCTCTATGTTTTTAATAAGAAGAAACCTCCCACGACCTTTAGAGCCCGTGCAGAGGTGACATATTCGAAGCATCCCTGCAGATAAAAGCATATTTTTCTTTTAAATGCAAGGTTCTCGCTTTGAGTTTTTTAAGACGGTAAAGACAATTTGTTGTAGCGTCCCCGTCTCATGTGAGATTTGTCTTGGTTTCATGTGTTTACGCTGCGAGCCGGGAGGTTGAAGTGAGGACAGAACAAGCTGCCGTGCCCACTTGTGAGTGTTTGCTTGTTTGTTTGTGTAGAAACTGGGAGGAGAAGGAAGACTTGTGTTGTGGTGGATCTCCTCAGGGGCCCCTTGAGGTCCCCAAGCCCCATCTTGGACCCCCCACCCCCCCATCCTCCCTATTGACATGTGTACAAATCCACATCAGCACATGGAGGCTGCAAAATCATAATAAGGCAGAAGGGAAGAGGGGCATTTCCACACAAACACACACAAGCCCCCCCACTCAGAGTATTGCATTGCACTGCTGCACCCCCCCCCCCCCAAAAAAAACAACAAGGTCTCCATCTGCACACATAACAACACTTCAGCCCCCCCACACCCACCTGAAGAGCAGGAGATGAGGAACACGGCGAAGGCCAGCTTGGTGGCGTCTCCCATTTTCCATCCGAATCGGAATCCACTGATTGGAAAGAGAATTCAAAAAAAAAAAAAAAAACTACACACACACACTCAGACACACAAAAACAACAAAAAAGAGAAACCCAGGGGGTCAAATCAAAATGTCTTGCAGCTCCGAGGGTCTCAGCAGGAAGAGCATCTTTTTAAAAAGATCCAGAAGATTCCAAAAACACACACCACTGGTCGACCCCCCCCTCAAAAACAAGGACTTGAGGAAGAGGAGGATGAAGAGCCGATGGCTGCTGGTATTTCCAGGTTCACGGGGCTGAGCAATGGAGGGCGACTTGTTGGAGCTTCAAGCCGCGGCTGTCAGGGACACGCCGGCCCCGCAGCGGTGCGAGGGGACCCCGGTGCCTGCTGGAGGAGTTCCCCGGGCGGCGACGGAGAGCCACGGCCGGACAGGGCTAACATCCATCGGCCTGGGAACCGAGCTCGCTCCGCTCTCCGGTCAAACTTCCAATAAGCTCTTGGGGGTGGGTGAGGGGGGGAAACGTCAAAAGGGCGTCGAGCTGATCATGTCCCGGTCCCCCCCTTCTGGGAGTATGCGTGCTGGTGGTGTGTTATTCCCCGGTGGAAAGTGTCGGTTCTGTCCCGGCGGTCCGGCGTCGCTGCCCGGCCACAACCAGAGCCAGCGTCCGCTCCCCCCTCCGCGGAAAAACAACCGATGAAGAGGCTCTCTCCCTCCGCAGCGGTAGCCCTCTCTCTCCCCGGCCTGGTTCCCCTCTACCCCCGGGTCGAACGGGTTTCAAAGCCCGCTGTCAGACGTTAGCAGCCCCCGGTGGAGGAGCCGTGGTTAATCCGTGTGTCTGCCGGAGCGATCGAGTTCTTTTCCCCCGCGGAGTCCGCCTCCTTCCTCGCATCCTCTGGTCGGGACGAGTTTCAAGATGGCGTCACTGACCCACGGCAAGAGCGGCGAACTCGAGTAAGGAAGCTTCCGGGAGAGCTTTTCGAAATAAAGGTTGGTTGAAATGAGATTTTGATTTTGATGTTCTTCAACCTTGTTTTTTTTATGCAGATGGGCTGAGACTGGTCTTTTCCTCGCATGGAGCGTGTTTACCTGGAAAGAGGTCCACAGAGTCATGTGGTAGATACACTTCAAGAGAAACACACATTTTCTGGATCTCTCATATCAAACATCCCTTTTCCTCCGTACAGACTGAATACATCAACATTCCTGCACTTCTGTCCCCTTTTAAACAAATCCATCCATCGTTTTTTTACTAAAATTCTACAAAAAAACTATAATTCCGCCTGATAAGTTATTTTAAATAATAAATGTATTCATTGTTGTGACACAGGTCCCAAAGAAACACGTCAAAGCCTCACATTATAGATGCAAATGTTTGATTTTAAAAGCAGTAGCTGATCAATTTTCTATTGATCTACATTGGAGATCAGCTCATTTATGTTTACTCTACAGTATAGTTGTGATTTTGTTCATAATAAGGCTTTGGCTGGATGTTTTCAATCTGGAGTTCTTGGCAAATTTATATTATTGTGCATCAGTTCATGGGTTTTTGCATTTTACCTGCTTAGCCGAAATCAACCTGAGATACTACAATCACATAATACTCAAATATGGTGTGGTTTGTTCCCAGTTGTTCAATATTCAATATCTTTTCCTCCGCTTCACATGATTTGGTCTACTTTCATTTTTAAAGCAAAATAGTTAAACTTCCGTCACCAGACCTGCTCACTGTGGCGAACTTGACGAAACCGCTTTACGAGCTAGGGATTGTTTTTGTTGAGTACGGGCGTTCGTTTTGCGCCCGAGCGTGTACCGTTGTATGGAAAAGAGGGGCGGGTCAGTTCGGGTTGTTTCAGGATAACAAAAAACAACATAGTTTTTAACCATATTTTGTTTTAGTTTGCATTTACAGGTTAAGGGCTATTGTCGGCTTCCGTTGCATTATTATACATATACAAGCATTTTTGTCCAATATAAACAACAAAACAAAGAGAAGTAAATGTATAAACATCACTCAAAGCCAATTAGAGTGATGTTTCAAGAGGTTTAAACCACAAACACGTTATTTAAAACAGTAAGCTCATAACAGTCAGCCCAGGACTGCATGTAGGTCAACACATAAGGCCCCCTACATATAGCCTCATGCCCTGGTATGTGCTACTATGTCACGTATCCCGTTTCACCGCGGGTGGAGTGTTCAGTAATAAACGCTGAGAATACCGTGAACTACAGATATAGGCTTGGCCCATCCCCAAATCTGCGTGACACTAATCTCTCTAATAGCCTGGAGCAGATCTCCAACCATAAGCGCTGCGAAACGATTAGGAGGTCAGAGGTCCCGGGGGATTTCTCTGCCAAGCTTGGAAGCTGAGTCACCTGTTCTACATCGACAAACGCACACACAATAAGAACCTGTGCGTGGCTCGATCGGGTCAGAGCTCCAGGCACGGACGCCGGGGTCAGGTGAGGAGTTCACTTCCTGTGCATGTCACTTCCCTCCACCCCTTTTGGCATAGGTGTTTTATGGATCACAAACGGACGCCTCAACAGAAAGTCTCCGCCGCTGTCTTTGGGAAACGTCCTGGATCATTTCACAGATCCCTCACTGGGAGATATTCCAAACCTGCCTCAAAATATTGCTCTTATCAGGACCCAGTGGGCCTCTGGTCATGCGGCGAGTAATTAGATTACCCTTCATTGTTAGATTCCTTTGTCTTGCGTCACAAACATTAGCTAATTCAATTACATTCATTTAGGGTGAACCCTGCTCGAACCCTTGGCTTTAAATATAGCCGCATGATCACCTTATACCTCACCTGCAGGGTTCGTACACCGGTAATTCAAGTATCATCGTGTTAGGGATCAGGGCGTTTTTTAATTTTTTTACATGCAACATTTAAGTCTCTGTTTCAAGAGAAGCTGTTTCTTTCTTAAGGAGAAAACAATCCATTACAAACACAATGATGTGATCAGATTAATTTGGAATAAAAAGGAAAAAATGGGTAGTAAAGAGTAAAATAAAACTCACAAAGAGACACACACACAAAAACATAACAAAAACTGGAGCCACTGGATATTAATATGTTGAATATTATCAGTATAAGAGACGAAATAAAGAAATAAAGGTGATAAGCCATAATCTATAAATCAGTTCCTGCTCTCTCTGAAGGGGACCAAACAGTCAAATGACAGCACACTTATTTCAGATCAAAAATGAAATACAAAGAAAAGAAAAATAAAGTCAATTAGGTTGAAGCTGAGATCAACCAAACATCACTCTACTCAAAAATATAGAAAAATAAAACAGTACATTCATTCAAACAATTGAGATACACGGGAAATATATTTCCTGGCTGATCAACAGTGGGAAACAACATGGACTGGTTCAGCTAACTTAACAGCGAAGAGAAATTAATTAATACAACTAATTATGACAAAACAGTCTAAATCAAATATGTGTGACTCATTGAGGAAACAGGGTAGCATCATTTTCTTTGCAATAAACTAAAATCTTAAGCCGAAAAGACTGGTTGTGTTTTGTAATGTGACAGCAAAGAAAATAACAAAACCCAGGATAATGTGAGTGTGTGAAAACAGCTTATATAAAAGGACACAAATATTTCTCATTGGCGTTATGTATACATGTGTATACATAATATGGCAAATGTACATCGTGTGCAGAATCCCACATTAAATAGTCAGCAGCGGTATAGCTGTGTACTCTGTCACCCTCTTGTTCTCTGGTCTCTGGCGGATAATGAATGATTCAGCAGTGGCCTTGTTGAGCCGCCATCAAGTGTTTTCATTTACCTCTGTTTCTCAGCAGCGGTGATGTTTCCATCTGCAGGGCGGGGGGGGGGGGGGGTGTATGGGGGATGGGGGGTGAAACGTGTGGCGGGTTGCGTGTGGCACCGGGGGGCCGCGATGCAAAGTCCGATCATATGGAAATAAGAGAGAATGGGTGAAAAGCAAGTCAGGTGGGAGATGTGTGAGCAGCTGTGGGAGGCTGCAGCTTCCTTTCAGCTCGGACTTGCTGATGTTCAGCAGCTCAATCCGCTAGGCTCACCATCTTAGTTTAGTGTTGTGCAAATTCAAGTTTAATTTTCGATACACATGACCAGCTTGTCCTGCTCACCAATACTTTCTCTATAAACTCAACAACTGCTGTAGAGATAAAAGGCTCCACACGTGCATCAGTGGGGAATGACTTGCATTCATTCCGTGTGGAAACATCAGGTTGGGTCGTGTGTGTCCATCCTCCTTTGAGTGGGGAAGACCTTCAGTTCTGGGGCCTGCAGATTTACTGCCCGGCTAATCCCATTACTCAACTATCTGATGCCAAATCCCCTCTAATGGCATTACACGTGCCAGAATTACGTATGATGCTTGCTAATGAGAGTTCAGCAGATATACCTTACTGGAACCAGTGGGCCCTCTGCACGCAGAGTAGCCCCATGACTCTGCGGCTTAATGGACTCGGTATTGAGTGTCGAGGGAAGTCAAATTTATCGACAAAGTGCTTTTAACAAAAAGCAGGTTGCTGGCAAAGTGCATCGCAGAGCAAACAGAGGATGTAAATACAAACCTGCCAGCGGACTCGTGCCGACAGTGTGTGTGTGTGTGTTTGTGACGCGTGGGCGTGCGTGTGACAGTGAGAGGTGCGGGACAACGCCACGGGGCAGGTGCACACTTTGAGATGCATGCATGAATGATGAATGGCAGGATGGAGTTTCCCCGTGCAGACCTCAAATCAGGCGGCCGCTGCCACGTCCTCTGCTACTGTAGCAGCTCTCCCTTCCTTAAGGGGACATGAGCATGAAGGCTTTTGTAGAGTTACATACACATGAAGTGGATGATGTCTTTGGTTCAGCAGAAGATGAAAAAAACAATTATTTTAGTATAAATACTGCATTAAAAATATTACTTAACTACCTATTGCAGGATACCTCTCTAACTGAGGGGAAACCTGTGGTACGATGGAATGTCTTAACTGTTCATTTATTTATTTATTCATTTATTATTTTTCACTAATCAGTCTGTCATAGATAATTTGTGATGTTGTCAAGGTATGTTTGTGTTCCTCTTCAGTAAAGTTCTAAAAAAAAAAAAATTACTTAATCAAAGTATTATTAGAAAATGTGCCTAATTTATTTAAAAACTACCCTTGTGAGTGTTGTACTGTTACACATAAATATACTATATTATTCAGTAGATACTAGAAAGTGTATATCCTATACCGTTGCATATTCTAGTACAAATATTCACAGTTTGGACTTAAGCACTTAAATCAGGTTTCAAAAGGTGGATGATAAAGTCAAGCGTATGCTAAAGGTCTTTATGAAGCCATTGCCTTTCAAATGACAGGAAATGGCCGAAAGTATCTGGACAGTAAAGTTCATCTTCATCGGCACAGAGGAGCCGAGGAGCAGAGGGGCCGAGGGGAGACCCTTCATTGAACCGAACACATGATACCAAACCGCATCCTTCCAACCAAACAATTCTTTTAATCTCAGAAGTATTACCGAAGCCCAGAGAGTGAATGCACCTCAAAAATATTGAGGTATTGAGATCACGTGATCAGCCGTTCTCTGGGGCCCGGACCCCCAGTCAATTGCTCTCTTTGCCTCCCCTGTTGCAACACCCCCGACTCTACTTCCTACATTCCTGTGATATCCTTCTGATATCCCCTTAAAGAGGCAGTGATGTAACGCAGTGAAGCCCTTCAGTTTGTCTTCCCCCAGTCCGGCTTGAAACCAGCAGTGGTCCCAAAGTGCTCCAATCGCTTTTTGAGATTCTCCGGCATCACTTTAACGCCCAGCGAGAGAGCGGTTCTACATGGCGTCGGCTCTGTGCTCCACCGAGAGAAGCGCCCCCCCCTTGCACTTGTGATTAAAAACAATACTCCCAGCAGGTCGTCCGGTGGCTGAGTGTGGTGCATGGGGGGGGGGGATCTCGCCTCTTTTGCTCTTAAAGCGCCCCGGGAAAATGATTTATACGCCTGCTCTCGGCTTGTCGCGATGCCACTCAGAGCGATTTATCTTGTCCCGACTCTGGCTCTCTGCAGCAGGAGCCGGCCAATCCCTCCCCCACCCCCCACCCACCCCCACACCCCTCTGCTCTGTTGTTTCAGCGTGAATGATCTTTTCCATTGACAGCTTTGTTCATCCCCGCAGGCAGATCTGCACCTGTAACCAAAGCCCGGTGGATACCGGCCTAATTACCGATCTCATCTGGCACCCAGCTGCCTTCCTTGTCCTCGCACGAACCCCACGCGGCAGAGCGCAGGAGAGGAGGCATTATAAGTGAGTTAAAAAATGAGCCGTGGTCGCTGTGGCTGCTCGGTGGAAACCATGTTTCTCCAAAGGCAGCAACAGAAGAAGCTGGAAAGAGGGGTTGTTATTCTCAGGGGGGGGTTGAGGTTGTTTCAAGGTCAGGGAGGACACGTGGAGTCAGCCAGAGAGAGGGGGAAAAAAGAGAACACACCAAATCTACAGTTACTCGTCAATTGTTTCACGCTTATGTCATGACAGGTATCGCTGACTTCTTAATCCCCGGCGTTTCTGCTGTCACCTGGAACAGCTTCTGGTTTTACGCGGAGGCACGCAAGGTCAGCACGCCGCCGGGAAGCAGCCGGCTGTGTGGGCTGAGCGGAGCGAGCTGCTCCCTGGGTTGGCACGCAAAAAAAAAAAAAAACAACAGAAAATCAGCACCTAATGGAGGTAAGAGGGAAGAAATGTTACAGGTTGAATACTCGTATATGCCTGCGTGCAGCTGTGTGTCAGGTGGGTGGGCGCTGGAAAATGAGCAAGCGACCTTCTCCGCGTGAATAATCAAGTAAACAATCTTTGCTCTATTGGAATACGTCTATTCTGTAGGCCTGAGGTAATATCCAGCCGGAGGAGGGGATGACGCACGCCGCGGAGATGCACATAGAAACCCGACGAAGGACGCTCATATGGCGCCGGCTTCCAATGCTTTTCATTAATTCTGTTCATACCTCAATGCTGTGTGCACTTGCATCAAGGCCCGGCGCTGCGGCGCTTATTAATCTTCCATTAAAAGGCTGTTGGCAATCAGATTTGCAGAATTTGCCAGCGCAGTCGTTTCACTTTGCCAAAGCAGCGGCACAAATACGGAAGGTGGAGTTCGAGGTTGAACCGAATCACCTCTCCCCCAAGTGTGACATGTTTTCTCTCTCTTCGGAGGGATCTGGCGATTGACGCGGTGCTGACAGCTCCAGATTTAAGACGCAGCGCCCCCCCCACTTGGAATACGCGTCGGCATGACCAGGCTAGTTTGGAAATAACACCACGTTAAGAGCTGAGCCTGCCCATGCTCCGAGCGTGACGTGACCCTTATGCAATCGCACAATGAGAGCAGGATATTTGGGGAATGTAACCCAGCACCCCCGGAACCTTTATAGCCACTTGTTGCCAGCGGCTCAGGAAGGTAGCTGTGTTGCTAGCGGGCAAACGGAAAATTTACACGGGCCATTTACAAAACAGATTTCAGAATCCATGACTCGAATCCCACATTTTGATTTGGGCAGATTCTGGTCTTGAGAGTCAATTTTTGTGATATTAAATTTCAAACTTCTTGTAATTCATTTTTTCATATATGTATTTTTTATTTCTGTGCTATGTCACTTGCATTTAGCCAAACCTTGTTTGTGGATTACTAGACATCACTAGTGTTTGTTGGATTAGTAAATTATTAATTTATAAAAACTGAATTGGCCTCCTTATACATAGAAAAATTGAATAAAAACCGTATGACTTCTATTGACAAGGCCACTTCCATCAAATCTAATGGCAACTTTCATCCAAAGCTTATTAACAGAGGTCAAAATATAATAAATGATGATATTTTGTACCTCATAGAATTTCTATTTACTGTCAAAAGATGGAGCCTGGAATAAAGCAAGTGAAAGAACAGGTTTTCAGAAGTTTGAACTTTCATCCTCCACAAGTATCATACTGGTATTTACCACTCCACCTATAATGTTAGTGTGATCTTGTCAACAGTGGATGAGTGTGTGTGTAGTTGTGTTATGTTACAGGGAGTCAATCATCAGAGCTGGAACGCATGTGAACACATGTTGACACGACTAAAAGGGGGGGGGGGGGGGGTGAACTCCTGCCTTCTGTTCGTATCAAACAGTTTGGAGACCTATTCAAAGTGTCATTGCTGGCTTAATCCCTGCAGTGTGTGTGTCAGTGTGTGTGTGTGTGTGTGTGTGGTCATAGATAATAGTTCTGGCTTCCCTGGACCCTGTGACAGCGCTCAGCAGCTGTACAAGACTCTGCCAAGGACCGCCTCTATCTCTTCACATCTCTTGCTCTTTTTTTTCGTCTCCCTGCGTGATTCACTTTTGTCTCTTTCTTTATTTCTCATCTTCTGCCTTACAAGTATTTTTTTTTTAAAAGCATTAAAAAGCATAAAAAGGAATTAGGAGTGTCTCTGCCAGCTACTTAACCCCCCACCACCCCCTTCCCCTCCAAGCTTTTATATTTTCTGTGACACCGCCAACAAAGAACGAGTCCATAAAATAAAAAAAAAATGAAACAAGTCCACGAGAAAAATGCAAAGAATCTTTCCAAGGCTCTGCTGGATGTTGGATAATGCAAATGTTAGATAATGCAAATGTTGGCTGCGTTTTCGGGCTTTTACATAAGACAGAAACAAAAAAGGACAAATGCTCAGTCGGTTTTGTCTGCACAGAACTGAGACTAATAACCTGGGTTTTTAAAATGCAGCCTGCGTGGTCACAAATGGACAAAACCAGAGAAAGACAGAGTGTTGTCAGGACCTGCTGGTTTGGAGAAAGTCCATTGCTGCACGTAAACAACAAGTATGATGTTTTTTTTTGGGAAGTCAGTAACGCAAAGATGTGTTATGAAACGGAAAAAAGGGCAAATGCAAATGACTGTATTGTCAAATGTCTGTATTGACCCACCCAAGCCAGGTGCCGAATGACGTCGGTTTGCTTTGTGGCAAAAAGGCGCGATGGCGTCAATTTTGTTGCCAGGCGATCCTGTGTTTTTCTTTACCCGGAGCCGTGTGCGTCAGGACCTCTGCTGATCCAACGCCGTGGTCTCTGAAAGAAATAAGATTCTTTGTTACGTGAATGACGAAGAGGGCTGTCGTTTTCTCGCCACACGGCCTTACAGACAAAAGTTGAAGCTGTTCAAAGCCTTTAACATCAGTCCTACATCTCAACATTTATTAAAAACATTCCTGTCACACGCAGACTTTCTCCCATAGTCCAAACACATGCAAACTGGGGTGACGTTAACCAGAGACTCTAAATCGATTGTACACGTGAACCTAAATGTCGTGTGTATGTCGGCCCTGAGATTGACTGGTGACCTTTCCAGTGTGCATCCTTCCTCTCGCCCAGTGTCTTCTGGGATTGGCTCCAACCCCCTCCGACCTGGAATGGAGAAGCGATATAGGTAACGGATGGATAGACCCTTTTTCATCCTCACTTTCTACTTTCCTGTCCTCGTCTCCTCCTTACCCGTCCTCTCCCTGGATAAAACATCGGTGGTATCCTGCAGCAGATGGCTCCGTGCTCCGCCACCCCCACACCCGCAAAGTGTGGGTGTCAAACACAGGCAACAACATGGCCCCTGCATACACATACATCTCACCTGTGCTACTATATGCAGTCACAATTTACATATCCATCCCCGGCGCGGTGAATCATGCGACTCGGCGCTGAACCGAATCTGCTCCTGTGTGTCGGAGAGGGAACCTTCAGCTCTTTCTGCTGAGATGCTCCCGCCCGCGTGAGCGTGAGTGTGAGTAACTCAAACACGGCCACAGCTTCAGTTCGACGTCTTTATCGTCTCGGGATCTGATCACCGGGCGACGGCCGTGCATTCGTGTCGTGTGCACGTCAGTGAGGGGAGTAATATGCCAAGAGGCAATGATGGACAACAAGACGAACGTGATAACGGCCTTAGTTTCAACCCCTGCACATAAATCACTCTGCACAGCGGAGCAGGACATTTCTTGAAATTATCCATAGTTTTATTTTGTTACAGTCGAAAAAACCTACCAAAAAAAGGTGTAGAAATATAATGTTGTTATGCACAAACATATATTTATTTATGTATATATATTTGTTTTCCTATACGGTTACTTATTTTGCCAGCCCTGAGATTTTTCTTATGACCAAAGTAAGACAAAAGCAATCAATAAAAGGGCCTCCATGTTGTTTGTTGAGCAGAGATATCAAATATTCTCTTTTCTCTTTCTTTTCTCTTTCTGAATGTGGTTTTTAACATGAGTTAGAATAGACACCAAACAAGAATTCAAAGGTGTGTAAAGTGGTCAAAGGTCAAAGGTCACATTGACCTTATATCATTCTTGAGATAAATGATATGTGCATGAAACTGCACTGGTTGGTGGAGGCGTTTCCATTTCACTATTTCCTGACTAAAAAGATGAATTGAATAACCTTGATATTGGTCGTGTGATTAATAAGGAGTGAAAATGCTCTTTGGCTGCTGCTCCAGTTTGCTGGGAATCACAGTGGAGTCCCATTAGACTTCCTGTGGGAGTAACACCAGCTAGTAACACAAGTGATAAAGTGATGGTCGTGTCCAGCATCTTATTCAGCTGCACCGCCATTAGGAGGAAGACGCTGCACCTTGTTTTGGAACCGAGCTCCTCACTTGGCTGTCTGAGCGGGGGGGAGATGAAGGGAGGGGGGGCGAGGCGGTCTCAGTCCAGAGCCGGTGACATCATCAGGGCCTTTCGGTGCCGCTTATCTCTGCGGGATCTCCCAGCCGCCCTGGCATTTCCTCAAGTAGGCGGCGCACTGTAAAAACTAAAAACATCCAAAGACGAGAGGGGGGAGAGCCGTGTTGTTTTCTCTTTCTTACAGGATTAATTCCTGGGCTTCAAAATAAAATATAAAAACGGCCTAATAATCATAAATGATCCAAGCGTGTAAACACTGTGTCCAGGAATGTTTCTGCAGTGTGCAGTTTCTCGCCGTGGTTCTTTTATTCCCACATTTCCGCTGGTTGTTGTGTTGTTGTCGTGGTGGAGCAGTGAAAACCTGTTATCTCCAGACTTGTCGCCTCAAATTAAAAACACACACCACTCTTTTCTTTACCCTGAAAACAAGTCTGGGGGCTCTGAAAGGTTTTATTGCGGAAAAATGGAAAAAAACAAAAAAGATCTTATTTTGCAAAACGAATCATTTATTATTGACGGTGTTTGTTTTTTTATATTAGGAAGTGATAGGGTTTCACCGTCCCCACCAGGAAGACTATATCTTTATATTCCATTCAATCTATACTAGACTGTGGTGGTTTACAGTGATCCAATCATATTTGGCCAGAATAGCAATCAGCCACTCATGTTGTTGCTGTCAAACTTTAAATGTGAAAGTTAAAAGTTTTGCTACGGATTGAATAAGAGTGTGCGACGGGTTTCAAGTCTTTTATTCTGTATTCTCTCAATGACGTGTGTACAAACCCCAGTGTATTAATATGGCAGAGCACACGTTCAACCTCGAATGTTTTCTACAAACGTGGCAGCTGCTGTGTGATGTCGTCTGTTCCAGAGAGAAAAAGCATTAAACACGTATTTTCTAACCCCCCTGGTTTTCTGCATTCCCTTGTAACCATGGTGACATCACAAGAGGTCTCAGCATCAAATAAACGCCAAATACGCAGCGCAAATAAAGATTGAGCTGAAATCATCGATTGTCCAGTTCGGTGGTAATAGTTTCATTGATCTATACCTGAAACATTGGGACTGTTTCTTCCCGCTATGAGAAATAAAAATGCAGCTCTTCAGTGTCCTGACATGACTCCCCCAGGACCCCACCATAAAGCACTCTACTGCTCCACTTTAATATGACATGTGTCACAATGTGCTTCACCACGCTCCACCTGGTTATTCCTGGACGTGTCAGACAAAGGGGGAACGGGCGCCGTCGTTAAACGCCGAGCGGGCGAGCTTTAGATATTGATGAACGCCCTGATTTTCCTTATCGCTCTGCATCACTACCGTTTTTCTTTTTAAAATTGCAGATGTATCGCCGCTTTCAGATTTAACGTCCACACTTCCTGCTTAATCTGATGATTACTTCAGTAAGGTACAAGATGTTCTCCTCATGGAACTGACAATTAGAATATATCATCTATGTATTATTATTTTGGGAGTAAATTTAGGCACCTGAAACTGTTCTGTTATGGCGAGAGATGATAACGGAACCATTATGTTTTATAGCCACTGTAAAAGCGAAGCACTGTAATTTCACAGTATGCTGCAGCTTATGGACTGAGAACTGTAAACACGTGATCATAAACGCTGGAAGGCATTTGAAAAGATGACGCATGGCAGTCACAGCAGAAAATGCTGCGAATAAAACAAATGTTTCCACAAAGCCGGGGCTGGAACACCTCATAACGTTTACATACACAACAGATCCAGTCGGGCACACGTCGGGCACGGTGCCCCCCGGTGAACCATCACCCGCTGATCTTTCACAACACATGAAGAGATGAAGGGTATATGGGCCGCTGGGATAAGGAATGCCAGCAGCTGCGGCGCCCATGAAGCACTTTGCAGATGTCGTTAAACTAGTTTCAAGAATCAGTCCCATCTCCAGGTGCCATTATTATTTATTGCCCTGCATGTCAGCAGAGGCAGAAGTTTGATTCTCACCAACCTCAGGGAACTTAAGGGAATATCACTTATTAGTTAAAGGTCAAAGGTAAAGGTCAACAACTTCTAAAGCTTATGTTGATCAGAAAAATAGTCCACCTCATATGATGTCAAGCGGAAAGTAAGGGAATGACGTCATCCATTGTTCAAAAATGCATTTTTTCCAGGTAACTCTTCTTGCTATTGGACTGTAGACACACCCTGACGTTTATATAGAACAATTATTTAGGATCATATGGTAAAGGAAATTTTATATCATCATAAAGGGCAGCGATCCATTCACTTTTGATTATATCCACAATCTACAAGTTGTTTAAACCCATCATACGTCTTCATGGTATAAATACCATACCACATGTTGTCCAACTAAAGGAGAGAATCATTTGTTTTGTCTAACTCTGTCTGTCCTCAGATAGCGTGAATAAAGAGTGAAAGTCTAGTAAGAGGAAAAGGGGGAAGTTATTCTAACATAGTGTCGTTCTTCCCAAAAAGTGTCTCAGTGGTTTTTGAACCTCTCCGTCTCACTGGTTCCCTGTTAGCTGAGCCGAGCCCACAAATCCCTCAGAAAACAAGCGAGGCGGCGCAGGGGAGCGAGGGATGAATGGATGACAAACTGGCTCCATTGAAGTTGTTTGCCGGGGTTTAGTGAACCCGCGAGGCTGCGTCACCAGAGGAGAATTTAATAGTGACATATAAACTACCTCTGTTTGTCTCTCATTTACTCTTGTTGACTTCCTCCGGGCGTGTTTACTGTCGAAACACCCGGTCGCGTTCGCTGCCTGGATTGAATCCGGCAAATTATGATTAATGCAGCGTCGGAGCTTAAGGACGACACTCTGCCTCTCATCCCTGTTTATCTCTTCATTAGTGTCACTCGCACGACAAACTTTTGAAAGCGCCACACGCATGGACACGTAGCAGAAATTTAAAAAAAGTCACACACTTCAAACGCACACACACACACACACACACACACGTGTACAGTAATGAACTTTAGCGAGTCCGCTCTGCACAGTAAGACAATTCCAACCCCTCACACACTCGCACGGCGCTGCCAGCACAGCTTGCCATTAGCCCAGGGTTGGCCGACTCCAGACGATGTTTCCAATCTCTCGCACCATCTGCTCCTCGCCTCGCCGCCACCGAAAGGAAGAAAAGTGCAGCTTCCTCTTCCTCCTCCTCCTCCTCCTCCTCCTCCTCCTCGGCCTTCCGACGAGGCTGGCCATCTTGTGTGGAGGTGTGAACGCTCTGGGACTCAAACCCCTTGGAAATATTAGCGGCAGTAATGTGTTTGCGTGTGTAAACTACTCCGTCGCTTTCACTTAAGGGGTCATCCCGCTCGAGGATGCAATTATTTTAAACAGACTTATGATTCTTTCATTTTTTCTTTTTTCCATTTCATTTCAAGGCGAATTCTTAAGTGGTAGCATTCTCTCACTGGTACCCTCTAAAATCAAAAGCAGACGACTCACACGATCGATAAAACACTAAAGACAGGACACTAAAAAAACAAAGTACCATTAACATAACAGACATTTGCAGGTAGCAGCACAATTACATCAATAACAGTTGCCATTAATTTCTTGGAAATGATGGCAACTTCCTCTAGCGGGAAAGATAAGAATAGCTTCTGAACTGTGTCAATACCTATCGACAAATACAATATAACAATACTAGTAAGCATGTATATAAAACCCTGGTGTTGTTGCCTTGTGTCGCATGTTTATCTCTTCGCTGTTCGGTTTTCGTGCGGCTCCATCACCATCCTCTCCTGCTCCAAGGTTGGGGATTGAAAAATGAGCTGGATGTGTTTCCAGCAGAATATAAAGCGGTGGCCGGAAATCCGAGAGCCGACAGAAATACGACATGAATCATACGTGGTGATATTACACAATGTACTCCACTTCCAGTAATCCAGCTCTCAATATACCGCCTCGAGTTTTTCTTTCAAGGCCGCTCGGCGTTTTCAATTTCCTTTTCGATGATCTCTCCAGCACACGGAGACGCTTACGTCCCGATCACCTGCTTCCACGTGATTTTTGTCACTGCTCGGTTTCGAGAGGATGCAAATGGTTTCACGGGTTATGGTATGCTCTGATTCATTCAGGAAATTACTCAAGACAAGTCAAGGATACAGATACAATATGTGCCACGTGAATAATTTATTCACGCGGGCCGCTGTCAGACCTGCCGCACGCCACATTCCGCCTTCCTCTCTCCGTGGAGCCTACTCTTTCCTACTGAAGGTTTAAATCTTTAAAAAACAGCCACACATATATGTTTCAGTATAAAAAAAAAAAAAATATGCTAAAAAGATTTCTTAAAACAAAGTCAAACAGGGCAAGTCGTGCATTTGCTCTGGACGGTTTTACTGCGGCAGATTAATTCACATTAGGTGCTCGAGTGAATATTTGGGGCAGCAGCACAGAGTACGGGGCGGTGAGTCATAGTAAGCTACAGTGCGTGTGTACATGGTGATGTAGGTAATGTAACCCAGTGTAACATGGGGGCTCATTCATGTGTTTTAATGCAGCTCTATAGAGTATGTGCAACTCTGTCTCCTGGAATTGATGTCCTGATACGACCGCAGGTTTCTATTTTCCTGATAACTTAGGGTCCCTAGCGCCTCCTCTCCACGTCCAGGGAACAAATCTTGGCGTCATCTTGAATCCAGCCTTAAAATGTGTTGCTTTCTCCATCTCACAAAGTCACATTTAATTCATTCAAAACACAGACTTACCAGCACAACTTAAAAGAAAGTGTGTTTCCAGCTCAGCAGGTTTAGGATGCAGTCGACCTTGACATATACACAAAGGCAGTATTTGATAGTAACAAATATCGTCAGTAGCATCAGTTCATTGTCGTTATCTGACTCCCAGGATTGTGTTGTATAATATCTCCCCTCATATGATTGTGTATGTGCATGTTTTTCATAACCAACTCTACAAGGTGCTGCAGAGTTGCCTTCTGGATGATTAAGAATAAGAGAAGTGCAGAAACGACTCGACAAAGTTAGGTAACCAGAGGGAAACATATCACCAAGGGATCCACTTTTTAAATGTCTTGTTTGGTTCACAGCGAGTCCAGAATGTGTGACTCTCTCGTGAAGGAGCGACTGCCAAAAAATGGCTGTCAGCTTGTGTAAATCAAAGCTCTCTTGGAGGTAGAAGTACATTTTCTTGCCCACAGTTAAAGATTGAAATTCAGAACTCTCTGAATGTACCTGCTTACCTTCTGAAACAAGCGAGTGCATCATCACCAAGCGGTTTCTCCAGCGGGTGAAAGCAACGCAAACTCAGAGTGTTTTATAACCTCTTGTCTTGTAAACACAACCACGGCTGAAGCTCTTCACCAGCCGCTCTCTGCAAGAAACCCCGTTCGGCGACAGATACATCTCCTTTAAATTCAAGCCAGGTGACGTTAGAGGAAGGCCTGCTGTTTGTCTGAATCACTTAAATCTGCACTAGTGAGCGAGGTGTGATACTCCGATGGCTCCTGGAAGTACACACACACACACACACACATACACACACACACACGCACACTGTGTGAAACTTCCAGTGTTCTGGCTCTGTAACGAGACGGATTCTACCAGGACAGGTGCCAGCACACATGCTGGTCCACGGTTCTCAATAGCACGTCCTTCCCCAGTAAATGTGACAGGGTTTGTGTTTTCAACAAACAGATGACATGTTAATTGAAAACGCTGCGGCTACGAGCTGTAAAGAATAAAAAAGAGGGAAAGTTGAGGGATGCCGGGAATTAAATGTCAGTATTGTGCTGAAGTGAGAAAGCGCCACATAATGTCCTGCAATCACAAAAAGGATGAGGTAAAAGTGACATAGGATGCTCTTCATTTTTTGTTTACTCTTATTTACTGTAGTTGAGTATGTAAAAATACATTTTATTTTAGTAAAATGTATGTCATTTAACCTGATTTAATTTGATACAATTGACTTA
Source organism: Limanda limanda (assembly GCF_963576545.1). Classification (NCBI taxonomy): domain Eukaryota; kingdom Metazoa; phylum Chordata; class Actinopteri; order Pleuronectiformes; family Pleuronectidae; genus Limanda; species Limanda limanda. The sequence goes on along the minus strand of NC_083658.1, from coordinate 7,736,035 downwards.
ATTAAATCAATTTAAGCATTCCTATACTAAGTTTGGGCTCTAAACTTGTATATACTGTAAACGTCCTTGTGTGTATGTAATAGTTCAGCACAGTTGAAATGCCTTAAGTCCACGTATATGTTATTTTAGTTATTTAAATCAATTTCATTTAATATGATTTGAATAATTTGGTCCAATTTACTTGAATTGAAACTACTTTTGAGAAACAAACATGCTCACGTCAAATATGGCCGAGCTACCTGAATTACATCTGTGATATGCGGATGTACCATCCATCCTTCCATCCATCCGTCCATCCATCCATCCGTCCATCCATTGCTTCTCTGCAGTAATCGTTGCACTGGGTGGCTCCAGCTGCAGGAGCCTTGTGCTCCCTCTGACTGGGATAGATGATAAAAGGCGCCAGTCTGCCTTTAGGGCTTTAAGTCCTCCACCAATCTTTCTCTTCTCCTGCCTTTGAAATGAGACACCCTCCCTCTGCCGACTACAGACCACCAGCAATCCCTCGCCAAGGTGTCGGCACCCCTGCCGTGCAAACCAAGGGGCCACGGACCTCCGGGGTGGAGAGGGAGGGGACAGGTTTGAATAAAATGCTTGTGGAGGATTGTGTCTGCAAAATGCAGTGGTACGTAAAGAGAGTTTCTTTTAAGACATATTTTCACCTGCAGGTTTGTGAGGAATGTGCAAAAGGAGGACAGAAGGGGGAGGGGCAGCATGATGTAAAAGAAAGTAAGAATGCTTCAAGGACAGTGGCATGATGAAATAAAGGAAAAAACGTGAAACACATCGGAGAAATATCTTTTAGGGCACGTTCCTGGATGATACTGTCAACAATGAAACGCAGGGAAAAGGAAGTTGTTGCACACTTGTAGTAAGTTGTGTATTATATATAGCTGCTGGTGTTCGAGAGGCGACTGCTGCTCCCTCGGGATCCTATTTTTGTTGCAGGATCAGTTGAGGCACTGACAGGTGTGTATGTGTATGTAGAGACATATACACATATACAGTACACACACACACACACAGAAAGAGACGCTTTTGTCTTGGCCTGTCTGGTGAAGGTAATCTCAGCTGTTGTCTCTTACTGTTGCTCAGAAAATCAGAATAAAAAAAGCAACTGTTTTCAATTTCAACTCAGTTTTTGAATGAAAAGAGAAGTTTATAAGTTTTTAATGAGACAGGGTCGTTTCGTTTCTATACAGAACTTTTTGAAAGATCTAATCATCTATGAAGGTTCAGGGTTTTGCTTAAATGAAGCCTGAATAGTTGAGTGTTCAGTTGAATTTGTAAGGTTTTTATATTCACCGAAAAGCTGAAACCGCTGCTTGTGGCAAAAGTAAAATATAATTTGTCTGCATATATTGCTGAATCATAATTTAGCTTAAGTTTAGCTCAAACACTGAAATCTCCCAATAAAATGAAAATAGGATTTGAGGGTAACCTAATAAGTATAAGCTGTTCTTAATGTTCCTTAAGACGGTTCCCTGAGGAACTCCTTTCTCCTCCGTACACCTTTCAGGATCTGCACAGAACCTTGTGGCTGAACGGGTAAAATCGAAGCTCGACCTTCGGCTCCGGCTTTTCAGGGGAATTTCTTTCTTCTTTCTTCAGCAGCGATAACACAAACCTCAGAGCTGGGAAGCTGATAATCAATCCCTGGCTTTTTAAAGCAGAGCGGAGACTAATGAGGAACACACCTGCAGCACCACCGGGGTCACTTTTATCAATAGTGTTTTGTCTCCAGCTTCTGCAGAACACACACCCGGGGCGTGCATGAGCACTTACTCAGGTAAAGTTGTTGAACACATTAATAGAAATCCCTTGACTCCCTCTCTTCTGTTTCTTTCTATCCCTCTCTTTTAGGCAGCAAAGCCTAGATTTGGTTGTTTTCCTGAGGAAATCATAAGAAAAGGTAATTTATAAGAATGTGTGGTCCAAAGAGAAGGAGCAAAGATTTCAGGTGCGTGAAACCCAAATTAAATATTTTACTCACAGCACTGAATATATGCAAAAGTGACGTAGTAAAGAAATGAATCTATTACATAATAGATTCATTTCTTTACATTACATAATCGACTCCTTTCTGCCTTTCTAAAAATGTTTGTGCCTGTTTTTATTCACTTTCTCGTCCTCGTCTCCTTTCGTCCATCTCTGTCTTCCCTCTTGTCCCTTTCTTCTTTAGACTTTGAACGTTTCCGGCCTTGAGCTATTTTTGTCCCTGTAGGTAAATCGAGCAGAGCATTGAGTTCATCGTGACAGCCGTGTTTGGAGCGATTCAAGCCTGTGATCACGGAGCTGACGTGGTTATGACATCAGTCGGAGATTTCTGAAAGGATCATTTCACACTTTCTTTTTCGCCATCTTTTGTTGATTATTGTGGCCGCCCACACCAACGAAAGTGAGAAAGAGTTGGATATAGGCTCCTGACAATTAAGCAAACAAACTTAAATTAAAGTCCCCGATGTAACATTTAATCTCCGTTATACTGCACTTCCTGTTTTATTTTGTCTGTTTAGTTTCTAAAATAAGAATTCATTTTAAAAGATAAAAACATAATTTGTAGCACGGGATTTTAACATGTCAATCTTCAAATAATAATAATTAAAAAATTGTAGTGGACATTCCCAGATATTTGCTCATTTCGATGTATGGACTATTAAACTAGTATTACTCCCATAGAAGAGCTACATGTTTTTGTCAGAAACCTATGAATGCACACATGTAAGTGTGACTGTGACGGTGACGTAGATGAAGTATTCATCTCCCTGTCACTTTGTCATCCGGCCCACACAGCATGCGGATGATGGCACTTGGGGGGGGGGGGGGGATTCGCTCCTGTTTGCCATGTCTGTACCACAAGTAAGCCTTGGCGAAAACCACACGTCAGCCAAAGGTGCCAAAGCAGGCCCTGGATTTGTTTTGTGCTATTTGGACCGTTTAACACATGGGCCACATCCATTTAGTTTGGTGCCACAAGAAGACAAGCACAGCCTCATCATTGACTGAACTGGCCCACATCCATATACCATGTTGAACGTAATTGTATGCATGACACATGTTATATATGCAAAATGTACGTGAAATAGGGTAATTTCATTAAATGCATAAAGACTTTGCCGATATTTATAATGGTAAATATTTGGGAAACTACTTTTCACTCTCGGCGTAATTCAATAAACGTTATGTCACGTTCTTTTAACAGATTTAGAGTCCACACGGGAATTGTTGCAGATTGCTTAAAGTTAAGGCATCGCAAAAGTTATTACGATTCATCCAAAGGGGAACATGAACGTGTGTGCCGATGTTTATATCCTAACATAAGAGGACAATTCAGGAGAGCTCCAAAGTCAGTAGGAGGAATCATCTGGGGACTGTGGAAGCATGTCTGGTAATCAAATCTAATCTGGACTGAATCTGCCTTTACAATAATACAAAAACATGATCTTATCTGTTGTATTTCTTTATGTTCCCCTCTTCAAACCCCATATTTTCCTTTTTCTTACCTCTCTGGTTCCTGCTTCTGCATCTTTCCTCCCAAATTCCCTACCTCATCCCCCTGTTCTCCTCACTCTTCATTTATCTGCCTCCTTTCCTCCCCTGTCCTCCTCCTCCTCCTTTTTCTTTCACCTTTAAGTGTCTCATTAATAATGCCTCAGCTCTCCCTCTCTCTCTCCCAGAGCGTTCATTATCGCGGCGGCTGCAACACCCACGCCACTGTGATCAATCCAAATTAAAAACGTGGAGTCGACTTAAAATAGAAGGAATCGGGCTCAGGACGAGTATGAAGGGGTTTGTTTCCCTCGTCGGCCTTCGGAGGAGAAACGCTGGCGGTTTGGATTTCACCGGTTGCTGGTGTTTACATTTCTTCTTGGCACCTTGAGAAGAAAGCAGCAGTAATTGAAATTAATGTCAAGTGTTTTTTGCACAAAAATGGGCAGGGGCGTGTATGCGAGCGCTCATGCAGAGTACACACACACTCAGTTTAAGATATTCACGAATGCATGCGCACACACACACAAACACACACATATACACACACATTCTCTGACAGTGATGAAGTGGAAACTGTGTTGTAGCCAGGCAGAGAGGAGTGATGAACATGGTGTTGAAACAAGAGGAAGCCACCTTTGAGAACAATGTGTGTGTGTGTGTGTGTGTGTGTGTGTGTGTGTGTGTGTGTGTGTGTGTGTGTGTGTGTGTTCCAATTAAAATAATTCCAAAATTTACAAGCAATTTCTATATCTTCAAATACTTGAAGCATATTCTGAGCTATGACTGTTTATACAGTGGGTTTTGCCTCACCAATCAAATAGACAGACACTCACTCACACAGCTGTCAGGGGCAATTTTTGGGTTCAGTGTCTTGCCCAAGGACAGAGGTATTTGCAGAAGGGGGGTCGGGTGGGGGGGTGGGGGGTACTGGGATCGAACCAGCTCTATCTCCTGAGCCACAGCCGCACTCGCCACATTTCAACTGTGAAATTAAATTATGAGCAACCTCTTTTTGTTGAGAGAGGAGTTCCAAATTTTTACAGCAAGTCTTTAAGATGCATGGATGCAAAAATGCTCAATTCACTCTGTTTCTTGGCTGAAGCTCAGTGTGTGTGTGTGTGTGTGTGTGTGTGTGTGTGTGTGTGTGTGTGTGTGTGTGAGTGTACAAATCCTTCCAGGAAAATACAGGCTGAATGCTGTACGTTGTGTGTGTCAATGTATGTGTATATGTGTGTGTGTGTGTGTTTGGATGTGTGTGTGTGTGTGTGTGTGTGTGTGTGTGTGTGTGTGTGTGTGTGTGTGTGTGTGTGTGTGTGTGCCTGCAGACAGATAATGTATTCGAGAAGTCCAGTCGTCTTTCAGACTGGCTGCAGGAGCCGACTGATGGAGCAGGTACCAGTAACTTTTCCTCTTGTTTGTTGGAAGGGAGAATTTTAATTTGAATCTTTCAATACCTTTTATTTACTGTCGTGTGTTTACAGGATCTGCGAGAGATCCTTACAAATTGATATTCTTATTCCTAAAGTGTATTTTATGTTTTCCCTATATCCCGCTCCTCTTAAACCTTTGTCCAGCTGTAAAACACACAGATAGAGACGATGAGTCTGTCGTTATTATCTGTCGTGGTTGCTGGCTGCAGTACAGGTCATGAAACCTGCCTCCTCCATGTTTTTTCTTTTTTTTTAAACATATATATATTGGTTTTATATAGTTTTATACATTTACATCAATTTCCATATATACAACACCCTTCCCCAACCTGAACATATGGCAGCATAAATGGAAATAAATATTACAGAAGTCACAGAAATTGCTAAGATATGATTACAACATAAATTCAGATACAAAACATTACAATGAAACTACTAATTTGTTTAAACTAAATTAAAACAAAATTGAATATGTAAAATAAATTACAGTCACTAACAAGAAACATAGCACAGCACACATTCCTCACACCAGATTAGTCACTTCACATTTCCAATGCCTCTTCAATGTCACCATTCTTAACAAAGTCCAAAAACATCTCCCAGATACTATAAAATTGAGAAGCTTTCTTCCTAACTACATATGTTAACTTCTCCAGAGCCAAACTCGACGTTAAGTTTTTTAACCAGTGGCCTAGAGAGGGGCAACGAACATTCCTCCAAGTCAGAGCTATTGAGCGCCTGGCCTGTAGAAGACACAGGTCAACCATTTTTCTTTCTCTATTACACAGAGAGCAATTGTCCGGATAGATTTTTAATATACATAGCTTAGGATTTAGAGGTACTGGAGAAGAGGTGATTTGAGAGATATATTGTAACACCGAGCTCCAAAATTTTTGAATCTCCTCACATTCCCACAAACAGTGGTATAAAGTACCTTGATGAATATTGCACTATTGCCTCCTCCATGTTAGCAGATGGGACACGGACCAAAATAAGAGTTAAAGATGACCTTGAACATGATTGACATCTGAGACTGACTCACGATTGGTCGAGCATGCTGACTCCACTTCACAACACAGATTTCCTGTTTGAGTAAGGGGGATAAGGTCATCCCGGGGAATAGAGCCAATCACCAGCTGAAACAGGAGCAGACGAGGGAAGGTTGAGGCCGACAGACAAATTATACCACTTAATTAGGGAATCAGTCACAGATGAGGAGGTAATGAGCCCCCGCAGTGTCACGAGGTGGTCTTCATGCTGAATTCTGGTGTTTGAGGGGGGGGCCTGCAGGTTGAACCACCGGGCGCCACCGGCTTCAGCCTCCACAACAATCGCCCTCATCGGCCCCGGAGTGCCCGTGGCGCTCGGCCAGCGTTAATTGCGTTCCGGAGTGGAGTCAGAGCCTCGTCTACACCGAACCTGAAGAGCCGCGCAGACTCGCCCTCTCTCTCTCTCTGTGTATTTTCTTTTTGTTTCTCTCATGTAATTAAGCAAATGTGGTTACCATCAAATGACTCCCCGAGCGCCCCGAAAATAGGGAAGGAGGTGTTAATCGAGGGAAATGTAGAGCCGCCTGTGGAGGAATGGGATTAACACATCGGAGCGGTATTGTGGAGAACATGACGCCTCATCTGCAGATGTGTTTTTTCTTTTCTTTCTCCACAGGATGAAGAAAAGAAGACATGTAGTTCGATGCCGACACAGCGCTTGCACGGTCTCAGATCCATCCCTGTACCTGAGGCTGGTGATTCCACTGGTGCCTTGCTCGAGGGCACTGTGGCAGAGGAAGCAAAGCAACGAGAGCTCATTAAAAGAAATGTAAGGAGCGATGTGAACGCACTGCATTTTAGAAATATGTGAATCCATTGCTTCGCCGTGGAAGAGTGACAGCAGCACAAAGCAGCATTTTCCCCTGGATGATACATTGATGCGGTTGGTTAACAGTTCATTCTAATGCAGATTTTGCACACACACACACTGGAAAATGTATAGGATGACTAATGTGTCAAAGAATCCGTCTTTTTCAGATGGAAATTCAGACCAGGCCTCTTACTAGCACCCTTTGGAATCAAGAGACTCATCATGATCGTCCTTCAAGTCCGAAAAGGTAAAAAGCAGCTTTCTGGCGATGTATTGATTACGCTGAGGAAATCATCTGGATTTCCACCTGAAATATGGAATCAATTCATGTAACTTTTAAAATGTTGTGCTTACTTGTTGTTTTTGTTTTTTTTGGGCCCATTGAAGTCTACAAAGAAGCTGCTATAGTGTGAGATCCACATTAAAAATGAATAAAAGCAATAGGTCAAGGAGAAAGAAAAAGAAAGAACAGGTGAGAACATATTGATCATGACCAAAAACATAATTCAGACACAAATAACACACACACGTCTATGCTTCCTGGATTCAGTTTTCACAAGATACTGTGAAATTCCCATGACTGCCACGTGCACCCATTTCCCATTCAACACACGAAAAGTCATTTTTCTGTCCGAGCGCCTGAAGGAGAGACACGGAGGAAGAAGACGATGATTTCACTCCAGCACCGGCAGCCAGAGCTGGAGAAACATGTATACATTGTATGTAACATGTGTACGTTACACAACACAGTGTTTATATAGTCAGTGACTCAGCGGATGACTAACATAGTTGGACCTTTTTCCCCTGGTATCAAGTCACATTGAAAGTGCCTGTGGAAATGTAATATCAACGTCACCGCTCGTTTTCCGGACTGTACATAAAGATGGATGACGCGCCTCCACTTCCTCCCAGTGTATTAAAAAAAAAAAAAAAGCTAAAAATATCCCAAATATGAACGCTGCCGTGTCATGCTTGCGACATCACATCACATACGCTCAGCTGAGCAAGTAATTAAAGCCAAAATTGCCAGAAGCAGGAACACTGGAAAAAGCATCAGTGAGATAAGATCTACCTACACTGACAGAAACCATCTCTGAGAACAATTAATTTGACGTCTACTTTCATTTAGTTTTATTTTGTCAACGCACCATCTGCTCACAGGGTTTATGACCTATTCTGCACCTATTCCAGTCTGTCAATGCTATGCATCGTTGCTGAAAAACATATCTACTGTGTCCTCGCAGCTCTCAGCCGTTTTAATTTCCATTTCCACGCGTCCCCCCCGCCCTCTGGGTAGGACCCTGTTATCTGAGAAGCCGGCGTGAAGGGTGACACGCAAACCAGCGTAGTTAAAGGTGAGCACACAGGAGCGCCGCGAGGCTGGTTCCCTTCACCGTGTCGCTCTGCTTTCATCGCAGCCCTGTTTCCCCTTTTGATTTCCATTCCAACCTTTAATTTCCAGGACCGGTGACACATTTGCATTTAGATTTCCAGAGTATGGCTGAACTCTTGAACTTTGTTAAAAGGGAATTTGTGACGACCCAATTTAACTGCGTGGTGACATCCAGCGTCTCTATGGATCTGAACAATGTTCCTGCAGTGGGTTACAGTGTGTTGGTGTTAGTTGTTGACCTGACAAGTTTTTGTTGTGTTTTGGGCATTTAATGATAAATTACAGCATTTTTACAGCCAAGATAACCTATGTCCTTCCATTCATGCCTACCCATAAGAGTGTCGAATGTCAGTAGAAAGTTGCAACAATAGTGACGATATAAATAAAATGAATCTTCATTTTTATAGTAATTTATAGTAATTTTCTGGCACGATGATGGTAATCATCAGTACTATTACCATCATCTTGCCACTGCACCTTATCTACCTATTTATCTTGTGTTTCTGTTTTTTTTATTCTTTCTACCTCAATATTTTTTATTTTATTGTATTGTATTGTATTTTATTGTATTCAAATATACCGGCTGCTATGACAACTTAATTTCCCTTCGGGGATGAATAAAGTACTCTATCTATATCTATCTGAATGTCCGTAGAAAGTTGCAACAATAGTGACGATATAAATAAAATTAATCTTAATTTTTATAGTAATTTTCTGCTTCACAAAATCATTTGATAAATTGTGAAGTTAAATAGAATTCAGAATTACAAATTGAAATTAATGGAATTAAAGGATGAAAGCTTTATATGAATGTTTTCAGAAGGGATTTAAACACAGTACTTTTAAACTGCACATTTCTTCTTCAGAGAGCGAGCAGAAGACCATCATCAGACGATCTCAGACGGGTGCATGCTCATACGAATGCAGAGAACAACTTGTGAGCATGCAAACACATGAAGCAGTGAACGCTCCACGGGTAAACGTAATCTCTGCATACCTCCGTTGGAGAAAAGCAACGGTGACAAACTAAAGGATCCGCACGAAATCATGCATTAAACATGCAGGTCTGTGCAGTCGATCAGATCCATTTTGTGGAGGCCGGGGGTGGAGAGGTGGTGGTGGTGGTAGTGGTGGTGGGGGAGGGGGGTTGTCAGCTCAGTGGTACAGATCGATGTTCGCTGGAGTCTGAAAGTGCAGGGATCCTTTCGTTGGCGGGAAAAAAATAAAAAAACGCTCCTCGCTGCCTCTCAGCCTTTCATCTGTCATCTGGGGCTGGGGGACATTGACCGAGCGAGCGGGGGAGCCACTGACATCAAACCTGCCCATTGTCTTTTATTCCCCCCCCCCCAGTTGCGAGGACTTACAGGCACTCCAGTCGTCGGGTTGCCAGGCTACAATGCGGGATTCAGAAAAGGCGGGATTATCCAGAGAGAAAAGGGCCCAAATGTTAGAGAGGCTGATTTATGGCTGCAAACGTCAATGGGGGGAATCTTGCCAGAATGAATATTCAGAGGACGACAAAAGTTGCCGGCTCAAATCTTCGATCATGTCATAGACCCCTCCCTAATTGAGCAAGGCATTTAATCAGTGATAGACAGTACCAGGCTATGATTGCACTGAGCATCTCACTGGTGTCTGAGGTGACTCCTACCCTACTGCTCCTAAAGGTAAATAAATAAAATTAATATATGTAAATGTACTTCTGCACTATAGCCTATAACATTACAAGAGGTTGAGGCTGCTGTGTTTCTTGCCTTGTGTTCCTATTTGTACTTTTCTTCTTGTTATTTTAAAGAAGAATTTATGCTAGTCTTAGAATTGTTTCTACAGATTGTTTTTCCAACTTTCCACATCTTATCTTTCATCCACTCTTGCACTTCTTGTGCCATGACTCAACCTATGTTGTTTTTTAAGGCGCCAAGAACACCTGACTTGACTTGTACCAGCCACGTTCTGTTCCTTTCAGATCCCCTGTGTTTTCTGTCTGTCTGTGGAAGCGAAGGCTAAATTTGAACACGGTTGTTGAGACTCACATGTCTGGTCTAATGGCGGCACTGAAAGGAATGCAGGTGAAAAATCTGCCATCGCACAGACATGATAATCACCCGGGTGGAGATAACTCACACTTTTGGACTTTTGCTTTTTTATCTCGGCGGCTCTGTCAGTGTTGCACGTGTTTCTGCACGAATAACTGTGTGAAGAATGGAATAGAACAAGTTGAGAGAGATCAAGTTGAATTGTCTGTTTTGGAAAGTTCCATGCAGCCCCCTCCAGCACCGATAGAAGCACCTACAGAGTTTTAAATGGTTTCTACTTTGTTCTCCAGACCCCAACCTCTTAAACCTTGGAGCTCACTCTTTATTGAATTGACCATAGCTGTTTAATTACACTCCAATCAACACAATTAGCCGGAGTCGCTGCTCTTTCTTCGGGGGGGCTTAACATCAAGCGAACCCGATAACCTGATTCACGGTCCCTGCTTTGAAAGGCTCGCGTAAACAAAAAGTTTTAAAGCCATCAAAAGGAAGCTGGGTGAATGTTGACCGTTTGAAAAACAATCGCGAGAAGCCTTCTCAAAGCCACGGCTAATTGATCTGCGCGCAAATTAGGGAGCAGAGGAAGATGCATATGTACGTATGATGCATCGCTGCAGATGACAAGTCACTTCGGCTAAGTGCATCGAATCAATTTACATATAGAGAGTGCATCCAAGGTCTTCATGAACAAACAAGTCGCTCCGTCAACGACCCTGGAGCAGAAGAATCCTCTATAGATGTTTACTTTGACGCGCTATCAACCTGATGAATTTGTTTGCGCGCGCGTCTTTCATTAGGCTCGGGGGTTACGCCCGATCCAATCAGATTGCTCCCTTAATTGTGCCTGCCTTATTGGAGGATTGATTATAATTACACTTGCTTGATGGGAAGTTAATATCTGTCAATTATGCGAGAGACAACGGAATAACAAAGATGAAACACCGCTCGTCGTTATTCCCCCGCTGATGATTTGTTTGGAGTGGAAGGATGACAGAGACTCCAGGCTGGCCTCAATCTGTCTTCAAGAAGAAATAGATTTGAATATTAAATACTTAAAGAAGAAGACAAAAAAAAACGATGTCTCTCCGGGGAGGCTTGCCTTAACAATGTGTGCTCTTTCAAAGCATTTGCTTATTGTTACACAAGAGCTTACATTTACACTCCGAGCCGCTGCAGCAGTGTGTGAGAAATCCTTTACGCTCATATTCTCAACATTTTCCCGGATTATGGCTTATTATGGATTATAGATTTTGGGGGCATCTGAACATCTATCATCAAGAAAACCTTACTCTCCATGGTGATGTCCAAATGCCTCAAGGTGGAGCTGGTGCACAATAGAAGGTTTCCTCTGGAGGGACGAGCCCAGGGATTTGATTTAAAGATCCGATTTGCAGGAGCCCCTCCGCAGTCAGGACATGCAGTCGAGCACAGACTGGTGATCAATCAGTCACAGATTCCTGCCAGTTTGAAAATGACTCACATGACGAGGCATTTTGTGCAGCGTCAGACGAAAGCTGTCTCCTGTTCTCTGCACAGATGTTCCATTGGGTCCAAGAGAGGGACTCCTGCATCTTATATACATTCCCTCCTTTCCCTGCCCACCCCACACCATGATGTAGCCACCACCATACTCCACTGTTAGGATGGATTTGTGTGGTGCCTCCCGATATGATGCTCAGACCTGAGGAGAAACAGTTCTGTCTTGGCCTCATCAGACCAGAGAACCTTGTTCCTCAGTGTCCACGAGTCCTTCAGGTGCTTCCATATGTCTTTCAGTGCCACATAACCCAGATTACAGGCTGCAGGACGAAGTTTCCCTCTCAGAAGTTTTACACACAATCTCTCGAGCTCAGCTACATTGACCTTTGGGTTTTCCGTCAACTCTCTCAAAAGTCCCCCCGTTCTCATGCGGCCAGCGCTGGGAAGAATCCCGGTTGTCCCAAACTTTTTTATCGAGGCCACCGTGGCTCTTGGGAACCGTCTATGCTGCTGGATTTTTTTTTTTAAGTAGCCTTCCGACAGATCGGTGCCTCGACACACTCCTGCTGTGGCCCGGTCTTTGCTCTAATACACTCTGTCAGCTGTGGGACTCCGTGGTGACGGCTGTGTGCCTTTTCAAATCATGTCCCTTCACCTGAATCTGCCACAGGTGGACTCCAGTCAAGGTGCAGAGAGATCTCGTATAATGCTCCAGAGGAAAGGAAGACATCTGAGCAGGAGGGAAGGAATGAAATCTAACAATTTGCACACAGGGCTGCAAAATAATTGATTTAAATAAAAAAGATGCAACAGCACGATAAACAGCTGAGGTCGCTGAGATAAAGATACTCTTTCACATTCACTTGTGTGAGCAGAGAGAATCTGAGGGGAGAGGAAGTCGACCCCGTTGTGATAGAGTTCACAATTTTCCTTTTAATGCCGCGATTTGAGACTTGCATTTGGTTGTCAGGGATTTAATGACTTTGTTAACATGACTGCAAAAGATATATAAATATTTTTATTTATTATAGTGTTTGTTTGGGATAGAATATTCATCATGTGATTTTAAGTTTTCTGTTCGACTTAAATACTTGATGATTTTATTCTGTTCAAAATGAATCATACTAAACAATCCATGAAAAAGGAAAAGTATTATAAAATGACCTCAATTTGTATCACACTAATGCATTTTTTTTTTCAATTGAAAGTTTTAATTGTGCTTTTTAACTTTCAACAAACTTAATTAATTTGTTTGCTAGCAATTGAAGTTATTTTGGATTTACTCAGTAATTGTAGATGTGTTGTTTTTATTTTGGGATTAAATGACGTAAAGAAATAAAATCATCAGATATGTGAATTTAATGGGGAAAATAAAGAGTTCTACTTGCTTGACAACTTTATAAAATTTAGGTCACTTTCTACACTGCAAATGTCGACTGTACATTGTTTGCATAAAGAAAGTTCAAAATTAGGATTTCAAAACACAAGACGAAGGCTGAAACCAAGTGAGAACCACTCCGGACAAAATATAGCCCCAGAACTATTTTCTGTAGATTACCTATTTGTGTTCAAAATCAATTTCCACCAGCCGCAGTGTGAAAATGCCTGTGGTCGCTTTATGCACTGGAAAAAATGGCGATAAGCGGTGGGGCATTCACAGCGGGCCGGTGGGCTGGGCTGATTACACCCTGCAGACCACAAGACAACAACACCGGCAGATAATCTCTGCACCTCCGCGGCAAACACAGGCTTTCTACCAGAAGAGGTCGTATACACTCATGTGTCTGCACCAGGGGGAAAGGTATTTTTATACATCGTACGATGGATTTTTTAACAATCCTCTCTCATCGAGTTGTTTCAAGACCTAATGTTTCCTCTTGCATTCAACTCTCAGTGGTTTTGATTCCTGTTTACAGAACAGTGTCCGGACGAGGATCATCGGAAAGGTCAAAGGTCGACTCTGCAATGTGGGGAAACGGTGTGACAGTTGAAATGAGGTGAGAGGAAAACGGGCCTGATGGTGGAAACACACACACACACGCACAAACACACTCACACACACACACACACACACACACACACACACACACACACATACACACACACACACACACACACACACACACACACGCACACACGCACAAACACACTCACACACACACACACACACACACACACACACACACACGCACAAACACACTCACACACACACACACACACGCACACACACACACACACACACACACACACACACACACACACACACACACACACACACACACACACAGACACACACACACACACACAGAGGTCTGTTTACACACACTCTCTGTAGGCTGTCCTGCATGTGGTCACAAATATAGCTGTGGGATCTGGCCAAACCAAAAACACTTCACCAGGGGAAAGGTGTCTCTCTCTCTGTGTGTGTGTGTGTGTGTGAGTGTGTGTATGAGTGTGCACATGCATTCTTTTGAATTTCTGTTGAATTTAGATATTTCTGATGTTTATCACGGACTTTGCTCTATACATTTGTATGAGATTGCAGATTCAAAATCATTTACGATAGTTTTTTGAATGTCACAGAAAGAAGGAGAATAAAATCCAGGAAAATGTTGTTGTTTGCACAGACTTTTTTGTTGGGCACGAACTGAACAAACTGGAAGTTTGCAAAGGCTGAATCCGTTGAAAAAGTGCTACTGTTAAAACGCACCGAAATAATGGGGTCATTTATTTTTTGGGAGACTTTCCGATAATACACACAGCACTGCTGGTTTCACTGCGTGGAGATAAACCTCTAAATATTTATATCTAAAAGGTCAATCTCTTTTCTCTATTCAGAACAATTGAATCCAAAGTCCTGACATAAACTGAAAGTGACACTGACACTTCTGTACGTCTAAATAAGTTGGTGTCCAGGGCTTAAAAATGTGAATTCTTGTAAATTTGATTCCAAGTAACCTGGTCATGAGTTTGCCTTTGAGTCCCGCCCTCTCCTCCTCCTCCTCCTCCTCCTCCTCCTCCTCCTCCTCCTCCTCCTCCTCCTCCTCCTCCAGCCTCCCGCCATCAGTCATATTGAGCTGTTATCTGTCAACCGCCGAACCCGTGTCCTTAAGGCCTCGAAACGTAATCCCACAGTGTCCATCAACAGGCTTCTCAACGTTCAACGTCTCCGTCCTTCATGTGCCTCCAGGTCGTTGTTGTTGGCAAAACCCTAAAGGAGCCGGTTTACTCCCCAAAACGCCAGAGAGCGACTGAAAAGCCAAATTTGAGCTCAAAAAAGCAAACAGCAGTGGAATAATTAATTTAATTAAAGTCATAAATGATGCAAATTGCAGTTATATTTCGCTCCTCCGAAAATGGAGACGTACACGTCCACGTTTGCACTTACATTTCCCTGATTCCAACAGGCTTCAACCTTGAGCAGCAGCCAAAAGCCAGACAGGCGCCACACACACACACACACACACCGCCCACCACAGCCAGACACACACACACACACACACACACACACACACACACACACTCAACACCGCTGGTCTGGGGCCAGCTTCCAGCACTCCCTGTTTGTGCCAGTGCTGTCATCGCCGCTCCAAACACGCTCCTTGATAACGCCAGAGAGACACAGAGGGAGCTCCTGCCAACTCGGTATCTGATCTAGCTATGGCTTCATGCTATTAAACCTCAGTGATCATCTTATGTAGGAACCTGGCAGGGTTGAGGGAGGGGGGGGGGGACAGGAAAGTCATTGGGTTATCTGATTTAGACTCCACCCATCACAGATGCTTCTTCGGTTTCCGGCCCGCAGCCCCTCCACAAGGCCCAGCACAGATTTTTATTTTTGTGTTATTTCAGCTAATAGTCTGTGACAGTTTCATACAAGTTCCATTTTAAAAGCTGAGAATAAAACCTGGGAGAAAGCCTTGGAGAACTTTTGGAGAACAGTTAGTGGTCATGATGAAGTCCGAATTCCTCTCAACCAATAAACCAATCCTCAGTCAATTAGTATTTATTTTAATTGTCCAATTCAATTTTCTTGCTTCCTACTCGATCATCCAAACCTTATAGAGCGATACTTTTGCACCCCTTGCAATTGTTTCCCGTTACAATCGGTGTCACACAAGAAAATGAGGGATTGGAAAAGTAATCCGCTAAAATTATGTCATTGACTTTTCCGGGGGCCCCATAAAACCTTGTGTACAATTGTAATCAAAAGGTGCTTAATATCTTATTCAATAACAACTTTAAAATGCCCCAAATCCCTAGAAAAAAAGAGCAAGGTCACAGATGTTTGCATTTCTGTTGTTGTATAAGTTGGACTTTAAAGAACAATTTAAGGCATAATGAACTCTGGGAAGTCCAAAGTCATTTCATTTGAATATTAAAGTCAAAATTTACATTTTATACTAATCTACTGAGTGCTCCGACATTATGTTGTGTGTTTTGGACCAAATCAAACTGTGAAAGCCTTTGAATTCCATGAGCTCACAGGCTCAACTTCAAAAGCTCTGTTTGCTGCACAGAAATCATGGACTTTTCGAATTAGTTTGGAATGAAAAGAAGGAGTCGGGAGACTGAGCAACCGTCGAGGATGACCTCTGTTTGTGTTTCACTCTCCCTGACTTGTATAAACATGTTCCACCCACACTGTTTGACTGACATATCCGTCCTGGTGTGGCACCCAGCCTCTCACAACACAGGGGCATCAACTGAGATGACTTATCCATGTAAACTATTCGATATTAACACCCGAGGATGAGGGCGCCTATCGCGTCCATCTGCATCCAACATTAATCCCCCCTCCCACTCCCACTCCTCCTCCTCCTCCTCCTCCTCCATCATTCAAGTTTCCTCTCATCGATATTTGCACCTTCCTGAACGGGGGGGGGGGGTACAGATGTTGTGCTGCTGGTATCAAGCTGCATGTTCGGTTTAAGTGCAAGCACGCACGCAGACTGTAATTTGGTTGCCTCTAATTCCAGGCTCTGACTCTCCCTCCTGAACACAATGTGCTTTCTTAAAGGGCGAGTGATGCTCGTCATGTGTGTGTGAGTGTGTGTGTGTGTGTGTGTGTGTGTGTGTGTGGCAGATGAGCATTAATCAATGTCCAGTTCATCAAGTGAAACAAGGACACAACATGGCTGCTATCTGTGTATCTATGTATCTTTCTATCTATCAATCCAACCGTCCGCCTGTCCTTCCGTCTGCCCACACAACCACCCATCTGTCCCTCCGTCCCCCCACCCACCTTTTTTATCTATCCATCTATCTATCTATCCCTCAATCCATTCACCCGGCCATCCCTCCGTCCATCCGTGTACCCACACACCCACCCACCCATCTGTTCATCTGTCCATCCCCAGCACCAATCTATCTATCTATCTATCTATCTATCTATCTATCTATCTATCTATCTATCTATCTATCTATCTATCTATCTATCTATCTATCTATCTATCTATCTATCTATCTATCTATCTATCTATCTATCTATCTATCTATCTATCTATCTATCTATCTATCTATCTATCTATCTATCTATCTATCTATCGATCTATCGATCTATCTATCGATCTATCGATCTATCGATCTATCGATCTATCTATCTATCTATCTATCTATCTATCTATCTATCTATCTATCTATCTATCTATCTATCTATCTATCTATCTATCTATCTATCTATCTATCTATCTATCTATCTATCTATCTATCTATCTATCTATCTATCTATCTATCTATCTATCTATCTATCTATCTATCTATCTAACTACCTTTTCTCTGTCTTTCTATCAGTCAGTTTATTTTTCATTGAATAATAGTTGGTTCATGTTGGGTAAAAGGTCATAACACACACACACACACGCACGCACGCACGCACGCACGCACGCACACACACACACACACACACACACACACACACACACACACACACACAGAGGTTGAAGCAGAGTGAGGCTGACAGCTTCACAGCCTCTCTTGTGTACAAACAGCGTCCTGAAGCACCATTGGCCTTATGAGTCGTGTGTAATTTTTAGATACCATTGTCCATAACCACATTTCCCATCAGCCCCTCTGATTCTTTTGGGAGAGAGAAAAAAAACAACAACTGTTTGCGAGATCGGTGCGACACTAAGGTCTGATGCTCAAGGGCTTTTTTGAATAATTGTACTTTTGTAGACTTTTAGGTTTGTGTGCGCAAAAAAACGTCAATAAATAATGTAGATCTCGTCCGAGGACAGATGGTTCCCGCTGTCGCTCGGTCCCTCAGGGGTGGAAATTACAAATCACTGCAGTGAATTGAATTCTTTCATCACTTATCCTGCAGTTACTGGTAAGAAAAGTGACACATCCCAACAATAATAATAAAGATGCCTCTCCATCTTTATTATGTGTATGTAATGTATGTAGCATGCGCTTTGTAACTGGTCCCATCCTCTAACATGGAGAAGGCAGGGTTTGTGGCAGCCAGCAAGCCACCAGGGGGCTATAGAGATGATGTTGCTTTACTTTACGGGAGCTATACGTGTGTGGCAATGGGAGGCGTGAATGTAGCTGCTTGTTTCCTGAGAACTCTTCAGGTTTTTTTAGAGGATGTTGAGGCTACGCCATATATAACTGCATTTATTCCTCAGAATGTATGTTTTTTCTTCCTCTGTGAGTCACCAAGGCCAATACATGCATCGGAGTGGAGGCTGTGGACACTTCATCCAAACATCGTTCGACCTCGTGACCTTGTGCGTCCTCCCGCTCTCTCCAGGTAACATCCAGCCAGGGCCAATTCCCACGCTTCAAACTCTGTGACAGACGCTGCTTCGACAAAGCTTGTGTCAGGCAGCAGGGGATTGGCTGGCGATGATGTAATTTACCTGATGAATGCATCCGCTTCCTCCTCCTCTTCCTCCTCCTCTTCCTCCTCCTCCTCCTCCTCGTCCAGGCAGCAGGCCAGGCAACATGAGCTCATACGTCCTTGGGTTGAGGGAAGGGGGGGGGGGACATTTTTCATTCTTAAGTAGCCCCTCGACAAATGAAATGGGACTCGGCCTCTTTTTTTCATAACACTTCAGAGAATAAGAGCAGAGATCTGTTGGATTGCATTTCATCTACGTACTGGGTGTTCACTTAGGCTCTTATACAAGCAACAGTAAAAATAAAGCCGCTATTTCGTCCTGATGGTCTAATTTAATTTCCTCAAGTGGTAGAATATGCACACATATCACTTTCTTCATCTCTTCACTGCCTTAAATTGTCATAAAATCAAATTTCATCCCAAATTTCGCGTTCACACTCGCAAAAATGCATTTCTGAAGATAAATTTATTAGTTAAATTTGAAATACCCCCCCAAATAGTTTCATTATTAAAGAAAGTATTTGTTCTCATTTCTTGAGGCTGATATAAAATAGAGTTTTGCCTTTGAGGCATTATATTTAGTTTAACACTGCCATCTGCTGGCTGACTAACTCATCTTCACAAAAACACCAAACATGTTTAAAGTTAATATTTAATATTATAGTTCAGGTCTTTACACACTTCTACTGTAACATGTTCTGTAACTGAGACCTAAATTTAATCTTCCAGACGGATAAATGATTAAAAATTATAATAATATTGGGTATATTATGTATTTCCATAAAATGCAACAATCTGAATCTAGGGGGGAATCTTTATGAGGAAATAGGGACATCTAGTGGTCAAAATGGGCTACAGCATGACCAGCAGTTATGCATAGATGAACTGAATAAGCAGGGCAAATATATGTATTTATTATTAAAGAGTGTCATGGTTTCTATCAGATATTCAGATGTTTCATTCATCTACCAAACAATTTTTTTTAATGCAAACATAAAATATCAAATTTTGAATGAAACGGAGCAGAAAGCAGCATTATCTCATGTAATCTGCCCCTTTTTCACAAGACATTTATTAACACAGCGAATAACTCTAATATTTCTTTTCATATGGTCTTTATGTGTTTTATTTGCATTTATTTAATTGATCATAGACAGAAATGGTCAAATAATTGCAGCCTACTTATTGATTCAAAAATAACAAACATCAGCAAAATGCACCATGCATAAAACAATATTAATTAGTCAGGATAAATCCCTTTGCTCCACTTGTGTGTGTTTCCTTCTTTCAGTTGTTAGAATGATGAGCTCATCGCTTCCGGTTTTACGTTGAAAATACCGATCCTCCGCGCTTTTTGATTTGATCACATCCGGTCCCCTTCTATCGCGTCACTGATTGCTGGCTGCGCCCTAATAGGTTCCACCCGCGTCCCATTAACGCATCTCACCTCAACACTTCCTGGGAGTTCGCTCTCTGTTTACTTCCTGTTTTGTTTACGTTCCTGAGAGTTTCTGAGTGGAGTTTGGACTTTTTGACACATGACTGTAAGTATGTCTATTTAATTGTTAATTTAACTCTGCTATAATTGACTCATTCAGTGTTTACAATTGGAATCCTGTGGATGACACCTCCTAAAGATAGAGTGCTCATTTTTAATATCAGTTAAAAGTCAAACATAAAAGTTTGCAACACTTCCTGTAGCCTTTCTGATTTAAAATAGTTTCTGTGTTTGTGGTATGGAGGGGGCTAGGATTGCTTTTCATTCTGCCATCCTGTGGCACCAGGAAGTTGCACCAGGAAATACAAAAAAAAAAAAATGCAGCTTATGCTCTTCATGTTTTAATTGTAACCTCTGAACCTGCAAAGTAGCTTGTTTTAAAACTCTATCTTATACAATAATAGCGTAAAATACAAATACTGAAGTTAAGTACAAATTTATAAAAACTGATGTCATTGACAGTGCTGGAGTAATTTTACATCATCGTGCACTACTATAATTATTAGCATTACTATAATACCTGGAGTTTTTCAATGAATTTCAATGTGTATTATTTTAATCAGAAATACAGCTGCATTCAACATACTTTAGTCTGATGGAGCGACATGAATACACAGTTTAGATAACACGTTATGAAAATCATGTTGGAAACTGTCAAACCTTGAAATAGGAACCACAAAATGATAAAAGTCAAAATGTAAGCAAAGCCCAGTTCCTCTCGTGAGGTGAAACAAGGACACGACCTTTCTCAAGGTAACCTGAGTGATTTGTTATTATCTCGACATTAAGCCTTTTTCGGTGGTGGTATAAACGAGCTCCTCTGTAACTGAAGGCTTGAGTTGAAACATCTCGGCGTGAACCTCGTGACAACTGCCGGTGATGGATGGGACACACAGGAAAATTGATCGAGCGTCTCATATGGAAGATGATCTCTCTATCCGTCTTTCTCTTTGTGCAGTGGCGTAGCGGTGGAAACAGGCTCCGACACGTTTGCCTCCTCGCTCCGGTGCACAAACTCATTTTTAACTCCACAGAGGAAGAGTGTGCAGGTAAACTCCAGATAAAATCATAACTGCTGTGCTTTGTCAAAGTAAAACACATTTCCACACTTGAAACAACCTATAGACATTTGCTTTACATCTTTTTCCATGAAGCTAAAGTGTGTATCAGTGTCCTTTCCACAATGGTGCAAGCTCACATTGATCATATTCAAAATCAATTACATATAAAATTGATTACTCAATGATCATTAAATGGATCCTATAAATAACAGCAAATAAACAAGGATAAGATCATTTTATTCTCTAATTGTAGCGACTTGTCCTGGCAGATGAAAACCTTCATAGAAGATTGAGCTTAATGAGACCAATTCCTGCCATAAACCGGTCATCTGAGTTTCAATCAGACTCACACTTTTGAGAAATCAGCCTGGTTGCCAGGGTTCGCTGAATTCAAGTTGTTTTGCCGGCTGTGCGTTTTGTTCTCAAGTGAGGAAAAAGTGTCTGGGACTCCAAAGGAGAAATTCTTATTCCTCTTCAGCTGGGAAGGAGTGAAGAAAGGAGAAGATGTCCAGGCAGAGTGCAGCAAGATGCCAGAGAAAATCTTAGGGCAAAAGAAACCCTACATAGAAAATAATCTGCTCAAGAAAGACAGGACAGAATCACATTGATATAGTGCTATCCATAGAAGGCACTGCACACAGCTGCTATACAGAATATGAATGAACAATTTTAGGACATAAGCAGGCAAATCTATTTATTTTCCTGATTTGGATCCAGACTGGAACCTGCCTTGGAGTAATATGTTCCACCCCACCTGGCTTGAAGTACCTCCTATCAACCAGGATTTCCTAATCACAAAGCAAATCTCACGTCTTTTTGTTTAAGGGGCGGAGCCGAGACTAAGTGAGATGTCGGATTTAAGCGCCACATTATACATGTAATAACAGTTTAAGGAGACAATCAATCACCGCTGTCCTGTGTCACGTCAGCCGGCAAAGGAGGGGGAAAAAAATTGATCCGTCTTCCCGTGTCATCGTTTTTCTGCGTATTAGATGACAAATAATTGGTCATTCATCAATAACAATAGATGAAAGCTGGAATGATTTATTGCCTTTTATAACTAAGATTGGGCCGGGCCCTGGGATGATGATGGAGCTCTCTGGTCAGTCGAGCAGAAACAAGACGAGGGGAAATATGAGGGAGGGGGCGGAAGAGAGGGAGGGAGGGAGGGAAAAGGTAAAGGAGGAGGAATGGAAGATGGATGAAATGTAAAGGAAGGAGATCGCAAATTGAAGAAAGACACATGTAAAAGGTGGGGATAGGAAAAAGCAAGGAATTCAGAAAGTGTGAGAAATAAGAGGGAGGAAAGAAAGCTGAAGGAGGAAAGTAAAGCTCTTATTCCTCTTAACAGTCTGTTAACGTTCCTGTGTGGTGTCACAAAACCGACTTAATGTGCTGAGATTTAGTTGTGACTGGAATCTCAGTCTCTAACCCCGCTTCTGTCATTTACCCTTGTAATCTTTTGCAGAAACAGCGCAGGTCCTCGCTCACGAGGATCCCAAGGATGAGTGAGGCGGGAGCTAAACTGTAAAACAAGGTATCTGGTGCCTCTAAATCCTCACCTGGATTACAGATTATACGTCAGGCTGCTGCTTTTTACAAATTGGGAAACAACCTTTAAAAACCAGAATACTTTCAAATATTGCTTCTAAAGCGTCAGTTTTGTGATAACTCGTTGTCAAGGTACCGTTGTGGATGCAAAGGATTGTGGGACGGCATTTATCTCCTTTAATTTCATAAATAGTTGTTAATATGTTTCGTGTGCTAAAGGTGATTTGTTGGGAAGCATCGAAGCTCCTTTCCTTATCCTTTAGAGAATTTGAACAGCTCTTATTATAACGGCAGCTGACACTTTTGTATCTTCAGGCTAATCTAGTTTGATCTATTTTTATTAGGCTTCTCCTGTACACTTGATCTTAACCTTTTTTTTAATCTTCACCTACATGAACTCACCGGGTAGGAAACCGAATCTGAACTAATGCACCGGTGTCTCTCTTCCTTCCTGTGTGCCTCAGACGAACTCGCCCGTTTCCTCCTGTAGCACGAGCTGCAGCAGACGGTCACCAGCTACATTACACCTCTTCCACTTACTTAGTTCCGGCGTCTCTGCCACTGACCACCTATCAAGCCATGATGGATCGCTCCAACTTGATAATCCTGCACGGTTGCAAGATGTGAACACACTGCAATCCTTCTATTGATCGCTTCAGTGAACCACAGATCCCCTGGCTGATTACCACCTTGCTGTGATACTGACAGAGGCCGCTCCATCTTCCGCTATCAGAGCTTGTCTTGCAGGACTGCTCTGCACTGGGGGGGGGGGGGGGGGGGGGGTGTTCGGGTGTGAAGCTGGGCGATAAACTGAAAACGTAAGGGTATCAGTGTTAACAGTCAAAGGCTCAGACTTAATTGCTCGCGTTTGTTGAGCTCATCCATCCACGTGGTTTTCTTTTTTCCTTGCTTACCTTTGCTGCAGAGTCCGACATCCTGAAAGATGAAAGTTAGATTTTTCTTTTTCACTGGGAACAAACCGCTGCTTTGTGGAAAACAATGTGTGAATGTGGTCTAAGATGAATTGATTAGGACGATTTCCTTCTTTACTACCTGCTCTTAATTTACAGCAGTGGGAACGATGTTATGATTTAATGGCAAATATGGTTATAGATTTTCTTTTTAATACACATTTATTAATGTGCAAAATTCTGTTAAAAAGATAAATCAAATGGGCAAAAAAATACCTAGAATAACTAATTTCAAACCCTAAAAATATGGATTAAATGTAAAGAAATGGAAGAATTTAACAGCAGGTTTATGTTGATACTGACACTAAATGTTTAACTTCTTCATTGTAAGTATTTCTTACGTTTTATTTTGACACTGAGCCTTTAAACTATGTCCAGGGAGACTTCATTCTGTTCAGAATGATCTGCGGCAGCCTTTTTGGCACCTAGGTGTTTCTAAAAATACTTTTTTACTCGTAAAACTGTGAAGAAAGTTGCTGAGTTTTCAAATATTCATTTTAATGCCTTAATCCCCAGGATTCCGGAGGCCCAGCTACTGATGACGGCTTCCAATTCTGATCATCGATCTTCTCACCTGAATGTAAGTTGTAAGACAACTTTTCCAAACACAGGGTTCTACTATCGTCAATCTAACTTTACTGGCAGGGTATAAATGCCTTCTTATAGGCCACATGAAATGCATGAATCAGATTATTGTCATCCAAGCAAGATAATGGAGAGAAAAGACTTTTCAGGAATTGTGTGTAGTTTTCTTAGCATCTTGAACCTTTGTCTACAAAAGGTTGAGTCAATTATTTCCTGATCGGACATATTTTGTCAGGCTAAATTAAATTGTCAAAGTAATTAATGGAAAATGGAAGAGTGAAAGTGATTCAATCCGTCTCCGAGCTTTTCCTCGTCACCGTCACGGCAGCTACTTCATCTGAGCCTCTCGCTGATTGAGCTCGCGAGTCGCACTTATCAAAACTCATAATCTGTGTGTTTATCTGGCCGAGTTCGCTGCTCCACAGTCACGGCGTGAAACTGGATCCACGACCTGCCAACGCGTCACCGTCCCAATCGATAGATCCAGTTACAGTAAAAAGGCCGTTTACCGTGTCACCTTGGGAGGGAGTTTTGCAGCCGGGGCTCTCGTTGCATTCTGGGAAAGCTGGACGAAACTGGGAGCTCTGGTGGGGTTCCAGTTCTGAGGATGAGGGATGGAGGATTGTTTTACAGCTATGGCAAGAGGCAGCTGGCTAACTGTGCAGTCCGAGAGGTTTTGCTTTCCTCCCTGTTTTTTTTTGAACGCCTCCTTCCCGGTGATAGCCAGCGGCCGGAGCCATTATATTTTCGGGTTGTCCGTCCCATTCTTGTCTCTTTTGTTTTTATTCAAATTAGGCACAAACATTCACTTGGACTCAGGGATGATCTGATTAGATGTTGGGGGTCAAAGGTCAAGGTCAGGCTGATGTATATATATGAAATATATGGTTAACTGCAGCTCTAGGGCAGGAATTCTAGTTCATCCCAACACCAGTGTCCTTTTCTGCATGTTTACACCTTTTGAACTCACTTTTCTCCATAGCACATCCCCACCTACCTATCTGCTCTGCTCTCCTCTGCTCTATTCTCCTCCTCTCCTCTCCTCCATCCGTCCCTCCTTGCTCCCTCTGTCCTTGCCTCCCCTGCCCCTGGTGTCATTTGGACTTCCTCGCAGATCACACTCTCCTCTCTTCTGCTTCTCTGACTCCTGTAATTCTGCTCACTCTCCCCTTCCTGAGTAATTGAAGTAATTTCCCACCTTGGCTATGATGAATGTGTCCCATGCTCCCGCCATGCCCTTCTACTTTAGCCGGCCTAATTAAAGAAAACATTCCATGATTGCCTATTTTTCCTCGAGCGTGACAACCTATTATTCTCCCCAGCACCTGATTAGAGAGTTATTATGCTTAGATTTAGATTGATTTAACCGGGCAGCCTAATAAAGGACTACTTGGGGTTTGATTTAAAGTGGGGGAATTGCAGGTTTTGGAGCCAGTCACGGTGTGTAATTGTTATTACTGCTTCATGATATGAGCGGAGTGGCGGCGAGGGGACTTCTCCAAATTGAATTAGAAAATTAGAAGGTCACTCTGCGAACAACAGGTGACATTTTGGGACGTTCTTGCCGCGATAGAGCTGTCAGGAGGACGGACGCTCAGCCGCAGATTTGTCCGGAATGATGAATCGCATCCATCACGGCGTGTGCGGAAAGTGACATATT
This sequence comes from Limanda limanda, assembly GCF_963576545.1. Classification (NCBI taxonomy): domain Eukaryota; kingdom Metazoa; phylum Chordata; class Actinopteri; order Pleuronectiformes; family Pleuronectidae; genus Limanda; species Limanda limanda. The sequence goes on along the minus strand of NC_083658.1, from coordinate 7,710,172 downwards.
TCTATGAAAGCAAGATTAATCTCTCCATCAACCCCAGCGGCGTGGCTCATAATCATCCACGAGAATTGTTTGCAAAATGGGTAAATTGACTGGTGTTTGTGTCGTGGGTTGGTAATGCCTCAATAGAAGTGGGATGAGCTGGGTAAACCAGCTGCTTGTTGAAGTAATCATATTTCTGTCGGGGGTGGAAACCACGGCACTTTAATTTCAAGGGAACAGCGGCTGACGAGAGGTTACAATATCGTTTGGTGCTGAAACCTTTTTGCAGATGATTCATAGTTGTTTAAGTTTTCTGAGTAGCGATGATTGCACTGGAGCGGCTCACTCTGTCATAAAACACGTGACTAACAGCGATAAAGTACATTAATGAAACCACAAGAACATACGTCCTCCAGCATTTTAATTAATTTAATCATTAGCAAGAGTGTATTTAAGACCTGCTAGTGAAAATTAGACTTTCCTTAAGAACGCTTGAATTCAAAGCTGACATTGATGTTTTCATCAAACATTAGTGAAGCCGTAGTCGAGTTTCCTGCAGGAATAACAGAGAGGCCAGAGCCAGAGACTATTTATCAGCTGGAAGATGAGAAATCGTCTGATATGAGCCTTTCCCACACATTTTGGTATTAGCCGATATGGCCGATAGTTGTTTTGTCATAATACTGAACGTTACTCATATTTGATCAGGTGGTTAATATAGGACACGTTATATAGGGAATAAAATATGTGAAATGGGTTCAAACTTAACTTAAATATACAAACTTAGATGCTTGTTCTGCCACATTCAAACATGAGCGTGTTCAGCATGAGTTACAGTCAAGGATAAACTTATTTATGGCATTGTGTTACCGGTGAGGCTTTAAAAATGTATGAGATATAAATTGAATATTTATGTTTTATATTGAATACATTTCTGATACTAGATTTGCTGCTCTCAGTTTGTTTTTTCCCCCTCTCTTCACCTCCTATATCAGAGGTCGGGGGTCAACCTCACATCAGCAACTCTTAAGTAATCTGCTGACAAGTTGTTTTAAAGCATGACCTTGCACTTTAATGCTTCTGTGCAGACTGTGCTCAACGTGCCACCTGGCTTGAACCCGAACTCTTCACTAAAATCCTCCTTTTTCATCCTTCAAAGACGAAAAAGTGATATTTTTTAAAAGTGGAACTTCTCCGAAAAGTATTTGATGGGAACCTATTTTAGCCGGCGTCTGTTTCGGACACCCTGGAGCTGAATGATGACTGGTCCTCTCCCCGTCGCCCCACTCAGATCTAGTTAGCATAAATGCACTTTACTGACGCGCCTGAGCAGCATTTTGATAAATGGCACGATTAGAGGTAAAATGAACAATTTGACTCGGGCCACGCCACGAAGGCACAGAAGCTCTAACGCTCGCTGTCAGACGGCTGAATCAAGTCCATCTTTCATGTCTGAAATCCAGCAGTGTCAGAGTGAGCTGGGTGTAACTTGTCTCTGACATGTATTCACTGTTGGGATTATTGGCAGTCACTTCTTCAATGTCACCGTGAGTAATGGCCGCGTAGTGTATTGTAGCTTGTAACTGTATGCACAGATTATTATAGATGAAAATACTGATTGATTGCTTGATTCATAAATATTTTTAAGTAAATAAATTGATTTAAATAAAGTGATATTATGTTTGAAATTGATTGTGTGTAAATTGTGCTGTCAAGATTGTTTTCTGAGAGGTCTTGCTAATTTACTTACAAACAAAACCTTGGCGGAATTTGAAAAATCAGATTTGTCAACGACCGGAATAAAAATTGCTTGTGACGTATTTCTTAATTAGGATTGAATGAAATGTGACAACTGTACAAATTGGTTTAACTTTTTGCAGGCTGCAGGTTTTCTAACAGGGAGCCATTGATCAGAGCTTGATTTACAGAAGATGAGACCAGTTCAATCACCTGAATTTTAGGCCTTAAAGTCTTATACTTTAACATATTGTGAACTATGGCCAGCTATATTGGGTTACTGGAAAGTTCGAGTACTTCTGGGTCTCTGATATGCTTTCATCTGTTGTATTTGACATGTTGTCTTTAGTTTCATTCATCATGGTCTTAAAAAGTCTAAGATTTAATTGTTAAAACCGGCAGAAACCCTGAAAACATCGATTAAACATTCAGCTTCTGTTGTGGATGAATGAAGACAAAGTAGATGTGTGTAGGTGCCTGAGATGAGTTTTTAAAAATCACATGTTCATGCAGTCGTTTCTCAATTTTTTGTTTGTTGGGGTGTGGGAAAGGGGGAGAATGAGGGATGAGAAGAAGCCAAATATCTCTGTGGGTCTCGAGGAGTCTTCAGGCTGGACAGGGATGTTTTGTCCGGCTCTCCCTCTGCTCCTGTTGGTTTTAATAGGGAGCTGGTGCGTTTGAGGAGCCTGCTGCACTTCACTTCTTGTAGGACATAATTTATTTCATGGAGAGAGGCCTTTTCCTCTTGCCACTTTCTCAAATGGACCTACAGCTGCTCCTCTGCTTTCTTCTTGGCTACTGTGACTGCTCTCGCTGAACAATGTAGGAGGCCTGTGTCGTTTCTGTCTTTCTGAGCCGTATAAAGAAGAAAAAAAAGATAAGAAGTTTCTAAAATTTGAAACTTTAAAAGGGGGACTCCGCTGTTTTCTTGCTGAACTGTTAAAGCTTTTACTGTAGCTCAATGCAAATTTGCTTGTATCAAATCAAACAAATATGTATTTCTTACAATTACAAAATGGCAATATTCATGCTTAACTGTTTCTCCTACATGTGAAACCATAAGATATGAACAACTTTGCAAATGCATGCAAAATTATGTATTTGCAATATTCAAATGAATTCCGATTACCCTTGTACACTAATGGGAAGAGTTGTCTCTCTAATATAATGCATGAGGTGTACGGTTGCATCTGTGTGTTGTTGGCAGTTGTGTAGAAAAACCTGGTCATGTTCCGGACACAGTTTGTAACATTGGTTATTAAAGCCACGAGCCATCTGGCAACAGAACGAGCGGGCACAGACGTACAGCGCTCGATCCTTCGTTTGTCCAGTCGAGCAGCAAATGTAGACCTGAAGTGGGGCAGCGTGAGATATGTAAATGAGGAAGGAGGGTCGGTAATGGGATGAGAGGTGTCAATCAAATTTTATTTTAATATTCTGTATTCACAAATAATAATAATTTGTCTCATAGGGAATTTTCCTTTAACCCTTTGTAAGAGTGAGGAAAATCTAACAAAAAATTACTCGTAAAAAACCTCTGGGCCTGAAGAGGGACTAACCCTAACCCTAACCCAGGACGGTGCAGCAAAAAGGGGGGAGGTAGAGGAAATGACAGCGGCTGAGAAGAAAGAAACGGTGAAGTGGGAGAACAGTGACTGAGGGATGGAAAAGAATGAAGAGGTTAATTTGATAAAACATAGTCCAATACATTTTGGTCCTAAGATATTGAGACTGCTGCGATTTCTAGACTAGTAGCAGACCTGGGAAGAGTCGTCTGAAGAGGCCGGAGAAATGGAGGCGTGAAGAAGATGGAGAGAAACACATTGCGAGGGATACAAATTGAGAGAAAAGAGAGAATGTGGCGTACAAAACTAAAAGAGGAGCAGAGGGTTTAGGTTGAAAGAAAAAAGGCGAGAGGCATGAAGAGTGGGGAGAGAAGGATGAGCACAAATTAAATGATCCAGAGAGAAGTGCAGGAAAGAAATTAAAGTAATCGACATCAGAGTGAAAAAGAGAGAAAGAGAAGTCATGTATGCATGATTGTTTATTAAGTCTCGGATAAATGAGATGTTGCGGCAGCCCGGACGATAAAGCTAAACATTAGAAATAAAGAGATGAATTCTTTTAAAGGATTAATAGCTCTCTGAAGTCATTGATGATCACTCACTGAAGACTTCATTATTCCAATTAATGGCCCCCCTCCGCTACTTGACCTGACCGTCAAAATTAGTGGCAAGGAACCTTTAAGTCAGATGGATGAACTGCCAGAGCCGTGGCGGCTAATTGGCAGCCACAATCAAGAGCGAATATGTATCAGGAGAAGGAGAGGAGGCCGAATATATTAGCGGAATAAGAAGAGGAAGAAAAATGAGGCGGGTAAGCAAAATGGCAGCATCAACTGTTTGGGTGTCAGCGGGGGGGAGGGATGGTCATGGGAGGGAAAGATGGAAGAGAAGAGCGATTTGGAAAGTAAAGAATATTTTGGAGGAGTGGAGCAGAATATTGTGTATTTACATATTTTTGTTGGAGAGTGGATAGTTTTTTTTCATCCACCAAAGAGGCTATTTTTTCCACCCCTGTCCTTGGTTGCATTTTGTGTAAAGATGCATTATGTGTACTCGTTTTGATTTCGAAAGTGTGTACTTGAGTGTAACAGCTATCATGGCTATATCTATTTTGATATTAGAAATTCATCTATACAGCCATCCACTCATTTTCCTCCTTATGTGAGGTTGGCTCACGGTGGCACCAGGTTGTTTCAGACCTCTCTCCCCTGAGCTACTTTAAATTGATTTGTTATTCTTCATTTAAACACCTTAATGTATTTCAAGTGTTAAAGTTGCACTCATGAGATCTATACTTGATATAATAATAATTGATATAAAATATAACTAACAAATCTTTATGCAAATGACGACTTAAAAAAAATTCAATAATCATATGTGTTAAATCAGCTGCAGTTACATGAGCTCACCTTCCGTGATGTTTATAAAATGAGAGGATTTACACGTACACATGTTTCACTGGGACTTTTTTTCTACTGTCCATAATAAACATTAAGAAAAAACATTTATGTAAAAGCATGAAATAATAAATTCAAGAAGAGACAAGAGCCAAACTGCCACTCAACAATAACTTGTGCGTTCATACCGATGATTATCATCTCACACAGACACTTTTATTTCAGCAGCTCGGCTTCTATATAAAAATATCCCACAAGGCACTGCTGTGACAGGTTACATCCCTGCTCGGTCTGAAGGGCTGTGGGCGTCGAGTCGACCCACCCGGTGTGGGCGGTGCATTCTGGGCCTTCAGGAGCTGCGGAGTTGAAGAGGGCCCAGGTGAGTCGTGCTGGTTCCCACTAAATGCAAACACGAGCAATGGCCTCTTCGTGTTCGCCCATTGATTTTTTTCTCTTTTCAGGAGAGAGGAGCGAAGAAAGGGGATTAAAAAAAATGCCCGCACGCTTCCTCTCTCATGCATCAAGCAAGTCGGGCATAAAATAGTCTGTTTGGATGGGTGATCATGAACTGGCAGCGGCGGGGAAGGTTTACCGGAGCTAAATGGATGCCCAGGCGCCACTTTTTTATCTGCCCCCCCACCTCACGTTACAGTCGTAATTTATGGTAATAATATCCATCGAAACATTGGCGGGAAAGAGAAGCGGGATGAGAAATGGGCGTCCTGGCAGCATGTTTACATTGCCTGTATGATTGTGGCAAACAGGAGTCGGAACGCTGTGGTGATTCATCTCAGGTTTTTTCCGTCTCACTGAGCTTTAGCCTTCATTAGAGGCTTTCGCTCAAGTAAACTCAAATCCTCCCAGACCCAGTTGGCTGTCCTCTCATTCTTCTCAGCAGGGGTTGTCTCGTACACAGCGTTGTTACGATTGCCGTCTCTATTAATATGCCGTTCGCTCTGGTTTCTATCAGCATTTTTGAATCTTTTTAAGACCTCAGGTGCATTTGTTATTGCAGGATGACTAACCTCCTGTTGATGGGCTTATGTTACTACAGGGCGATCTATTAAAAGTGCATTATTCACAACAGTATAGGTTTATATTACTATTTCATTGTCAAAAATAGATCTAGCTCTTAAAGCAACACTATGTAACTTGTCACTGAGCAACAGCGCCCTCTGCAGCCCAATGTGGGTATTGCCTTTGTTGGGCTCTGTGACCGAGCTATTAAGTGGGTGGCTCTACTTTTGAACTCCCAGTAGCCCGCACTGGTATTTCGTGGACCAAGTGGCTGCTCGCGCTAACAAACCGTCACCTCCCACATGTCTGCTCACAGGCAGATGGACCTGTGCTCTAACTGTAATGGCTCCATTACCATTATGATTAATGAGCTTGTCAAATCCCTTAACTCCGACGCCGGTGCCTCCTCACTCCTTAGATTTTTATTTATTTTATTTAACCCCACACCTACTTTTTTAAGAGGCTTTAAAATAAAAAAAAATGTTGCATCAAAAGTAATTTATTTTAATTATGCACACCGCCTGTTTCTGTGCCGTGTTCCTCAACACGCGTCTCCCCACACCCTGCTCTCCTTAAACCTTTTGGTGCAGATTAATGTAACAAAAAAAGTCTATTAATTAATGTTTTGTGGCTTTTAATTTCTGGCAAGGATGCCGTCTTGATGCAGCTGCCTGTTGAGGCCCGTCACTGTTGAACCCGTGCCAGGGAAGTGCAGATGTAATTCTGTTATCTCTTGCTTAGTCGTTTACGCAAATTAATTTGAACAATTAGCCCTCTACCGGCCTTTCATGAATCATGCACGAGAAGCTGCCAAAGAATTAATTCTCAGAGATTTCCATTTCAAAACAAGCGAGCTCCCATTTTGGGAATAAAACGTTACACCTGCTCCGGTGCAGAATTAAACGGATGAAAAACATGTTTTTACCCTCGGTGCATGCAAATGTAAATCTAGTCTCAGAGCGCTGCATTTAGGTTAAATGATGAACCTAAATGAATATACATGCTGCATATGTTTCCTAGGTCTGAGGCTAATGGGCTTTTAAAATCACCTGTGATTGGCTGAGATGTTTCTTTATGTGGTCTTTAAAAAAGAGGTTTATCACCAGGTACTTTGCAGATAGCAAAACAGATAAAAACTGAAAAAATAATTAGAAGAAGGCAACAATGTGTCCCAGAGATTCCATTATACTAATTAAAATAGCTGCTAACCTTGAAGGATTTTCATTAGTGTGGATTTTAGTGGAGATGTTTACTGTCCAATACTGATCCCGATGCTTTACACCAGACTTCCTCACAAAAAGGACATTCTGTAGGGTTTTTCTTTAGATGGTGGCTGTCTTTTAGATGACGATATAAAAGATCTGAATATAAACTCTTAATGAGCTCTCATCTTTTTTTAAAACAATGCAAAAGAAATGAAACCAGACATTACTGCCAAAGTACAGTATTTGACAATGTAAGATATTTTGACTTCCTCACATTACAAACAAATCGTGTACAATAAGGTTGTCGTTTCTTCTCAAATGATTTTTCAGCTTTCTTGGCCTCTCATCACACGGCGGCCTGCAAAGCAAAGAGGAAGTAGATACTGGAACTTGTTTGCAGTGTCTGGACACAGGAAGCTCACCTTCAAACATATTTACCTGGTGAAATCAAAAAGATACTACACTTCAATGTGCTAAACTGATATGACTCTCACTCTTTAATGAAACATATTAATGCTGGTGAATATCACATTTATTTTTGCAAACCTAGTGTTTCCAACCATCTTTGACCTTGCAGGACAAATGAGCAGGACTCATTTTTCAAATCTTCTCTGGATCTAAACCCCTCAACCACCACATACTCTACCATTCAGAGATGTCCTCTGTTCTCTCCTGCCCCCCCCCCATGTCCTCAGACACGGCTGCTTCATCCCCGGCTGTGTCACACATGCACCTTTAATTTCCAGCTCTGATCAGAGCCTCAAAATACCAAGATTTGTCTTTCTTTACTCTTCTGTAAATATGAACATCATCTGCAGCAGAGGAACTTGTGTTGTGTTTTTATCGATTGCAAGACTTGCTTACTCTATGCATCGCTCAAAATTAAAGTAAAAAATAACATTAAGGAAAAAATATGAAGTTCAAAATGTAGTTAGTGTTGCTCAGTGTTTACTGCGACATCCTTGAAACGGAATATGAATGAAGAACAGTGTTATCTGTAGTGACTCACTGCCGCTAATGGCTCCGCGCTTTCTGATGGAGAATCTGCTCCGTAATGGATGCGACTTCAGATGCACGGAGAGAATATGCATCACCGTTGTCGTAGTTGCACACAAAAACACGACAAACATGCTCAGTCACAGGGAGACAAGGAGGCCACGATGATTGAGTTGCACTTTTATTTGGAAGAAATTGATGCTGTCCCTGCAAGGGCCAGCAGGGGGCGGTTTGCTCCTGCGTTTAAGCTGCAGTGGTGTTTGCTCTCAGATCGTCTCCTGGCTGCAGTTGAAGCAGGTCTTTTTCTTGGACATGGATCCACTGTGTGTGTGTGAGTGTGTGTCTGTGTGTGTGTGTGTGAGTGTCATTAATGGCCGTCTTTCAAGCTGTCAGCCGTAACGAGCTGATTGCAAACGGAAATTGAGGTTTGAAATGTAACTGAATAGGCAGATTCCAACTTTCCCTGAAGGGAAGGAGTGGAGGTGGAGGGGTCGGGGCCAGACGACCCCCCCCCCAGCCTCCTCCTCCACATTATCTTTAAACACCAAACTGACCACGTGTTCTTTCTTTTTTTCTTCAACAAAGGGCCCATTAAGCACCAATAAGTGGAATCCATACGATCTGCCCAATAATGACATGTAATTTTGTGACAGTTATGTGTTCTTACGCAAATGTATGGGGCAAGGCCTCTCCCCCCTAAGTGCCCGCTAACTCAATTCTGCTTGTGTGTTTCTTCAGCTCTGTGTTTAATGTCCATTAAGAGTTAAGAGACGGTGACGGAGGAATATAATGGCGTCCTGTAGCACTGAATAATCCTGCGGTTTCGTTTTTTTCCCAGTCCGGTTTTTCAAAAGGACAATTTCCCTGAAAAACCTTGACTTGTTAATAATGTCATCAATTACATAACATCCGCTCTACTTTTTTTTCAGGGTTATTCGGTTAATTAAGTGGATTTTTGCTTTTAAATATAGAGCTAATTGTTTGGGATTGATAACTTTAGTTACAGGCCCCTTTTTTTCAAATGACCCCAAGCAAGTGACCTGTATCTCATACAGTATAATTATGTAGCCTCCAATTTGAGTAGATAGTTTGTTTTGGTCACTTTGTTCACATACACGTTCAAATGACTTGAGTTTGATAATCTTCATCCATGTGTATTACAGAAAACAACAAGGATTCAGTTTTCTTATCCATAACTTTTTTTATTTAATATGAATAAATAATACACAAGGACATCACCGTCAAACCACTGCGAAAAGGTTTCAGTTGGCTTTGGTGAAATATAATAACTGATCAACAGAATGTCTAACAGTCAAAAAGTGTTTTTACAATTTATTAACACTATGGAACATAGGCTAAAGGTCAGATGTGAATAGAAAGTTTAATGGTAGCCTGAAGATGTTACATTTTCAAATTTTAATTCTCTAAAAGCTGAACCGGCTTCTCTTCCTGTCCAGTTGAACGTTTTCAGAATAAAGTAACATGACAAGGGATTTCCTCTCTTGAAGAGATTGGGTCATATATTCTTTATTTGTGTGTAATATCTTTTATTAGGAGACAATTTCATGTTGCACAGGAAAGGCCACTAAAGTCAACGCTGGGCAGGGATGTGTGGACAGATGTTTATTAATGAAACTAATGATTTTGGTTGTAAGACTCAAATATAGAAATAAAAGGCAGAGATATAGCAAATAATTTCTTTGTTTCACTACAAGCTTCATGAATCAAAAGCCAACAGAGCTTCTGTACGATTTATGTTTTGTGGTTTTAAGTTTCAATGGAAACTATTATTAGTCCTGTTATGTTCAGAATGCTGACTCACAATCGTATGTACAGAAATCTGAGGATACAGCACTTTAAAGTATTTATCAAAAGAAATCAACAACAGTTTGACACAAAAAGCAAACGCAGACCAAGATCGAAATCCCACCAACACACTTTCTACATTTAAAAAAGAATAAGATAGAAGGAGCAGCCCTCGCTCTCTGTACCGCAGCCTCACCGGCTCCCATCCATCCAGGTAGAGCAGCTGTTACCGTATCATCATCTTCCAATGATTAACATACACAACACGGCTCGGGCTCTTCTCATTGACTGTAATCACCTTAATGCACAAAGCTGATGAAGTTGCCAAGGCGCGGAGCGCTCCGTCTCAGACCTTTTTCTCTTTTTTCCCCGTGTGTGTGTGTGTGTGTTTTTGTAATGGCGCTGTCATAACCGCTCTGCTCCGTCTGGGCCTAAGTGAATCTGAGGCGCCATCTTTTAAACGAGGCTAACAAATGAACACGTTTTCCCCCCATCAAACGGCTCCTGACAGTGATGCATGGGCTTCCAGATGAGCTCTGAAAAACTGATGGATCTGCGACGGTACAAGTGCTTAGATAAACTAATGCATGTAATTACGTTTTCCATTCCCACTCTATTGCGAGGCATCTTATTACAATATCATTAGTTGATATGGTCGGCGAAAAAAATGATAGTTTGTAAAAAAAAAAAAATCTCACCCCGTTCTCTTTCTTTTTTCTTTGTTATTTTAATGTGTGGGGTGATGAGTGGAAGTTGATTTCTTTGACTGGATTAAAAACGAATCTAATTTGTTTGTTTCTCTGGAAGACATTATCAGGCATCTCCGTAAGTGTTAGTAATTGCTGGAAGTCTTACTCATGGCTGTTGCGGATAAGGAGAGCATCAAGATGGGTTGAGATGCCCCGTGAACCACCGCTACAACCACTAGAAGAGATGGATTTGCACTGGATGTGATTAAGACGTATCAGGCCCGATCCTTATCCCGGTTGATTCCAGTTCTCCTCGCGCCGCGCACTCTGTGTGACCCTTGTTTTGTGTTTCAAGTGAGACGAGAAGGAAGTGTTGAAAGTAGGAACAACTTTAATGTTTTGGATTGTCATGAACAGTTCTGTGTCACAGATTGTCCTTTGGCCCGACCATTTTTCAATGGAAATAGGTGGTAGAGTTTTATTTTTTTAAATTATAATTGAAACAAAATACACGGTACATATTCCATCTGTTTCAATGAAGACGTGTTGGTACATGCTCCTACTGGTTAACTCTGGGTGATCATGACCGAGCACATCAACAACGCTGCTCTCTGGTGTCAGTCCTCGTGATTACATTCTCCCTGTTGCCGCAGCGGCTCGGCTTAGCCATGTTTTTTGGAGATTGCACTGGTGCATGATGGGGCTGGAATCTTTGGCATTTCTGATTAAAAAATGACAATCAACTGTCACAACTCTTCATTAATTCAGTGTTGACTAATGAATTAATCATTTCAGCTCTAGTGGCCAATGCTGCAGACGGGGGGCTGATCAGAGGTCCGCTCGGTTCCTCGTGACGGAAATCTGCAGCTCAAGTTTGACCAGAAACATTTTATACTTATTAAGTCCAGCTTAGGTCCATCTCCATTTGCTATAGATCTCGAGCATGAATTATGTGTTGCTGCTCTTTTTTGTAGCATCATGCTGTACTGGCGTTTCTATTTGTGTTGCCTACTCCTTCTGTGTGTGAGCATGTGTCCAATCCGGGGTTCTACATGTCTTTATCTCGTACACTCAGGGGTGTGTGATGGTTTTTCAGTCCATAATAGTCCATGCTCTACAGCTGTAGCAAGATAATGTGTGTGTGTGTGTGTGTTTATGCATACATATTGCTCCTCACCCTCGCCGTCTTGCTTGAATACACACTCTCTCCCTTTTGGAGTGAGCCGTGCAACAGCTGTGAGGTGTGTGTGAGTGGAGGGACTAGTTTTGCATCCTTGTACATATATACGGCCACGAATACACTTGTTAAGCTTGCTCTGTGTCTCTATGTTTAAACATGCATATTGCTACTCACCGACTGTGTAATGTTCCTGCACCGCGCTGCAGCAGGGTCGGCGCGCCTGGTGTTTATGCCGAGTGTGCGCGCACCCGCTCTCTCTCTCTCGCTTGCTCCGCCTGCGAGTGTGTGTGATGTGGTTGGAGGAGCGAGGGGCTCATGTTGGGAGCAGCAGAGGAGCTCATTAGGGGAGTACCAGGGGAACACGGCCGCTGCAACCCCCCATCCAGGGCTCCTCTCCGGGCCGCTGCGCCGCCTGGCTGGGCCCTCAGCCGCAGCCCTTCATCTGCACACATCACACCGAGGTCTTCTCTGCACGGCGCGGCAGCAATATGCTGTCATCTGCCGGCTGATGGTTACACTTCAGACCAGTGCCAGCCCTCTTTTTGTCGGATTGTTTTTGCAGCATGTCAGAGGACAAATCTTTCGGAATTTTGGTTTAAATCTATCAGCAAGGTGTTTTTTTTACATTTACACTAGATGCAAATCTATCTGTTAATCTGGTAGCTATTTTTTATTTTATTCATGAAATTGTTTGTAAGAAAATGCTGAGAATCCTCAGAACCTGTTAAGTTGGTTGTTTCAGTCCAAAGAATTTTATTTATACAGTGGTGCAAATGTCATCACATTTACAGATATTAAATAAGAGATAAGAAATTATAAATGATTCACACTTATCGATTATTCTGATATTTGCGTCAGTTATGTTGAAGCAGTAGAAGTAAGATTGTGGAGGTTCGGAGACGGGAAAGCTTTCATCCTCGGACAACCGTCTCTGTGACCTCAACATGAAGTAATAAATTGTTTAAGGACTTTCCCTGTTATCTAACGACGCCATCATCCAGGTCAAAATAACACGTCCAATTTTTCCACTGCTGCAGCATGAATCTTTAATTATCGAAATGGATACTGTTTTTCTCATAAAGCACATCTTTGTGCTGGGAAAAAAGGGACGTGAGGAAATTGGGTCAGCGTGAAAAACGCTCCAGCAAAGAAAAACAGGACATTAACAAAAAACTAAATCGCTAATTCAACACCACAGCACAGCACAGCACAGCATGATATCTCTGAAATATACATATCACTACACACTGATACCAGAGGTCCGACTCGTCTGCGTTTTCTTATCCATCCCGTGAACCAATGCCTGATGCACAGTGCTGTCGTCATTTTGTGGTGCGATACCATTGGCTGTGACAAATATGACCAAAGTCTGTATTTGGATTATTTAAGAGCTTGACACTAATTTATGGACATTATTTTGTCCGGCAATATATCTTGAAATAGTTGAGATTAGAACACTACTCTATTCTACAGACGAAAGAAAATGGTTGTGATGGTTGTTTTAGTCTTGTTATATTCTATAAAATTCTATAAAAAAATGTAAACACACTAAAGAGCTCTTTTTGTTCCATCTAAAATAAACTGACAACATTTAAAAACAAACATTGAGAGCAATTTTCTCATATTGCAGAGAAAATTTCAAGGATTGACCCTCAGAGAACCCTTGAGCTGCTATTAAGTGTTTTAAAAACAAAACAACTGTATGTTATGAACTGAACTGGAAGCTCTGCGCCTCTCTCTCTCTCGCTCTCTCTCTCTCTCTCCCGTTGACAAATGAGACTTTCATTGGACAATTATCGTTTTCGGGATCGCAAACGTGCGAACAGAATTTGTCACTGTCACTTTGTGTGTTTAAGGGCATATTAATCAAGTGATTAATTGCCAGATATTACCCCACCGAACACGGCCTGTGTTCCCATTCAAGTGCTACTTTGCCTTTGAGCGTGATTAGTTAATGATTACGTTTTGGGTTTTGTTTGCAGACGGCTGAATAGATTTGTTTTAATGTTTACTGGCGTGTCTGAGGGCAGCCCTGTGTACAATCTGACCACTTTTAATATTAAAGCTGAAGACCGGAGGATGTTTTCATCTCGAGGACTGAAAACCTAAACTGGCATTAGGAGTTTATTGAGGTGGAATGTCTGATGGTGCTGACATTTTCCTGGTGAAGTTTCCTGTTCGAGTTTATTTGTCTTGGGTCATTTAGGGACTGTTATATCAAATTTAGCTATAAAGGATATTAATCTTATGAAGAACGTATTGTGCACCACAGAATCAGATGCCAGTCACAGCTTCTCCTGGCATTTGAACTCCTATGACAGTGCAAACTCTGCTTCAGGGCTTCAATCTTTCTCAAGCACTAATTGTACGGGTTTAAAAATAGCTGTGCATCTATTATTCGTGAGAGATTTAAATGTAGATCACAAAACAAATAAACACAATTTCAAATATCTCAAGACCCTAAGAGGGAGCATTGCAAATGCAAAAGTAGAACATTAAAAAGTCAAATAAATGTAAGTAGGTAAAAAGTTTCCAATAAAGGTCCAACAACATCTCTATATTTAAATAAATTGAGAATGTAAAGTAACACATGTTGTAATGTAGAAAAACTGATAAACCTGCGCACATTTCCTGTTGTTTTCACATTGTATTGGTGCGTTTAGAGGTTTAATCAGTTCTCTAATTAAACACTAGAGGGAGCTAAGCTAATGTATGATGTGAGCGTTTGAAGCTGGCCTCCCTCTCTTTCCTCTCTCTCTCTCTCTCTCTCTCTCCTTCACACATACGTCAACACACATTTTTTTTTTTTGTGTTGTTTTTGCTCCAGTTCAAGAAACAAAATTCTAATTGGGCCTTTTTTTGCTCTCCTCCAACTCTGCGAAAGACAAGCGCATTCCTCCTCTGAACCTCCACTCTCAGATGCACAATTTAGTTTTTGACAAACGTGATGTTTCAGTTAAATTGTTAATGGCGCTACAGGACCGTGCGAGCCAGACATCAAAGTGCATACATTAATACTTACGGCTCCTGTTATTTCTTGTTCTGTTTAGTCTCTCGGGGAGAGGAGTGCTCTCTGCGAGAGTGTAAGAGATCCTCCTGTTTCATAATTTTTTCTTCCATTGCCGTTAATAAACCCTGATGTGTCTTTTCCTTGAGGTGAAAGGCACCTCGGCACGCAAATGAGCAGAGGCGAGGAAAAAAGAGGGATCTGAAAACGAGGGGGCCGAGCCAGATGATTCGCCAACGTTAAGAGGCGTGCTTTGAAGAAAATTCCATCAAAGGAAAAACAATAAGCGAAGCGGTGTGCGCGTGTGTGTGTGTGTGTGTGTGTGTGTGTGTGTGTGTGTGTGTGTGTGTGTGTGTGTGTGTGTGTGTGTGTGTGTGTGTGTGTGTGTGTGTGTGTGTGTGTGTGTGTGTGTGTGTGTGTGTGTGTGTGTGTGTGTGTGTGTGTGTAAAGCTGGTGTTAAATACCTAGTGTTGTTCAGAAATGCTCAAAATCTCAATTGGCTCTGTTAACTGGCATCTGCAGAACAATGAGTTGAATCTGTTAGGGGTTTATAAAAGGCTTTTAGCGTTTCTGTCTCCTTCCATATGCTGTTGCGTGATTGCCTTGCATCTTCATATTAGGCTGCACACCTTGTTTTCCTCCTGCCGTGGCTGGATAATGAACGTCGGGGAGAATGTGTTTGAGTATGGTTTCTGATGTTTGAACAGTGCGAGGCGCTGCTTGATTCACGGCGCGGCTGGCAGCTTCAAGAGAGGACGCAGGACTTATGAGACAGGGAATTAAGAGCGTCTCACATCTCCGATCTAGACAAATTCCTGCACATTTATTACACTTCAGTTACAAATGGAGATGCAATAGGTAAAGAGTGGCTCTTAAAAATACTTGAGGCAACAGACCTGGGCCTTTTTCTGCAGATGAATAACAGTTACGAATTGCACATGCGAAAAATATGAATCAATGTCTTGCATTGTGCAGAGAAAGGCCTTTTTTATTTTATAGAATGATATTCAAACCTTTAGTTTTTCCGCCGACAAACCAATTTTTAAGGTTTAACACCCCGTCGAGAAAATGTGATTTCTCTTTGCGTGAAGCTCGTCATCAGGACCGCGAGGAGAGAAAGCTCGCCGCCTCTTGTTTAGCAGATGCGTGGAGGAGCTGAAGACATGTTCATTTCTGACATTTTCCCCAACCTGCTGTGACACAAATAGACTCGCTGTCACATGATGTATAGTCAACGATACATCAGGGACCAGAGAAAAGCAGGGAAAATGGTTGTCAACTGAGAAGAGTGGTGGGCTTCTGCAAGGCTGTGTGAGGAATTTAGAGGTGCACTGCCACAAGACTCTCTTTTCAAACCAAGATGAATAGATTTATTTCTTAATTTGTCATTTATTGAGCTGTTCCTTGTGGCAGGTTTCTTTCATTGTATTTTAAAATAAGACATAAGGAGAATCAAGTGGAGAGGAAATAAAACATTTTAAATTTAGGAGCTAAATGTGTTCATTGAACCCCAACATCTCCTTATTTCTGGATTATTCGGCTCATGTCTGACAGATAACTGTTGTTCAAGTTAAAAAGGCCCATCCTTGTCTGACTAGGTTTCGTCTTCAGAGGTCAGCAACCACCTTGAGGCTGTATCACCTCGTCCCCTCCGCCCGTGTGCTTACACAAACGTCTCGCCAACGAGCCCGCCAACTGTCTTAAGCGTCTCTTAACCAGGTGAGACACGGACGACCTCCGCGCGCAACCTCTACATCCTCTTCGTGACAGGAGAGCGGCTTTGTTTGCTCGCGTCGATCGTGTTTGGCATTTTGGCTGTGAAGTCTCTGACTTCACTACAGCGCCACGGGCCGTTACCCGTCAGTTCCCGGACGCCGCCGACGTTGATGGGAGCGGGAAGGGGCCAGGTAGAGGTGGAGCTGTCAGAGCCGATCTGTCAGGCCTTCACTCACTGCCTCGTAGGCGCCAACAGAGGTATAGCTGCAGTTTTGTTGAAGTCTGCACCCATCGACGGTCATTTGTCTCCTCGGTGCTGTCTAAACAAGAGATAGTGTCTTGAAGAGTTAATTTACTGCTGCCTAGGTGGATCACCCTCAGAAGAGAAACGGCACAGGATGCTTTTGTGAAGCTATTGCACCATAGCAGAAAAAACACTGTTTATAGGATGAAGATGATGATTTTTGACTATTGCTAAGATGATTAGCTTTATATTAAGAGATTAAGATACATTTTATTATCCCACACACATGCACAGACATGCACAGGCACACTCATGCAAGAGGAAATTTAACCTCTGCTTTTAACCCATCTGGTGGCAGACACACAGAGCAGTGGGCAGCCGTGTACGGCGCCCGGGGAGCAGATGTTGGGGGAGTAAGGTGCCTTGCTCAGGGGCACTAGACAGGGTAGGGAGAATCCTCTTGGATTTTTGGACAGATCAATCCAGGTTCGCCTTTTTGTTGTTTCTCCGTGGAGTCGAACCAGAGACCTTTTCTGCCCATAGTCCAAGTTTCTGCCACTAGTCCACCGCCTCTCCTATATCATATATATTTTCAAATGGTTTCATTATCCTCTTTTTTTTATCCTTGAAAATACATTTATTTGCCTTGTATTGTTACTTTAACTCAAAGACAGCAAATAAAGACAAACTACACGTCCCCACTTGGATCCGCTACCAAGAAAGTCTAGTCCACGCCCCGTTCACTAACATGGAGGAGGCAAGATTTATGACCTCTACTGCAGCCAGCTGTCACGTCATCCATCTTTAAACTACTCTATGTTTTAACTGCATATGGGTGGAAGAACTGCACTTAATAAATGACCATCACAATATTATGGACTTCCTCAACTACTTCTCTTTGGCTGACGCACTTGGAGGAAAATGAGACTCTTCCCACGGCTCCTGTTGCCAAGTCTTACTCATCAGCTTGTGATGAGCGCCAACCCGCCAGCGATGTGGATTCAAGCGGTGTTCTGCAAGGACAGTACAGCAAAGTAGAGCTACATCAGCAACCTGCACACAGAGTATTGTCAAGGCAATGGAAAACACAGAAGTGGAGGGAGAGGAACAGGCTCATTTGATCCATGTCCGTGTTTGACTTTTCATCGGACAGGCTGCAAACTCTCCTGGGAAAGAGATGTTGAAGTGGCTGCTAGATACGTTCAGTTACTTTCAACTAGTAGCAAGGGGTAAAAAACGACACATGTCCGACACATCTTGGAAAACAAATCCATACACAGACATGTATCTGCATTTTTCTTTCCCTGTGTTGTGGCCTGTCTCTGCGATCCGCGCTGGAACCTTTTTTAGCCGTGCAGCCCTTCCCTCCTCCTCGCCTCCTGATTTCCCCAAAGTGCAGTGTTTTATGTGTGCTTTTCTTTGGACTCGGAGCTGGCAGGGTCAAGAGGAGCAGAGATGACCGTCGGAGACGTGGGAGAACGGAATGAGGTGGCTGTTTATTCTCCCCCTCCAAAGCCACATACCTTTTTAGAGTGGCTTTGGAGCGCGGCCTAAAACAACACCAGAGGCCATGTACACAAATTACACGTCTCGCAGTGAGATGAAGGCTGCATGGCAGAGTGTAGTTCCCAGTAAAAAATAATAGTGGTCAGATATATTTTTAGTACGTAGATGTTCCGTGTGGCTGAAAGATCCGAAAGTGCTTGGGAAGATTACGAAACAATGGAGCCAAAAGGTTCTCTTTATTTTTTGTTCCATCCCTTTTTTTTGTGACTATCTTCGTGCCGGGTTCATCTGGGGGCCGCAGATTATACAACATCAAGTTAAGAGCTCATGTTTCATCTTACAGAGGAAACGACTGGTGACTATGATAGATTACGGCTAAGGATGAATTGTCCTAATTGAAATGAATATCATAATTTTTCTCTCGCTGTATTTTTCTTGTCTGCCCTCAAAACTAGTCAAATAGGAGTAGACCCACATTGTGTTCACACTGTAGTAATAACAGGGGAATTAGTATTAAATGCCTCGCTGCTTTTTTTGGTTTTGGGATTTTTTTTGGGAAAAATAACAGCCAGCATGAAACGACAAGGATACCCGATCCAATCCAAATATTGAAACATTGACCTCAAGTTACATTTAAGTGCTTTGAACAAGCTTTGTTTCTATTATTTGATCAAGTAGTCCTTCTTCCACTAATTGTATTTATGTCCATAGAAATCTTGCATGGAGATTCTCCTTGCTGCTCTTTTCTCGTCATGAATATTCATCTGGCACCAGACACCTTGTGGGCTTTTTGTTTAACTTCCCCATAAATGATTTTGCATTGTTTATGTCAAAGAAAGGCAAAGACATCCAGTGGTGTTTACCTACCCTGAGCTGTGCACGAGGCCCCCCCCCCCCCCCCCCCTCTGTAACCCAGTTATTAATTTGTGTCGGGCTTATTTATTATTAGGCTTGTCTAAGCACTTTATCTCTGCTGTGAAAACTGCTGTACCAATAAAAATGTATTATTATTGTGATTACTCTTGTTTACTTTGCGCTTAAGTAAATCAGGAGAAAGTGACAATTCCTGGAGTGTTAACCCACATTAATCTGCTCCACTCCGCTGTGTGAGCTGTGATACAGCCCCCCCCGCCCCCTCCCCATGCGACTGAATGCCTGGCCCAGTCCCGGGGCTGATGGGGGCAGGAAGGGGTCAGTGCAAAGCAGGAAATGGGGGTTCCAAGGCGCCAAGCTGATGATGACCAGCGGCCTGGAAAGCGCACTCCCATCCATCACGCCGGCCCCTATCTTCCAGGGTGAGGCAGCCCGGGTTCGGGGTGGGAATCGATGTCTGCAGTGTGTGGACAGAAGTGCAGTTTGTTGTCCGGGTGTGTTGTGAAGTCAACGCCGCTGATTGCTTTGATTACAGGCTTTGCCCATTCCAGTTCAGAGAGAGAGAGGGAAAGAGTCCTGTACTGGTTTGGTAAGTGGGTGTGTGAAGGTGGAAAAGTAAAGGTGGGCGGGTGGAGATGAGACTCAATATTCCCTCTGTGTGTGTTGTGTGTGTGTGTGTGTGTGTGCAGGCTCAGTATTGTTTGGCAGTCAAACATTACATTAGTGGTGCTGTGGGCTTTGACACACCCCAGCTGCACTCCGTGTGAGAATGCAGGTTTGTGACTATTTTGGATTTTCCATCCAGTCTGTGGTGCGCTGCGACGTAATCACAGAGCCGTGGCCGAGCTCCGGTTATTTATTCTTTTCACAGACAAATACACATAATCAACAAAACACACACAGACAAACGCAGGAACATTTAGAAGTTTTTTTACCAAGAAAAGGAAACATGGAGCTACAAGAACAACAAGGAAAGGGGGGGGTGGGGGTGGTGAACAACCTCAAACTGATGCACAACTGCCCATGGGCCGTGCAGAGGCGGCCTCAGCTGCTGGCTGGTCGAGCAGGCTGGATGCTCTCTGAGGCTATGCAGATGTTGCAGGGACCCTGCAGCTACATTAACGCACCTCCTAACCCCGCCCCCCCGCCCCCCCGCCCTGATTCAGCGCCCATGCTGCCCTGCCACATGTACACACACTCGTTTCAAAACAGAAACTGCTGTTGTTTGAAGGAATGATTCCCATCTTTGGAAAGCACGGTGGTTTTAAAGCTCAAACATGCAACTCTGGGTTAGTTTTGCAGCCTTCGAGTCGTCCCGAGAAATCTTCCTGGCGTCTTTCTTGGAGAACCGGACGCTCGTGGTTCTTTGCTTCATGCTTTCATTGTTTTTGCTTTTACTTGCTACTCCATGATCACTGGTTGTTGTATGACACAGTCCTAGAAAACTGTGGGGAGGGCACTCTGTTCTGCCTTGTTCGTTCTGTAGAATACATTTTATTATTCGAAAAAAAAAATTGATCAGACGCTTGTTTCTACGCTGCTCCTGCAGGAAACTGGACTCGTCTCTGGTTGTGGTGTCTCACCTCAATGTCGGCTCTGATAAACCATGCACCCTCTTTGAAGGGAAGTGTACTTTGTATCCAACAGTTCATAAATACAGTCTTGGCCAAAACAAATTTAATTAAAATGATGAATTATGTTCCTAATGCACTGACTATTTAAGTAGAATTTACTTTTTTTCTTTTAGTTGTATGACAGAGGGAGCCATCCAGTTAAACAGAATATTTAGAACTTGACTATATAGAAGTTGAAAATAGACATAAAATAAAAGTTTCCAGAAGCTGATATCGATGTTTCTGTGAGAGGCTCATATCGTCCATTATTAGTAGTGAACTATTTTGTATTATTACTGATTTGATTTAATCAAAATGAAATGTATTTTCATAAATCCTAAATTAACAGAGAATGTAACATCCTCACATTTAAGAAGCTGAAACCACTGAATGTTTTGCTGATAAAGTGAAATGATTAAGGAATTATCAAAATAGTTTTGGGTTAATTTCGCAAAAACGTTGAAGAACTCATCAATTACGACCTTGGAACACAGCGAATGTCATTAGTGCTCATTTAGATGTGCACATGGGGTGAGGTCTCTTCGATATCTGAGGATAAATAAGTGTTTCTGTGTAGTTCATTATTAGATCTTGGTTTTATCTGTTTATTACAGAGGTCTTTGTGATCCAAACTAAGTCAACTCAGCCTCTGCCCGAGTGCGGCATGAGGCAGAGGAAAAGCACCGGTGCAGGCAGACAGCCATGAAATCCCTGATGCTCCCTGCCAGTGTTGAGATAGGCCCCGCCAACTGGCCAAATCCAGAGCAAGTCCTCATTCCTCCAAATCGGGGAGCGCCGCTAAAGCCTCTCCCAATGTCAAGTGGCATTTATTAAATACACGGAGAGGGGAATGTTTTCATGCGAGTGTCCCCGATGATCTGTGTGGTCCAAGCCGCGGTGCCAAACCCAGAGCTGTCGTCTTTCTCCCCCCGTCTTAGCCGCTTCTTCTCGCCCCGGTTTTGACGGCGGTCCAGGTTTCCGGTAATCCCTCGCAGGCCTTGCCTGGGTCTCAGGTACGACTCGCGCGCGAAACAAAACCGTCCTGATAGCGCACGTGCCTGACAGCAATGATAAATAAACCATTAGGAGACACAAGTCCTCCGGGGGATCCATTCAACTCCTCCAACGAGACCATTCACGCCACACTCTGAGGACTTGGGAGGATTTCTGGTGCAAATCACATTTTTTTGTGTTTTCTCTCCTCTTTTGTGCGATGTAATGTTTTGGGGGAGAAGGGGGGGGTAGAGTCGGGTGGCATCTTACACCCCCGCCCAGCGGAGTCATGGGTGGTAAATCTGTCCCCTGCTAGAAATGTGGCATTTAAAAACGAGTGGAGGGGGTCTCCTCAGGGGCCTCAGATTAGTTCTATTTTGTACGTGTTAGGGCCGCGTGGTGTTGTGACGGCCCCGGGAAGTCACCGGATCTTATTTTCTGTTCCGCCGCAATCTGCCCGTGCAGATGATACTGGCTCCAGACCCCAAGTCAACCGCTTATTGTTCATGTTTTGGGTTACAGCTGTCCAGCAATCCCAAGAACATGGGAGTTCATATTCAAGGATAATCTTCTTCTTTTTTTTTTTTTGCTGGCGACTGTTAATGCCTTGTCTCGGGTGTATCCTGGCTTTTGGTCAAAGAATAGAACTGCCGGGGAAAAAGAAAAGGGCGGGTTACAGAGAGAGTGGAGAAGAGAAAGCGAGCTTAGGAATACAGCAGGCCCTAATCCTTGGGTGACCACTGGCGAGGCCCAGATGAGCGCTTACATTAAGGCGACTGGAATAGTTTTCAAAACTGCCGGGGCCGTCCCTTTGTCTTTTCAATGCGCCGAAGCCCATTAAGCAGAGAGCTGGCGGCGAGGCGGGGCGACATGAGAAGCTACATTTATCAGTTCACAGTTTCAGAGGATATTGCAAATCAATTTATTAGATTATGAGGCCTGCTTTGAGCTCTGCTTTTTCTCCCTCCTCTTCCCTCTGCCTTCAAACGTAATATTTAAAGGAAGCTCTATTTCCAGATTATAGAGCACTTTATCGCAGAACAAGGAAGTATAAATTCTGGCCCAGACATCCTTAAATCCTATTTTCTCTCTCTTTCCCTTACAGTAATGTGTCTTCATCTTCTCAAGGACATTGACATAATGGAGTTTGTTATGCTTTGGTCTGTATTGTCCAATTTAACCTTCTCGATGTGGATTCCTGTAAAAACACAAATTAACCGGCGGAACAAATGTCAGCATTTATATATTTTAATAGAAAGAAAAAAACTATTTAAATAAACTTTATGCAATGGGTCTGACTTTCTATTTTTGCAAATTAAACTTTTGCAAATATCATTTTAAGCACGCTGGGGGAAAAAATAGAATTGGCTAGCTCTCCTCCACTGACAGTTTGTGCGGCAGTTCGGTCCACATGAAGTATAAAGTGTAATAACACGCAGCCGCAATTAATCTTCCAGCAAGTGATCCAATTATCCAATTGAAGCTGCAATTTATGAACGCTCGGCTTGTTATGTGCTAAGATATAGCCACGGACTACTCAAAGACCAATGAGACGATCTCTTAAATGGTATTAACCATGTTTGGAGACTGTTTCTTACTGGGGATTTTTTTTCTCACTGTGCGTTTCAAAGCAGCTCGCGCATCCCTGCTATGAAAAAGATAATTCACAATGGTAATCAGTGTTCCTTAATTCCACGCCTCTCGTGTGGGGCTAACTTAGGATAAGACCCTTGAGGAGAAACCCCCTCTCCGGATGTCCTTTTTCCTCGATCCCCCATTCATCTAATACCCAGAGTTAATGGGACTGAGGGCTCGAAGGTGTTTGATAGTCGGAGCCGTCATATCAGGTGCCAGACAAATTCAAACGTTATGTTATTTATTCCGTCAATGATTTAATAACAACTCTGGGCTTGAGGACAGAGAGAAATAGTTTTAAGGTACAACAACTAAACTATTTTAGCTTTAGTGAAGTGTCGGAAAAGTACTAGAATTCTGTACTGTAGGCAAAGTATTAATACACCAATGAAAGTTTGATTTGTAGAGAGTAACTAGTAAAATATATTTTCCCCTTGTAAATAAGGTTCATTGTAATTTTATTGAATCGATTGCTTCGTATTATCGAGCTGTGCCGAGGGCTGGATGATGTGGACAAAAATTATATAAAAATAAAATCAGTCTACACAATAATGTTTATTTTTACTTCCTATACGTTTAAAGCTCTTGAGTGAATGTTGTGATTTTAAACTGTTTTTTTTTTTTTACAAATCTTGAGGTATAAAAACTGTGTTGCAGCTCCTCCCTGTTTTTGCTCAATGTATAAACAATATATCGATATACGTTGAACTTTTGTTGTATTGCTATCGATAAATATTATATTGCCATGCCTATTGACATTATTTTATCAATCACCCAGCCCAGTTTTATGCCAATAGATTGTCAGAGGGATCCCTGATGTTTTGCAAATACACTGACATTGGACAATGTATTAGAAGGATTATTGATGTCATTTATTATTGTATTATTAGTACTAGGAGCAGAAGCAGTGACAATTGTAAAGTATACTATAATATACTACAAAGGGTATAAAGTAATATTGGATTTAATTTGCCCACAGCATAATAATAATAAGAGATATATATGTTTTAAATTGGGACTTTACTTTAATAGCTTCAAAATTACCGGGAGTAAAGCTGATGCGATGAGTAAAAAGTACAATAGTGAGCGTCACAATTAATAGTGTAAGTTTAAATTAAACAATCCATTTAGATATTTAGGCTTAAGATAGTAATTTAAACAAATCTAATACGTCTTCTAGTCTAAAATAGGTCTGACATAAATTGAGCAGTATTGGTGCATAGGTTCTCAGATCCTTGAGATAAAAAGTATACACATTTTATAATATTCATTTATTTTACAGCCATCATATCTTAATAAACACCGGAGATTTTTCACTCGCGAGTAATCATCACTACCGAATGTGGACAAGTTGTAGTGTTGTCTTGTTTTTAGTATTTGTGTTACACTGTGTACCGTCTCTGCAGTCCAGCCCCAGTAAACAGCCCTGGTGTGTGTGTGTGTGTGTGTACCTGTCACATTCTGTCTTATTAAAACCAAAAGACCTGCAGAAGAAAGACGCTCGCTGTCTGCAAAGAGCAGTCCCCTGCTGCTACTGTTTATCCAAAACACTGCTGTTTTCACATTCCGTAATGGACTGGCACTCAAATCAAATCTCACCCTTTTAAAAAAAAAAAGGAAAGCAGTGTGCGCATTACCCAAAACAATACTCTAATTCATTTTCTCTCTCCTGCTAAATTGCGGGACAAAAGGCGGACTCCATTTGATGAAATCCCCTAAATCGAGAAGACGAGAACTGGTGCAAAGCTAACAAAGAGAAGTTGTTAAAATTAAATATATTAAATGCATTCACACCGCAGGATATTAACACTTTAAGGTGGATCCTACTGATGTGAAAATTGACTTTAGAATACATGTCTTGTTACAAAATCTATATCCACATTTAGACTCAAATATATTAATCTTAGTCTAAATTCACTTGTATCCAGTTTTAGTGATTTCTCATGTGAATAATCTAGCATGAACATGACTTTTATTTAATTTCCACCTTGCCATAAAAATATGACCGACTATAAAACTGTAGTGGAAGCCTGGGCCAATGTTTGTGGATAACATTAATCAAAAATAAGCTGGTTTACAATCGTCACAATTGTTTCCTTGCGTTTGTGATTCCTGTTCTTTTGCCTTAATTGATATTGAGAAAGTAGCGAGGTATAAAAAAAATCACAGAAGACTTTTGCAATTTACGAGAATGAGAGAACCCTGTAATGTTGAGTGGAGTGATTTTGAGCTGATCAGCAGGTATAGAACCAGCAACCCATGCAGAGCTGCCGTCTGCTGCGCAGACAGAGCGAGCTGCAGCTTGATGACCTCATCCATCATCGCCGCAGCTCACCTCTGATTGAGGAAACTGAGCCGGCGTCTTGCACGCGGCGACCTTTAGCACCGCATCATTGACTTCAACGTGTGGATACAGTGGGACATACAGGAGTAACTGTGGCAGACGCTAGCAGGCTTTTACAATAAATCCTCATTTGAATCAAAAATTAAACTATAATAGCTTCTGCAGTTTAAGTCAATTAGTAGAATTTTGTGCTAAGTAATTTTTTTCCTTTCTATTTAAATGCAATTAGAAGATGCACAATACTAACACTTTTTTCCGCCTTCCCCCCCCATTTTTGACCTTTGACCTTTTTATAGTGTTTCATTGCTGCTGCAAAAATAATCATACTACAAAATGTATGTCAGTAAAGATATTAAAGATTCAGGCAATACTCTTAAAATTAGCATTAAGGAAGAGATACTAAAATAAGGATCTGATTTAAAAAGAGAATCCGGATGAAAGGGGTGAAACTGCATATTTATTGTCTGTTAAACTTATATTTTAGCAAAGATTCAGCTTTAATAGAAGTGACTCCTATTGTAGTTTTTCTTTTTTGCTTGAACATAAAACTATTATCACTCCATCTTCATGTTCCCTCATTAAGCTTAGTATCAGTGTAGGTGTTAAATTAGTATTAATTAGTTATCTGCAGTAGATATTAATTTAACAGCTTTTATTATATGTGGCAGGAAGCAGTCGTATCTCTTTATGCTCCATTTAAATCCTCTCTGTCGTGGTTTGAACACGGTTCAAATACCTCGGCTGTGTAACGGCATCAAATCGATCGAAACACGACGTGTTCTCGGAAACTGGGCTCTCAACTTTCCACCTTAACGGAAAAGAGTTAGGAGAGAAACCTACCCAGAAGAGGATGAGGAAGCAGAGGAGAGTGAAAGGGATAAAAAAAAAAACAGAAAAGCAAGGCAGAGCTGATGAAAAGGACGTTATTAGCTTGGTCGCGGTCGGAGCCCATTTGCGCCCATTTGCATCCGGGCTGAAACCTGCAGCTGAGAGCATCTCGGCGATGTATAATGACCGGTTGTCACAACAACACGGGAGGTGGCCCCGCCGGCAAAATGACGGCCCTGTCACTCCTCCGCAAAGACGGAACACTGGCAACCTGTAATTCCCCTCCCGGCGCTGCTTCCTTCCTGCCTGCCGACTGGTTAAATGGCACTTTTGAAAGAAGTAAATCGACAAAGTTGTGTTTAATAACATCGCCGGAGCCAAATGTTTGACGGGGTGAGGTAGGCTTGTGGTGTGGGGGGGGGGGGGCGTGGAGCGAGAGGCTCACAGGGTTAAGAGGGATTTGTCATTTGTTTGTGCACGCAGGCCCTAATCTGTTCATTGAAACGGCCCATCTTTTCAGCTAGCCATGCTCGAAGTAAATGAAAAACAATTATACAGCGCGTGAAGAGGAGGCAAGGTGGGACGCCACTGGCTGGTGGCGGAGGGGGGATCGACGCTGGATTTCCTGTTATTGTTCAGTCCTTAATGGCGTTTTTTTTTTTTTTACCACTCAGGCTTTTAGAATGCGAGAGAACCCGTCCATGGTAATGTGCCACGTTTGTATTCAAAAGGCACTTATTTTGCATTTCTTTAATTCACCATCTGTGCTGCGAACTCGATTAATATGGGAGAGTTTGCATCAAAAAGTTGAGATTCGAAAGGGAAAGTGGTCTCAGGCTCGCGAGAGAGAGTAAACTGTTATTTCTTTGCTAAATATATTGCAATTTACATTTAAATCTCCGTTCTGCAGGTAGTCTATCATGTATGTCCTCCGAATGAAACGTCTCAGCCCCCCCGCCCGTCCAGCTGTCTTCCTCAAAGTCAACTTCTT
This sequence comes from Limanda limanda, assembly GCF_963576545.1. NCBI lineage: Eukaryota > Metazoa > Chordata > Actinopteri > Pleuronectiformes > Pleuronectidae > Limanda > Limanda limanda. The sequence continues at coordinate 7,682,851 of NC_083658.1, read as the reverse complement.
GACTATTTCTCTCCCAGAAAAAGTGCAACTCCAGAATAGATTTTGCTTTTGTTCTTGTAATGAGTCAAACACCAGAGTTGACTCGCTTGGGTTGCAGCCTCCTGTCTCTGCAGATGTGAAGTCAAGTGACACATTGATATGCAGGGAAGAAGAGAGAGGGGTGGTGGTGGGGGGGAAAGTTACTAAACACTAAAACTCACAACCCAAGGCCTCCCCAAAAGGCAAACACATAACTAAACCTGTGCGAAAAGAAGAAGCAGCGGGGAAATTAGCGACAAAGCATTATAATTTGTCACTGATGCATAAATCTTGCTGACGTGCTCAGTCACTTTAATGGCGCCGCGGCTGCTCGGTGGAAGGCTGTGCAAACTTGCGCAGTTGCAGAAAAACAGAAAAACTATATGTTTCGAACATCACCTTATTTGCATAATTTACCAAAAGCCAATGAGGCAGCTCAAGGAGTGCGGGTGATAGTAATAAGTGTTTGGGAAAGGCAGAAAGATCACTAATGGTTTGCCTATGGGGATTTCTCCACGCCATGGGGGAGGAAAATGAGAAATATTTTTCAAACAGCGGGGGTAAAGGTTTTAAAACTAGGAGCACATGGGGAGATAAAGATGTTCCTGCCACGGGGTGCTGCGCGGGAAAAATGCAACGGCGAGGATGACAAAAAGAATGCCCCCGTAATTTCGGCATTAAGAGGTAATAATCATGTTTCACCGATGATATTAAAAAACGGTAACCCGCAAAGCCGGGGCAGAATAGATAAATATATAAATAAAGCTGGAGAGAGGGAGAGAGGTGGGGTGGGGGGGGAAAGGAGTGGGCCCATCAGGTAGAGGAGGTAATGAGGTGGTGGGTAGGTTGCAGGGGAGGAGGAGGAGGAGGAGGAGGAAGAGGAGAAGGAGGAGGGCCTGAGCTCTCATCACTAACTCTGTGTGAGAGTAAACAAAGAGTGTGGCGAGGGGGAGAGGGAGAGAGAGTTCGGAGATCATGGCCGAGCCGCAGATCTGTGGCGCCACGCTGCGAGAAAAAAAAGAGAAAAAAGGCCTCATCCGGCTAAAGTATGTGGAAGTGAGAGGACGCTGCACACAGAGAGAGAGAGAGATCTCCAGTGTCTGCACTCTGCAGCGTACGTATGAAGACCTCCCGCGATAACAACAACACTGTCGCCCTCGTAGTTTGTTGTTCCAGGCTCGTGGCGGCGATGGCAGTGGCAGATTGTGGGATGTCGGATGAGCCAGAACATGGGGGACGTGGTCACATGTTCACCTCAGCCTTATCATGTGACATCACCGTGAGTTTAGACCTGCAGACGGTGGCGTCTGCTTTCAAACGGGGGTCTCAGACTTCTGAACCGCTTTGAAAACACTTTGCCATGTGGAAGAATGTGGAAAAAAAAAAATCTTAATTAATCTGTTTATCCGGATCTGCTCCAGGAATGAATGAGCTTGGATCACGTCCCACCCTTTCACCGAATTTCATGAAAATCAGTTCCGTTGTTTTTTCCGTAATCCTGCTAATTTACAACCGGGTGCATATCTCAGCCTGGAAGGATTCGCCACTTTATCTCCACATATATATTGGCATCAGATACATATTACAGATAGATATGATATGCAATTTCATCTGTTTATGCTTATTAGTGTTCTACACATACCTGACTTTTTTTCATAAAAATTCCCCAAAATTTCCAATTTAACAATGTTGGCTGAAGCAAATCAAGTTCTGTAATATTAATAAACACATACAGTAATCCAGTAAATACGTAATAACAACACTTTTTATTATGCAGAAGCTGCTTTATCCACTATAAAATGCTTATGGTTTGTAGATGTGAATAAATATAGTATGGTATCATCTTATTACATATTTTGTTCTAGAAATCCATATTAGTAAATGTAGTATATTATAAAAGTCAAAGTTTTGTGTTGTTTATATACTGACTGCTACCTCAGATATCACATATTCTATTAATGCTCATGGATCAACTCATTACAATTTTATTAAACAAAAATAATTACCCTCACAGAAATATCTACAGCATTAAGTGGGGTATAGAATTGTATAGATAATAGTTATTAGGTGTCAGTGATTTGCAAATACTGTATATACATGCACTGTAAAGTTAACACACCTTATTTATAATTAACTCACAAAACACTTGGATTATATTTGAGTCAAATGCTTTAGAATTAAGGACTGCTCACACTATAAAGCTTTATAAGAAATATATTTTTTCCCTTTTTATGCAAACCGAGTAAGACAAACCCACCGTATCTTATGATAACCAGTATTAAAGCAACCTTTCTTTAGCTGTTTATGAAACTGTTAGACTTTTAATTAACAGCGGCACTAAAACAGTGTCCTATTAGAACCAACGTGTCAGGAGCTTTCAGCACAGAGTCGCGTTCTCTCCCGACCCACCGATGGCCACTTTCCAAATATTTCCCGATAAGCCTCTTGATTCCGATCAGTGCGTTAGCGATAGTCCTGTTACATTCGGGCCTAATGCAACATTTCAACACTCAACTCGAAAGTCAAAACTCCACAACGGACTTCTGAAGAACATTTCCACGACTGTGTTTGGAGAGCCGGAGCTGCAGCGAGAGCTCGGTGAATGTCAGCGGACGCCTGCCTTCAACTTCCCATGAAGAAAACGATAAGCAGGGAGCTGGTTGAGACGCTCGGTCGGCGCAGTACATTGTGATAATGACATTTGGGGAGGGATAGTGTTGCAAAGCTGTTAAGCTCTTTCATTGCACCAAGAAGATTAGTGGACGAGATGGAGCTGAATGACAGCGAAGGTAGTGTCCCCTGCCTCGCCTGCCGAGGACTTGGCATGCAGAGGTCCGTTAAAAGCCAAGCGCTCACTTTACACCGAGGACCAATTGTCCTTCACTCGCAAAGTATTTGCAAACCCCCACAAAGCAAGGGCATTCTGTTGTTTGTCTCTCTCTCATGGAGCCGTTGATGTGGCTGGATTCAACACTCATTTCTCTTTTTCCGCGCTTGTTTTTACCTTTTATTTCCTTAATTCTTGCTCTTTTGCGGAATGACTTTCACAGAATTATCTGTTGCCTTTGTGAGGCTTATGTTTTCCCATCACGCCGCCCAATGCGGAAGTTTATACCCAGCCGGCGTCTGGTGAGGCTGTATTTAGTTTATCTACTCGCCCAACCCTCTCTCAAACCCCAGTCGGCTACAGAGTCACCACATAAGTTCCTGTTTGACCGCACCAAAGCAAGAAGTGGGAACTCTGGACAGCTTGTCCTATTATCTGGGACACTGGCCTGCCGAGCCTTTAACTCTTTGTCACATTGCCTATTCCCATTATAATCCTTCAGGGAGCAGGGGGGGGGGGCGCGCCCGTCTGCATCCTAAGTGTACGTGTGTATACATCGACGTGTGTGTTGGTCTGTGGTTTTAACCCAAGTTTCCCTACAGGCTTCCCGGAGCACTTTGTCCATCTCTTGATGTGCCGTGTCTCGGCCTCTCCTCCCTCCGCCCACGCAGGAGTCATTTTTATTTATTATCTCCTCTGACAGCGGAGGGAGTGACGGCGAGTCGCGGAAAGCGTTTTGTCAGTTCTTAAGTGTCTGACAATTCAAATGAAGTTTAGCATGTGAAGAACAAGAGGACGGCCTATTTTTTTTATTTATTTATCTCGCTGATAGAAGGATGGGAAGGGAGACAGAGAGATGCAGAGAGAGAGAGAGAGAGAGAGATGAGGATGACAGAAGGAGAGACTGTCGCTGAACCCACCAGTGTATTAAAGGAGTCTCCCCTCTGTCATCGAGCGAGCGCCGGGCCGCAGTGATGGGCGGGGAATTTACGAAGGAGCTGCGCGCTGACCTCCAGCACTTGCCCCCCCCCCGCCCCAGTCCCCTGGTGGTCACTGCCGTGGGAAATCGCGAGGCACGGAGTGACGAAACAAAGTGACAAGAAAGTCATCTCGAGAGGGGATCAGTCTCAAACACGGCGACTCCTGGCCTGTCAGCCGCTGCTTCGACAGCACCCCCCCCCCCCTTTCCTCTCGGTGGTCTATGACCTTGTCATCAATTTTGTCAAATAAGGGTCTCCAGCAGGACGGGCCGGGTGAGAGGCTTGAGGACCGGATGTTGTTTTGCTGCAGCACCGGGGGATCAATTATCTGCAGAAGCGATGACTGCAGGAATTGACATAAAAGACATATTTAGGGAAATTTGAATTAAACTTCCAACGAAATATATGATGCATCTAACCTTCTCAAAGATGTAGATTTTTCTCTTTCACATCATTGTACATCTTTAAGACAGAAGGTGACACCTTGGACCTTGTGATTGTGATTCTTTGACCAGTAGAACAAATGTTTACGCGGCAATACCGACCACAACAAATGGGTGAATTTGGCCAAAGCCCTGTTCTACTTCTACCTCCGTCCTTCCTGAGCTCATAAAGCTGTGTTTGATGTGCTTGATTTATTTATTTGGCTCGGCTTCAGTTCAAGGCGACTCCCCTACGGACTCCGAGTCTTATAGGTGGCTGTGCTTGTTTGTCTTGAGGACACATTCGGCCGCGAGGACACATCTGTCCAGGGGTGGATGTTTGGTCACAGTCTCTGCCTGAATTCCCAGGTGTGGGCTCCCACTGGGGCTGAGGCCCGAGCTCCAGAGTGCGCCGCGGAACCAGCAGGTTGTCATCGGTTGGGAGGTCACTGGGAAGGAGAGAGGGGAGGTCAGGGTGTCATGTGATGTGATGGAAGTTGAGGTGATACTCATGACTTGAAGTGTTTAGATTATTTGTTTCAAATATGTTTATTGGGAAACCAATCACATAACAGAGAAATTAACAGTCGACAGTTATGTTTCCTTCGTTTTTTACAGAAGGTGAAAAAGTAATCCCTGACAAAAAAGACTAATGACAAAAAAGAACGTTAAGTAAACAAGCAATGCCCTGCATCAACAAAACAGATGAAACAAAAAGGACAGGACAAAAAAGAAAGAAAAAAGACAACAGTGCATACCCTCCCATCACCCCCCACCCCCCTAAGGAGTGCATCCAACTAGGGACTCAATCAGATTCTCTTTCGAGATGAGAGACCAAAGGTTGCCAGATTTTATCAAAGTCCCTCAACTTGTCTTTCAGAATAAATCGAATTCTCTCAAAATGTAAGGTGTCTGTCAAATCAGTCAACCAATGCTTAAATGAAGGGACCTCTCTCTTCTTCCAGTTAAGTAGGATCAGTTTTTTTGCTGTTAGTGTTTAGATTATTTGTCTCCGCTCCTGGAAAGTTGACCTTGCAATTTTTCCGTTGAGTCATTCCACACACACGTGCTCAATTTCACTTTGTATCCAAACACATTGTTAGAAGGTGAAAAAAGAAACTTTTCTTGTAAAAATAAATGAATTTCAAGTTTTTTTTCTCATCCGACGTCTCATTAGAGATAAAACCTCACAGCTACAATATGTGAGCGTGCATATGTTCAAATTGACACGTGCAATACGTCTTCATACATGCGAGGAGTCACACAAGCAGACTTGGCCTCGCTCGCATCATCCGTTACATAAATGCAGTCTTCCCTGTTGTAATTTGTGGCCTCAGTGGGTTACTTTGTGTTTTTTTTTGTGTGTTTTTTTTTTTTATGTGATGTTTATCCCTGCAAACACAGCAAACAGATTCTGTGAGAGCAACGACAGCCGTGAAAAGCATCGGCGAGCACAGCAGGTACTCCTGAGCCTCCGCTGTAACAAATACCTCTTAAAGACTCTTATTTAAATGCCCCATCTGCTTTGACAGGTGCTGTTTGAAATCTAACCCCACGGGGGACAACCTTGTAACTTTTTTACGCGCCTCTTTGTAACCGCACGAGGAAAAACAACGGGGAGCGATCTCTTTTGTCAACCAGTCCCACTTTGAAAAAAAAAAAAAAAAAAAAGGAAAGAACCGATACTGTAGAGGAGCGCTGTGTGTGTTTGTGTGCGCGGCGAAGGGGAGTGATGCTGATGCTTTCGAAAACTTTAACTCAAAGATCCCTCTCCATGTGGCGGCTTTCCACTTCTTTTCCATCAAAACACACACACACACACACACACACACACACACACACACACACACACACACACACACACACACACACACTGGAGTGTTATATCGCAGATCATTTCTTTCTGTTGATGTTTGTCATTTCTCCTGTAAAACCCTGATTTGGTTTATGACCAATAAACCCGGTCCTACCTGCTTCCCGCTGCATTCTCCACCAAGATGAATTACCCGTTTAATATGTGATGACATGCAGAGCGCAATGACAATTACCTGACTTATTTTCCATTTGGGAAGGGGTGGGGGGGGGCGGGGGGTTGGATGGAAGACACCTTACGCTGTCACGGATGGCCGAGCGTAAACTGCACGCTTTAAGCTTTAATTACCTTGTTGTTTTTTGGTCCCTCCGTCACACCGGCCCCCTTGCACTCAATCATACTTCTGCCAGAGCCCCCCTGCTCCACTCCAGAGACCCCCATAACATCCCCCCTCTGCACCCCCGCCTCCCCCCCTCCCATCCCCTTTTAACATTCACCCCTTCCCCCCCCATCAGTCCACTGCAACACATTAAGAAGAGATTAATAAACAACATTAATATGTTTTTTTCTTCTTTCTCCCCTCCTTTTGTCCCTCGCTTGTCCCGATCCCCCCCCCCACCCCCCCCTTTGTTCTCCGAAATGACGCCTTTTCTCTTAATAAATCTCCTTGTCGGGTCCTTGTCGTCGGGCTTTGTTCGCTGCTAAAGGTTCACCAAAAAGCATTGCATTTAATTGCCCGCCACCCTTGATTGCAAGTGTGTGTGTGTGTGTGTGTGTGTGTCAGTGTGTGTGTGTGTGTGTGTGTGCGAGAGAGGCCGCTGCCATTAGAGCCTCCTGAAGGATAATTGCTATCAGTGTAATGATCACAGGGCTTTCATGTATCGGGCTCCTCCATCTCCCGGATATGTGCCATTAAGAGCAAGGTTGTCTTTGTTGCTGCTCAAGCTTGGACATAGGCCAAACCCCCCCCCACCTCCCCTCTCCAAACTACCATCTCACACACACACACACACACACACAAATGCACAGTAAAGGCTTACACATATTCTAATATGTCAAGATATTCTCCTTTAGGGGGGGCTGGAGCAAACGGAGACCACACTTCTGTTTTTATCTCATCAGTGAACCAGGCCTGCAACATCAAGGTAACATCAATAATTTATGGCGTCATTGTCGAGCCGTCATTTTGCAGCCGAACAACCTATTACCACCAAGAATTACAATCAATTAAACGCTGGCACGGGGGGGGGGGGGGCGACTCCGGATCCGGGCGATGGGCCGACCTTCTCCAGGATCCCGGTGTCACGGCGAAGACGAAGAAGCATCAACGCCGCCGAACTCCACGCGACAGAGGGGAAATCTTAATTGTATTATTTCCCGACATTAAGAATGCAAAGGGCTCGCGGAGAATAAAAAAACAAAAGCAAGCAAGGAGTAGGGAAAAAAAAGCACAAGCCAGACATCTTGGCATCTGTTACCATTAATTTACTGCTCACTGCTTTCAATGTGATTTCCTCCCATATGTTTCAGATGTGTCTTTGCCTTCACTCCCTGAAAACAAACGGCTTTTTCTCTAAATTATTCACTCCAGCTAACTCCCCCCCCCCCCTCTAGAACACACACACACACATTTGCACCAATGTACAAAGACACTCGCAGAAACACACACTTGTAAAAGCACCATAAACAATTCATCTGTGGCTCTATCATTTGGAGATGTCACGCTGACTCCATCACGAGACGCACTCTCTGGGATCTGGCACACACACAAACAGGTGACGGCACCAAACACACAACTGAGGACCTTGATATACCTGTATGTTCTTACACACACAAACACACACACAGATATTATGTGTTCATGTACACACAAACTTTAGTAGTACACAAAGTCAAGTGCAAAACCCCACATAACCCACTGACGTCAGCGCACACAGACAAACACCGTCTCGTGACAACATGGCAGGATGCGTCTTTTCCCCACATTGTCGCCACTGTTTCCTCGTCCCATCAGATAAGCCTCAGGTGGGTCTTCTTACGCCCCCGATATGTTTAGTCTGAGCTCCGCACCGAACACAATCCCCTCCGATGGCTCACAATGAGGCAGGAACCGTCCCTGGTTGCCCTCGGCTGATAACAGGCTCCGCTGTAATGGCTCCCCATTGTTGTGAAAACACAATGTGGTTTTCGGGGCCGTGCCACCGACAGCGTCTCTGACCTGCCGTTTGAAGTTCCCGTTCGGTCTCAGATGCCCTCTCTCGTGCCACCGGCTCCGGCTGAGTGAGTGATGACACAGGAGCAGTGGAAGGTTTGTGGATTTGATTTGATGCAGACAAGAGGCAGGAGGTGGCACTGTCCCATAGAACCTGGGCTCAAATACATATTCCAGGTTTACTTTGGGTCATACAAAAATAGACAAGTGATAAATCTCATACTTTCATTACCTCTGCTAAGAAGGTTTTTGTTTCACTTTGTTTAACATTGAGAGATATGGTGTTGTTCCACATTTTTTGATGATTCACTCAGAGAAAAATGTATGTTATGATATTTATCATAACTCATATGTGATATGAGTGTGTGCAATTTGGTGCACATCCAAATAAAAGTCAATATCTGGGGATTTTACAGTAAAGGTGTCAATGCATTTTGGAAATCTAAAAACTCGTCTTCACATTTTGTAGCAAGATTTCACCTGTTTTTACATGATTAGTTTTCCATATTTTGTTTATTTACTCGAAGGGATGAGAGGAGCACCGATGTGGTGTTTATCTTTTTTCCAATTTGTATCCAAATCCCCAAAAAGTTTGTCAGAATTGGTCAGATCTCGTCAGTTCAGTCAGAATCTGCCCTGCGACTCCACAGTCTGATCCGCGACAGGTTTCCTCCGAGTAGTGCACGCACACCACTGCTGTTTTCAGAAAACACATTAGAAAGAGCTCACGGCCGTCCAGGCTGACTGCTAATGAGCTCGACCATCATCACCGCGGCTCCGCAGCTGCACCGGCTCGACATTTCCATCGCAACTCGGGGTAATTGCCTTGAATGTGCAGGGTTCAGTCTCAAGAAATCGTGTTGTGTTAAATATAAAGCATTCAAAGTGTGAAAAGTTTATGGAAAGTTGGAGATGCCATTTCCCCGAACTGAGGAGAATTGGGACAGCAGCTGTGGTCACGCAGCCGTCGATGGCAGTTTGATACCGAGAGGCCGCTCCCTTGAATCCGATCACCCGGCTTTAATTTAAAAAACCCAGCACATCTTCTAATTAGAGAGATGTTAATTCAAGTTTAACTCGACTCAGAAAACCAAAAAAAAACGGTTGCGTTATATTTTTATACTTTGTTTGATGTCGCTGAAGAAATCAAACGTTCTCAGAATGATAATGGGATGTGGATGACGGTTCTTCAAAGAGCGTCACCAGACAGATCTCAACACAATTGCAAAATTCGCACACGAACGGCACACTGGCGTCTTTGTTGGAGCGGCGGGGACTTTCCACGATCTTCTGTGTCGGGCGAGAGCTCGGTTCTGGGTACGCTCGTCTCAGCCGTGAAATATGGCCGACGGGTTGTACTGGGACAGAGCACAATAGAAATACTGTCTGCTTCCCGGTTATGTTTGTCACCACACGAACAGAATGGAAGTAATGTGATAATAACTGATTCCATTAGAAAAAAGAAACATGAAATGGAGAAACACATGACTAATTTGATCAGGTAAAGAAAAACAAAATGAAAACAGACAGACATGAAGAACACAGATTGTCGGGTCAGACACGTTCACAACAACCCAGAACCCGTCCGGTTCATTTAGGTGAGGGGTCGGTGACCTTGGCGTGTTTGGAAAGGTCATCAACTCGCCCACTCGCCTTCAGGGAATGTCCGGGGACCTTTTCCCGCTGTATTGTCACATCTGACATTTTTTTATGGGGTTGGCAGGAAAAGTTTCCCCCTCCAGAAACTTCCAGGAGAATGTCCAAACTTCAGGGCTCGTCCGAAAGCAGCTTTATATTCTGGTTCACTCAATTCGAATAAAATCCAATGAATGTAATGCCAGTTGAGGTTGAGTGTCACTTGCACATTTATACTTTATTTTACATCCTCGTGTTTTTATCTCAAATTAATATTTGCCGGTTTTGGTATTTTGAACTGTCAACTTTTATTATGACTAGTAATACATAATATATTGTGTTATTTTCACCTTTTAATCTAATATAGTTCATTTTATAATCCGGTCTTTCCCAACTGTACGGTCACTGAAGAGTGTTTGTTGTCAAGTCCGGCTTAAAGTTTCCGTGTCCACAGACAAGAGACAAACTGTCCCCAGAGTGTGTGACTGCAGCATTCATCCAGACAGACCTAATGGGAGAAATAGACATTTCTTCCTTTTTGTCTCCCCCCCCACTCCGATGTGACAGGCAGAGAGACGTCTGGGGGGCAGATGATGTCATTTATTGATAAGCTGACGGCCCCTCCGCCGTGTTACTGTTCTTTGCCTCGACTTCTCCTCCCATTTACCGTCACTGCTCGCAGCCTTATCAAACAAGATGTTCAAAAAGAGGAAAAATGAACGAGCAGAGAGAGATCTGATTCTCCTCGATTGGAAACAGAGCGTTTTCCGTCGCAGTGAGTCATCGCACGCGGCCCACTTCCCTTTGATGTGCGGGCGCAGAAACGATACAAATTGCATTTCGCCCCCTGTAAAATACAATAAGCGTTTTGTCGTGATGGAGAACATATTCATTTATTAGCATGGAGCTTTGAGCGAAGGGCTCCCGTCCTTATCTGAAGGGACTCATCAGCTTCCTCTCTTTTGATAAAAAAAACCCAAGAAGGGGAAAGAAGCACCGGCAGCGGCGGCAATTCCTCGGACTCAAAGTGGTCTGATTTACAGACTCGCTGATTCCATCGAGATGTGCTTTAACTTTGGAAATAAGATTGAGGAAATCGAATGATTATAAACATGCACACATATATATAATTGAAATATACAGACGGGCCTTTCCTTTTGAGGATCACTGATGTCATGGCTCATTCAGTTTGTCTGAACTCGTTTGAATTTAATTTGCCAGAGTTTAGCCAGAACAAAGTTATTTTCTGGAATTCTATTAGTTTTGAAGCAGTCATGCGTATTACTGCAGTAACGTCCCGGAGTACTTGACCATGACGTCAAACTACTCCTTACTTTTGTTTCTCTAATACGTGTGGGAGCACGGACACGACGTTGCTCTCACCATAGTCTGAGTGCACAAGTTTGTCCACAACTTCTGCACACGTGACGTTTTTCTATTTGCGGTCAATTATTTCCCCTACTTCCCTCGTCGGGGTTTGTTTGCTTGAAATCTTTAATTACAAACAAATCAGAGAGAAAACTCCCTCACTGACCCGGAACTGCTTTTCCTCCCCTGAGGTCAGAAAATGGCGTTTGCAGCAGACGAGAGGGTTTGGCCCTAAACTTTTGACCCCCCCCATATCCCCCCCCCCACTCTCCTTCCCACATGGCTGCACTTTGATCCTGGAATACGTCTGGAGGTCAGAGGTCGTTGACGAGTTCAGTAAACCGCCGGTTCAAAATCCAGTTTGTTAATGAGGGTTTGATCAAGAAAGGGCTGCGATGAAAACATGACGTGCTTTGAATGCACTTGATTCCCAGGAGAGCGGCATTTCATAATAATTTAATTTTAAAATATATTTTTTTATGCACTTTGTCACACGGCATGTTGTTCATTATATGGGCCAATTACAAGACTTTCTAAATGTACAGTTTCCTAGCTGTGTTATGAATTCAAGGCTGGTTGACTAGCTTCCTGTAGCATCACTATACAGAAGAACCTTACATTCACAGACCAGGAGCCTCTTCAGGTGCACGCAGATCCCATTACCACCACCATCTGATTCCTGAGATTGCCGAAATCAGATTTGTGTTTACTTTGTAGGTGCGTGCCATAAACAAGGAGCAGATAAGTCATAAAGAAACGCGAAGGCGCTGCTCCGGTGGACAGCGGCAGCCGGAACAGACGCCCTGCGAGGAGTGACCTCATCCACTCAGAGGAGACGTCGGGTAGATGGACGGACGGATAGGCGGAGAAGTGAAGTGCACGTTTGCTTTGTCGCAAGGTAAATATAATGTGACGGGACAGCGTGCTCCCTGGAGATTGTGTAATTGTGTTTTCACATCGGCGCATCGAAGTCGAGCAGATTCCCCCGAAGCCGCCGCGGACAGATGGGCAGAGCTGCATATTTTAAAGGTGACAAAACTCAATCTCGCGGTGTCGTATGGAATATTGTTTTGGAGATTGACACGAGTCAAGTGTCCCCGCACTTTCGTGGTCGGCTGACGTTTCAACCTGGGAACCCGGATGATGCCTCGGTGCTGATCCCTCTCGCGTCAGAGCAAACCAGTGCACAGGGAACTGATGTGGTCCTGCAGCTGCAGAGCCACGACCTACACAGCCTGGAGGCCGGCATCACAATGCCAGAGCAGCAGTCTTGGAAATTGTGATTTACCCCCTTTTAATTGAATCATTTCAGAATCTTACTGAGATACCAAATCTCATTTATAAAGAAGATATACGAGGCATTAATGTAGACTTTAGATGTGTTGCTTCAGAATCAAAGATAAGACAGAGGGAGGTTCGGCACAACAGCTTTTATGGCGTCAGTCAGTCCATAAAGGAGTTGATTTATAAAAAATAAAACAAATTAAACTGACAGAAAATTAAGTAATCAAGTTATTTTTTTATCCATCAGATAAAACAAAGCAGCCCTGCAGCAGGGAAATATTTCTGCACATTTATTCCATTGAAAGTCTTTATGATTCATGGTGAATGACCCATAGATTCAGGAACCTACAACTCAGACGTACGTTGAAGCAGCAGCAGTTCACCGCTGTTTTACCTCCGCCTCCCCCCCCCCCGTACACTCAACTCCTTTTCCATTCTGGACGTGGTCTGAAGGGAATCCATTTTGACAGAAAACCCTGTAATTAAGTGTATTGGTTTGCCCTCTCGCTAAGCTAATGGCTTTATTTTGACAGTGTTAATTGTCATAATTGTCAGAATGGTACCTCTGACACAGCTCGGGAGATGTCGGCGAGGAATTGTTGCGCGTTGATGAAAGCGTTGTCATACATACTTCATCTCAACGAGCTAATGCGGCCTGCGCCTTCCCTCTCTCCCCGTCGAGCCTTATGGGACGCTGCAGCGTCGGCTTTCTAATTGCCTCTAATGAAACGCCAGCGAGGGAGGTGATCTACTCCTATTTAGATCTCAGTCTTTAAAGAGAGACAGTGAGACAGATGGAAACGAATAGAGGGAGTGAGAAGAAGCAGAGAGGGCGGATAGAACGAGTGTCGGGCGAGCGAGCGGCGTCGTCGAGGCGGTGGGGAACACGGGGCCGAGAATGAAGTGGGAGAAATGGAGGAAGAAGGGCTGAGAGAAAACGAGGGGCATCAAGGGGGAATGAGGCCTTTTCTCAGAAACATCTTTATAATGAATGCATGCTAATTAAGGCTTAACCCCTCTCACTCAAACTGCTGTTGTGAAACTTGACACAGTGATGTGATTTCACAGGAAAGTGCTGCAGGGCTCACGAGCTGTTGGTGCATGTTGTCAGCTCTGGAATGGGGCTCCTGGTGTAATGGAGGGGTTTGGCCAGCAGATGGTGCTGTGGGAGGACGTGCACGGCCTCGGCGTTGTTCGTGACAGTGCACGGTGGTTTGTGTTGATGCCAGAGTGTGTGTGTGTGTGTGTCCTGCTTTTAACAAATGCTTTTCAGTTATAGATAAAATATATATAAGGACAACAGACAGAGAAATATAAATACAGCAATGATTGTTTTTTTATTAATGAGAAAAAAATAGAATATAATGTATAACCTGAGATCTTGATAAATTCATTTTCAATCTTTTTGTCCAAGCCCCTCTGTGGTACTGAAACCTAAATGGCACCAGCAGTGTGAACAAATAGAAAATAAGAAGTATTAAGCGAGATCCTCAGGACTAAAAGGGGCCAGACAACATTCATTTCATTAAAACATAAAATCAGTTCGGGATCTTGCATGTTTTGTCAATTTAGCGTGTGACCCTTTATTATGTAGGAAAGAGGGAGAGTTGCAGGAAGTTCAGCAATAAACAGATCTTGTTTTTCTGAATGATGTTAGAGCCACGGAAAATATGCAAAGCAAATAAAGCCACAGTATTTCACCAGACAAAAAGGAGAAAATTAGAGAGGCCTGAGAAATAATTTCACTTATAGAATTCATTATTTCCTTAGTTTCCCGCTCTGGCAATTATCTCACGACCTCCAGGTAGGGAGGCTTTTCTTCAGAAGGATGTGTAATAATGAGCTCAAAGTTGGGATCTCCGTCTTGGAGAAGCCAGAGTGGCTCGACAAACAGCCACAGAGGTGGATACCGAGAAGCCCGAACCCAGAGGAAGAGTCGTGTCTGACTTCACTGCAATAATCCGAGTGCAATTATTGCAGCAGCCGCAACAACAACAACAACAACAACAGGGTCACAGAACAGATAATATGCGCTGGAAGTTCAAAGACAACGATTTAGATGAAACTGCGTGTGTGAGAGTGTATGTGTGTGTGTTTGTATGTACGTGTGTGTGTGTGTGCTGGTAAACAGCAGCCGGATTATCCAGAGGAGGAAAATGGAAGCGGAGGCGAAACGAGACGTAGATGGAGAGTAGTTCCTGGGAGAGCTGCTCTCTCCTCCGCTCAGGTCCAGATAAGAGAATTATGGCACGACAAGGAGAGTTGACAGAGACCCGCTAAGTCTGTTTATTAGCAAGCGCACTTCATTAGAAACCGAGATCAGGTTGATAACCACCACCCCCCCCCCCCGCCCCATCCTGATAGTGAGTAAACAAGCATCAGTCCTTCATGGCCTCACTCTCTGGGTTCGTGACATTCATGATCTCACTTTAAACGCCGAGTGTGTCAAGAGCAGAGGGAGAAAAAACTAAAGGACCCCAAAAAAAACAGAAGTCCACACTAAGGATATTTTTTTTATTTTGTTGAAAGATTGATAAATATGGTGGAATCTCAATTAGGGCGACGGGCACGAACGCAGATATTAAAAATTTTGGTCAAGAATCTAATTAGCTGGAGGTAATTAAACAGTCTCACACAGGGTCATTAATCTTTCCCGTGGACCTTTGATGTTTTGCATACTGTCTTGCAAGTCATTAATAAAATTCATAACGCTTTTCTTTGTGGTGTTTTATCATACCCCCCCCCCACTCCTTCCCTCCACCCCCCCTTCTTTTTTTCTTCTCCTCTCTTCTTACCCCCCCCCATCCCTCCACTCTTCCCCCGTAAGAGAGCCCAGTGCAAGTGTCAACACATCACAAGGGCCTCTCCTCTTGAGTTAATTTACTTTTTGTGCATATTACATTTTAAAGTTGCAAGCACCGCGACCCCTCCCACCCCAGCGTGCCTCTCCACCCTCCACCCCCACCACTCTACTTTTTCTTCCCCTTTCCCCCCCACTTTCTATTTTTTTTTTTTTTTTTTTGAGAGCACAATTACAGCGGCAGATCAAATTAAATTCTTCTGCAAGCACAGCTCATTTGGAGTGTAAAACATTCCTCGGCAGTGTGCAGCCGAGTGTGCGGCGTGTCAGCGCCTCGCAAGAGGGGAAGAGAAGAAAACAGAATTGTGTGGCCATTGTGTCCTCCGTAATTAAATCCCCACAATCAGTCCATCTTAAATCAGTCACGCCGTAAATATGAAAAGGGGCCAGGATGAGCTTGAGTACTTACTTGGCCGTCAACACGGCAGGGTAATATATGTTATGTAAATGTGTCGGAGATTATAACACCATCGAGTGACATGGCACCGGGGCCGACGTAAATATGATGCTTAAAAAGAAAAAAGTGTGCGTCTGTGTCTGAATAGTTGCATGTGTGTGTGTGTGAGGGTGTGAAGGTGACACCTTTTTACAACTGTGTGTGTTTGACTCATTTCTGTGTGTATACATGCATGCAAATGTAAAGGCGATGTCAAGTATTACATGTGTGTGTGGAGACGGTCATATATGTGCACTGTGTGTATATATATATGAGCGTAAACGTTAAGGTATGTGTAGGCATGTGTGTTCCTGCTTCCTGTGTTTGCTGACATGTTTGTGTGGTGAATGTATTCTCCACTATATATATCTGTGTGTGTGTGTGTGTGTGTGTGTGTGTGTGTGTGAGAGGGGGCCAATGAGTGAGTGGCAGTAATGCACAGCTGTCATGGTGTCGCAGTTGTCA
Organism: Limanda limanda; assembly: GCF_963576545.1. Lineage (NCBI taxonomy): Eukaryota > Metazoa > Chordata > Actinopteri > Pleuronectiformes > Pleuronectidae > Limanda > Limanda limanda. Next base: position 7,666,531 of record NC_083658.1, on the reverse strand, counting down.
TGGTGTTGTGGAACCCCACAGGACATGTTACGAACTCTGACAGCCATAGACTCGCTCTGCAAAAAACAAAACACATTAGTTTGTCTGCTGAGTGAATCAAACCCGAGTACCAGGTTTTTACATCTTCCTTTTTTTTTTTTTACAGATACTGTCAAAATGGAATAGTTTTGCACACACACTTGTCTTCTTAGAAAATCCCTTTTCAGATGTGATGACCATTCCACCTTTTTTATATTCCTACGATTGGAGAAAGACATATACATTTCAAAATATCTTATTTCCCTTCAGATTAATAAGACCTTTTGTTTTAAGAATTGAGTTATGCACTGTAACCTGTATGCACTCAGTTTGCCAATTTAATAGATGTTCCTCCTCAAAACGAATAAATTCACATTAGATTCCAAGTTTCTATTTTATTTGAAATATGTTACGTCTGTGGATTATTTAAAAAAAAACAGAGAGAAGCTCGGCATTAGTTTGGTAAAAAAAAAAAAAAGTTTGGCTCCTTTGGTGATCTCCTGTTCACATGCTCTGAACTAATAGTGGATGTTCACTACGAGAGGCTCTGACAAGATTTGGCCCCAATTAAGCCTCCGTGCTCAAATTTAGCAGATGGAGGGGGGCAAAACTTTCATATTCATATTATACTTTGGCTCCGAGGTTTCTTTCTCATCGCCCCAGTCAGGAGGAATTTGGATGAGAAGGCAAACTCGGTGCCTAATTAGGGATTCTTCGAAAATGTATCTGCGTCCATCCCTCAAGTCTAAACAGAGAGGATTCATGCAGCATTTATTAACTTTAACCAAAGTGTGAGCAGAGAGAATCAACTAAATATGACTTAATTTATTTTCTGAAGAGCATTTTTTTTAAATTTAGATTATAAATACTATAATTCTGTTGAGCTGAACTACTGCTCTGTTTAAAGGGTCAAAGAAAACCCCTCATTATCTGTAAATATATTACAGCCTATAGGAAGTGCTATGACATGGGTGTGTAGTTTAGTTTTTATTTTATACATTAGGTTGGTTTGAAAGTTTTGTAAAGAAGAGGTGAGAAAGTACTTGTTGACTTTAGAAACAGGATCGCCGAAGTACCAGTGATTCAAAAACGGAACTTTTGACAAAAGCTTTCCAGAAAACTAGGTATTCAGACGACTACTGCCACAAATCTCAACCTACACTGATCATATGTTTTGACTCAAGCAATACAGGTCAACAGAACTTAGTAAGAAGTACAAGATATTACGTTTTTCCAGAACTAGAGGCCTGTGATGTCACTGCTCTATAGACAAATTCTGTATTCTGACAGAGGCAGGACTTCCCTACTGGAGCACACAGAAAGAACCGACGCAAATGAACGACAGTAAAATCTTAGACCCTCCCGTGAAACGAGTGGACAGCAATGCCAATGCGTGCCAGCTCCTCCTCCTCCTTCCTCCTCCTTCCTCCTCCTTCCTCCTGGCTCTCAGTCATACGAGGTCGTACGGTGAACCGTTATGTCATTTCCTGTCCGGTTTCCTGTCAACCCCAAAGCAAGAGCAAAAGAAAATACAATAATCACCTTAACGGGCGATTTCCAAAGTGCAAAGGGAGAGGGATTATTTTAAAACTTCTTTATACAGATGGAACCAAAACAAATGGAGGTGATGGTACTGACATCTGTGAACATCAAGAGAGGCCGAGAAGTTTGTATCTGTCGTACTGTGGTATTTCACGGTTTCCGGGGACTGCTACCATTTGTACCTTTTGAACCAGCTGGTATTTACGTGGTAAACAACGTCCCCACCCCCATCCACCCCCCCACAACCCACCCGAGGCCCTCTCTGTGTCATCCTCCTTCCTCCTTCCGCAGATGGGAAAATCAAGTGGTGTACTGCTAAATATAAACTGGCAAACACAGGGGCGGTGGCAGCCGTCCTCCAAGGCACATATCATACGGTAGCAATGGGGGGGGGGGGGGGGGGGGTGAGGGAGGTATTCGCTTACCTGATAAAACGCCGATTGTCTCCCCCTGAGAGCGCGCGGGCAGATAAAATTATTTTGAGTGGGAGCACAATGGCGGAGGTGCTTATGTTAATCCTGGCACTTCTTAAAAAAAAAAAAAACGCGCCAAATAAGATAAGCTCCTGCCTCAAGGTAAAGAGCAGGGAGACAAGGGGGGGGAGGGAGGAGGGAGGCCGCCACCGTACCAACGATTCCTTCTTCAGCCAATTTCTCTCTCACTGCATCCCGGTTCACACCAAGTTTGTTTCTGAGCGTTTATTTGCATAATTCACACCTATTTTTGCTTGTACTGTACATACATCTAAATACTAGATGTAAAAACAATACAAAAAAAATATGTAGACCCTGAGTCTGGGCAGTGAAGCCAATACGGAAGTGCCTGGAACGTGTAGTCTCTCGAATGACCAGCAGAGAGCGTCTCCACTGATTTAAAAGAAATCTGTTTTTATTAAATGATTTTACTTCGCACTTGATATATAACGTCCATAAACATTTTTCTCAGGAGTCTCAATCTCTAGGTTCAAGTTCTCCTCGATACATGATAATGCAATTACAATGAAATGTAAGTGAAGGCCTGAGTCGAACAGACGATAAAGCAAAGTATAATTTGGATATTGTGTTTTTCACAGCTAATACCGTCCAATGGGTGCAGGTCGCAGGTGCAGGTGGCGTGTTGCAAAACGGTTCCAGCCTTGTGTCTACATTTTTTTTTAAATCTAAAAACTACACCTCTTCTGAATCAATCCCACAAACCTTCAAATAGATATCGCTCACGGATTTCTACTGAGACTCAAAGTGTGTTTCTTCACAGCGCACTGCGACTGTCGAGAGCCTTTTGATATGTTAACCTTCACGTTGTTTACTTCCCTGTTTAATATCAGACTGAAATAGTCGCCTTTTAGCATCTTCCATGGATGATCACACGCCGTCTTTGTCTCTACCCGAGCACAAAGACCTTGACATTTGTGTGATTTCCTCCTTACCTCGGTTTTTTTTCGCCCCTTGCACGGGTTATGTAACAGTCGGGGGATAATTTGCTTTGTGCTTTGAGACTCCTGACGCCCGTGTTTTGTTTCCGCCTCTGCTGTCATGTTCCAGGGAACCCAGGAGAGCCGCTCTCCGGGGATCTACGGTAACTAACTGCGGCGGTGGCAGCAGCCCGGCAGGTATTTTCCCACACAAAGACTGTTTGTTTTGTTTCTCGTGGACTATTTTCGTCTGCCTATCTTTGTTTCTCCCCTTTTTCTTTGATTTCTCCCTCTGTTTTTTAATGGCAGCCTCTTTTCTTTTCACTTAATATTCCTGCTTGTTTGCTTGTGTTATAATTTCCCTTTTTATTCTTTGTCTTACTTTCTTCTTTGTGCATTATTTCGCCGGTTCCTCATCCTCCCAATTTAATAAGATGGGTTTTTATTATTTTGTTTTTAGCAACGCCAACGGTCTTGTAACTAGCGTAATTAAATGTGCTTGTTAACAATGGCAGCTAATGAGGAATACAACGGTATTAACAATAGCGGCTGATTAGACAGAGACAAGCTGATAAAGCTTAGCGCCGAGCTCACTGCAGGGATTTGTCTACCTGAACACACCTGTCCTACACACACACACAGACACACACACACACACACAAACAGGAGAAAGTGCTCAGAGCGTAATTGTTCTGATTGTTGCTAAATCATCAAATCCTTTATCTCTTAAAGGCAAGGTGCGTTTTGCAGCTTTGAAGCACTTCATCATTGTCTCATCGAAATCATTCTTACTTGTCTGTGTTTTTTAATGACGCACTCGACACAGTCACAACTCTGCTGCGTGCAGTGATGCACTAAAGCAAGTATGTCCCCCCCCCCCAACCCTTCCACACTCTGAAAATGATTCATGTTTGTGTCACAAATCGAGACGCGAGTCACAGGAGCACATGTCAGGATCGGCCCACAAGTATCGTTTTCTCCACATGTCACACGCAGCGCGGAGTTATCTCACTTAAACCGACTCCGTCCTATTTCAAATATTTATTCATCCGGAGGACGTCTCTCTTATTCCTCTTTCTTTTACATTCGTATTGCTTCGGGTTTGTTTCCCACCTGGGAGCTGCAGAGTGCGACCGCAGCCCCTCTTTTGCTGCCGGCCACTGGCAGTGAACCGGAGCAATTTGAGAGCATTCATGCATTTACCAACAGGCCTGTAATGTATGGATGTGTTTGACACGGACAACATGGAGCCCTGGAAGGGGAAAATACCGCCCAGACAACACTAACAGTCACTGCATGTGTAGTCAAATTGAAGAGCAACTGTGAGTCATCCTCATATGTAGATTGATCCTCTGGGTGTTGGGCTGCATTTATCTGTGAGGCTATTTCTGATTTGAAATGTAGGTTTAAGTCAATCAACTCCAGGACATACGCTGTGGTCGATATGAGGATGTCTGGTTTTGAGTTTGGCGTAATGACTGTGTTAAGCCTTTGGATGATTAAATCATACAGTTGATGGCTTTTAATCTGGTCTCGCTCAGGATCCAAGTCGAGATACATCTAGAAATGCTAGCCTGCAGCTACATGCAAAACCAGTGTCCCCCCCCCCCAGACTGACATGAGGTCATCGTGGCTTTTGACCACTGAAATCAAATTAGTTTATCTTTGAGACCAAAACACAACTGGTCAAATTTGTAAGAAATTCCCGAAAGGCGTACTTGATATATCGTGTTCTCGATATTAATATTAATTGATATGAGATCCAGTTTGAGCCGGTTCAAGAAAAATTTAAATCAGCACTTTAGCAAACAAAGAAAAACCAGTGACCATGATTAAGGAAGTTATTTCATGTTCTAGCTCATCAAGAGGGATTGAGACTATATGGTTTTGATTTTAGAAGTCATTTTAAACAGGCTATATTTATATAGTTTCCAGCTTTTACACTATAAGTACCATTAACCCCAGTCTCATACACATTCATTATGGTTATTCTATCCATTTACACATGTCTGCACAGCCGTTAGGGGCTTAGGGTCGTGCCCAGTTACAATTGGGAATGTGAACTGGAGTAACCTGTGATCAAACCACGACCTTCTGGTTAGTGGGCAACTCTCCCGACCTCCTGAGTCACAGCTGTACCTGGTTTTGTATCCATAATGAAGTTATAAATAGAAGTTTGATGCACATCCTCTCACATATCGGGCAAACTGTCCAAAGTCCTAATTCTCTAACATCGCAAAGCCACAATATGCAGAAAAAAAAGTTTGTTTTAAGTCTTTTTTTAATTCATATAACGTATTATCATGGATTTGGACCCAGGAGCTGTTGTGAAGCAAAGCGCAGAAACCACTTAGATTCTATTATGCAGCCGTTTGTCCTCACTGCGCGTGTTCAACTTACATAAAAGTAAAGCGCAGCCACAGAAGTTATTTACACCACGTTTCTTCCCCCCCCCTTCTCACGCTGATATGGAGAGCAGAGACCTTTTGAGTGATACAATAGCGCATTTACACGGAGGAGCGGCAACCTGACACACCGTAAAGCACTCCGGAAAAAAGCCCTCAAAATACACACCGCGAGTCGGCGGGGAAATGAAGGAGGCCGCAGATAAGAGTCGACTTGTAAAACATAATTATATTTCTGTCGCCGGGGCGCGCGGCTGTTGAAAGGAATGCATTTAACCTGTGATTCATGCATGGCGAGAAGTTGTCGATGGAGAGAGGGAGAGAAAAAGGGAACAGCAGTTAAATTGTGGAGGTAAGAAGCCTTGAATAAAGTGTAACTAAGGTCATACCATCTTATGAGAATAATTTGATTCGGTGCTAGTCTCCTCTCCTGCAGGCGTTTTTCTACAGGGAAAAGGATTATATCTTTCTGCTTTCTCTGCTCCCACAGGATGGGGAAAGGTCTACTAGTGGTATTAAAATCCTGGGAGCAGGTTGGGCCTGAATAACTCCACAAAGTAAAAGGAAAAAGGTTTTTTTTATTTTACTTTGATTCGTGCCACAGCTCTCAAAACCTTTTCCTGCCTTTTTTCCTTTTTTTTTTACCCATTCTCTTGATTGAAACTGCATTCATTCGTTTAAAAACTGCGTTAAATTTCCTGTTTGTTTCTTGTTTAAATTAATCCACAAAGGAAAGCACCGATGGGTATCAGCACTTTTGTGGGTCAAGGAATATTTAGCTGGATACATTCTTACTGTAAAAAGTAAAAAACAAATGCTGCGGTTTGTTTATCAGATAAAAAAAAAACAACGACTGGAGTTTGTCATGTAGATTAGACGTTAATCTGGTCCTGCCTGTTTACGCCGCTCACCTCCTCGGTTTCCGTCCATTTTAGTGCGGCAGTAAACAGGAGGGAGAGGTTTCCCAGGCACTGACTGATATTCCGCTGCTGAGTGGGAAATCACGTCCGGTTTCCTCTTGCGCTGGCAGGATATCAAAGAAGCAGTCCACTAATATGCATTCCTGCCTTTTCCTTTCACCTACTTTGTTTTTAAATAGCTGGATTGTAGATAGATATTCATTTATCACTGTCCTTACCAAAGATTTCAACCTAGAATGTCACTCAGTAAAGCACATTTCTCACCCAAGGCCCAAAGGTCAAGCTGCAGGATCTTAATTCCTTCACTATGCCTGACGCTGTTCATCAGGATCCATGAATTATTCTCTGGGAAATAAGGGAAAATAACGTGAGAAAACGCCCCAATCTCAAAATATTAGAGAAAAATTCTGCATCTGCCCGTTTGTCCAGATCCTTACCTCCAACTCCCTCAATTAAAAAATGATCAAGGCATGCTTTTAGTTTATTTCCAGGTAATGCGTCACAGCTGGACTAGATTTTGAGTCCCCCCCTCTCCAACAAACGTCTAAGCCCTTCCAATCGAGCAGATTTACAGTACTTGAACTGATACTCCATCTGGATCGCCTCCACTAAGCAGGTTGGCACCGCTCGAATCAGGGGAGCTGCCACCGCATGCCAGCCTTCATATATTAGCCGAACTTGTTATTCAAATGTATTCAGGACTTTTTATTTATACATCTAAAATGCACGTACACGAGAAAATAAAGCATTTTGTTCTCGCTACGCGGGGATGTGATTAAAACAAAGTCCAGAAGTGAGTATCAGGGGGAGCACATGTGAGATCTGTGGGTTTGTCCTGTCGGGATATTATTGGCACTGTCTGGTACAATATCTCTGAGCTAGATGTGAAAGATCAGAGTGATATGTAGCCTTGAGGGATTCTCCAGCCCACTCGGGACTTCAAATCGAGGTTAACCTCCATAGCTGTCACCTTCATGTGTCTCCCCCCCCGCCCGCCCCTCTCTCCACCTCCTCCTCTGCCTCTTCCCGCCGCTCTGAACTCCTCGTGTCAAGAGTTTTTCGGCTTCAACACAGTGCCACCCAAGTTGGCCAAAGTGCATTTGTAGTCGGATCAAAGTCGTGTATTCTTTGGCCCGGCGCGTGCGGAAGGTGATAACATTGCTGTGCGAGTCCTCCGGGCGCTCGGCTCTGCGTTCTGGGCAGCGCCCGTTTTTTTTTGCCCCACACCAGCTTCCCGGTCTGGAGAGAGAGAGGAGGGCGTCCTCAGCCTGAGCGCCGCGATTCTTTCTCCAAATTGTAATTAAAAGGGAATAATTGATTCTCAGCAGTCGCAGTCCAAACAAACAGACTGACAGCTCTCTTCTTTTTTCCGATCCGGCGGAGGCCCACAGTTGATATCTCCCTGGTGGATTTTTTTTTTTTCCAGTGGCTTTCTGAAGCTGCCACTTCTTGGTTTTATTATCTTTGTCTCCAGCCCTGGCCCTTCCTCCCTGCGCTGGAGCTGTTGGCAGCGGCCTTTCCCCTGCCATCCCTCTGTTCCACGCTCAACTTTCTCTCTCCACATGAAAGTGGCTGCCCGCGGAGAGACCTGACCACGTGGCCTGGACCGCACCTTTCACTCCCAAACTTTCCTGACCTAATTAGCACTAAATTAAATCGGTCAGGTTCGATTCATTATTAATTTCCCTGGTTGGGGGGCCTCGAAATAGACATTGGACATAGTGTGTGTCAGAAACGTGAGGCTGAATCCGAGGCTCCCTGACTGTTGGACCTCATTTGAATGCAGCGCACGGTGGAAGACAATGCAAGTTAACCAGCGCACTTTGCATTCTCTCTCTCGGCGGCTTTGGATGTGCAGCCTGCCAAAAAAGAGAACTCCACTCATCTCCATGTGAAACTGCGTGTTCTGTTTCATGTGCGTCCTCTCCTGCTGTCGTCGCTGAAACCTTTCTCTTCTTCATAGCGTCTCTCTGCAGTGAGGACAGCATTGACACAAGGAGCCACCTTCAAGGAATCAAAGATATACAGTATAAATAAATAGTTTCGTTTTTCATCATCGATTTTGTAAATAACTATAAGTATTACAGTTGATGACTTGTTTGTGTGTTTTATCACCCAACTCACCTCAGCTCTGTGGATTCTTTTTGGTTTTGGAAAATCAGAGCAAATCCAAGTTAGAAGAAAAGAAAGTTTTAGACTTGCGTTAGACTCCGAGTTATGAAACGAATACAAATGTGTCTGCTGTGTTTCATGTTGTGTTGGTATCTGACTGGGCGAGGCTCATATGGTATTAAATGACACTGTGTCCACTGCATCAGGCAAATAAAATGTGAGACCCCATCACTTAATCTACTGAAAAACATCTGGATTGAGGGAGAAAAAAATAATTTGATGCTGTTTGGCAGCAGTGAGTTTACCTCGACAATCCAGTTTCATTCTAACGTTAACTTAGACGTATCCTTATTAGCTACTGGCTCCTTATGTGAAGAGTTGAGTCTCCGAGATTGATATGATTTAAGAACATGGCGTGTGCATGGAGATGAGGGGGGAAAGATTATACCCATTTGAAATTGTGAAAATTTGAAAATCAATACGCAGTGGTCGGTGTTAATTATGTAGCGGCCGGCCACAAATATATCATCGAATGGGAAACACTGCTGGGTGTGTAAATAGGTAGTTAACAGTAGTAACCCCTTATATCAACTTAAAAAAGCTCTGCTTAATAATTTGGATTTTATAAACTCAAGTAATATTCAAGTTAGGAGAATGTTTTACTCATTTTGCTTCAGTCTTTTTGTTGTTGGACATTTGGAGGAATAAGGTCGCAGTCATGAATTATTTTTTCTTGCATCTGAAGGCTTCAAGTCCAACATAGGTGTTTTTGTTTTGGATACAGATTCCTCATCTCAAATTTGCCATAGTAGAGCCGTGCATTATTTTGGATGAGAGCGAAATGTCTGGCAATCTGTTTTTCGGTGAGATCACTGGACAGAGCCGCGGCGGAGGCTGTGGATTCCAGCTCTGGTCTCTGACAGCAGTGCAGACTCCAGAGAGCTGCAGGTCCTCCGTCTGAAGATCAGTGGTGGGCCTGTGAAACGCCGCCAGCGTCTACCTCCCGCGGTTGACAAGAAGAGAGCTGTTGACTTCCCAAGTGGTGGGTCTCTGTGATCCTCGGGGGTGGGAGATGCTGGGAGGCCGAGGAGTTATACTTTGTTGCTGAAGGTAGCGAGAGTAGAGGCATAAAAACTGATCATTTATCTAAAAAGGTGTTTTAAATACATCAAAAAAATGTGGTTTGAGATATTTTTTGAGGAGCAAAAATACAAGCAAGGCGTCAAGCAGAGAAGGAGAGTGAAGGTCAAGTGAGTCTTGGCAGACTGTGGGCCACACTAATTAAAAGCTCTGGGGTTTTGGACTGAAACACAAAAGTAAATGGCTGCACACTGGGTACATTTAGACTTTGGAGACGTCTTAAATTGATTGGACTTGAAAGTGCACGGTGCACCCGATGACTTCGGCAATGGAGACAACAACAACGACTCTCCGAAGCGATTGTCGGTGGAACAAGATCCTGGTTTTATTCACCAGTATTCATTTTAAATTCAAATTTTAAATCAATCAATCAATCAAACTTATAATTTGCCATTTATACCAAGGGCCGAGCTTTTTCCCCTCACACCCGCTCATCTACATCATTACAGTTTACTTAAAGTTAATAGAACTAGGAATAAAGAGTAAAAACATGCACATAAATGCTTTAAAGATGACTATAGTGTGCGTTTCCCTTCTTCTTCATTACTTAACATTTCATTTGAATAATTACAATACTTAAATTCAAGGCATTACAGTTACATTTGTCATAATACATTTGACTTTGTAGCTTATTCTCTCAAGATATAAGTGCTAAAATAAAAGTATTGAATATGCATAATAATGATTTTCCAAAGAGCTGCTAATTTCTAGTCTGTGTTGTCGTTGTGACGGATCACGCTGAAATCCGTCAACGCAACAAAGATGCTCGGGACGCCACCGACTTCCAGATGGTTCCATCGGCAAACACAATGAATTCCCGTCGTCCATTTGGATAATGTTGTTTTGGTGATGTGCGGTGTTTGTTTTATTCGAGTTGCTCTGTCAGATCTCAAATTATCGCAGTTTCTCTCGTGTCATTGCAGAGGTTTAAAGATAAGTAATAGGAACCTGTCAACAGCATTTTCACAATAATGGTGGTGGTGCACAAATCTTTTATGCAGATTTGTGTGTTTGTGTTAATGGAGGGACTTTATTAGCACTCTATGTTGCCTAGTAAAGCATTTTCCTTCCGTTTTCTTTGGTGCTAGTGACCCATATTAGTTTAAATGGTCAGAAGACCAAAAATTTAACTCATTCTGATTCTCAGAGCAGTTTTATTTCTTCGATTTAAATGATAAAAAACTTATTTTTACTGTTTCACTGAATCCTGAAACTGGGCTGTGAAAAACACGACTGCACAAAAGCAAACCTGAACACTGATGTGTGTCGTACATCAATACAAGCTTCTTTTGCCCTGTAATACTGCTGAGGGAGATGAAAGTGGTGGAGGTGTCACACAGGCTGAGAGGTAAAATACTTTTTTTTTTAAAGCCGTCAAAACCGGAGTTGGACTCAAACATGCTACACACTCTGAGCGGAGGGAAAAACAGAGAAACACAGACACGAGGAGAGATATGTAAAAGAGAAGAGATCAACCGTACAGTCATGTCATAGCCCAAGGCAAAGAGCTGCAGATGTAACAAAGACGGGACTGCGATTGTCAAGAGGCATGGATAATGATAGCTTTGCATGTAGGGTGCAAGGCAAACATCAAGGCCATGCACATCGCAGTGCAGGACTTTAAAGGCTGTGGCGAGTAAGGGGGCCATGGGAGCGAAGATGGCCCCAATATGGCCCCCAGTGGCTCCCCCTCAGATGGCAGGAGCAGGTAACCGGGAACAAAGCAAATTGGACGGGTACAGCGCGGAGCCAGTGTCAACGCTTGTCTCTTTCTTTTTTTTTTATTCTTTCTTTTCTTTTATTATTTTGAGGGGATTGTGTTGAAAAGTTTTCTTCTTCTTTCTCTTTTGTTTTCTCTGATCCTGCCTGTCCCCGGAGCGCTCATCGTGCCGACTCCTCCAGAGTGGACGAGCGCCGCTCTGGTGCAGAAGCTATAACGGAGAAGTGTATACATCTGTGTTTACAGCGATACAAGTCTAAACCTGTTATTCCCCAAAAATTGGTGAAAATGTCAAAGGAAAAGAGGAGGAAGTTAAAAAAATAGAACCCTAGATCCAAAGGTTCTGTCCTCTTTCAATCCATTTCCAGTTTTTGTGTAATCCTGCTGAATAACACTGTTTCACTGTTTCTGCACAATGTTGCTTGGAACATTCATCTGTTCTTATTATTCCTACCTGCCGTATGAATAATTTATAGCCCATTGAATTCTGTTGATTCCATTAAGCCAGTAAATGACACGAGCTTCAATACGACTCAATTTATTCAAAATAAACGTTTTTTTTCCTCTCACATTTGGCCCGGTAAGCCTGTTTGCTCTCTTCACAGTCGGTGCATTGCTGGCTATATCATAGACTTCAGGAACAATTAATGAAATGATGATAGAGAGCTGGAGTTAGTTCAGGCGAGCGCTGCAGCCATCCCCCCTCCGAGTATTTATGCTGAGAGTTTGTGTGTCTTTTGGTAAAGAGCGTAACTTCTCACTTGGCAGGACTCCTCTTAATGACCGTTGGCTGCCAAATGTTTTTTCTTCTGAAGCCATAAACATCATTTTTCCACCGCCGGTTCCTTGAATATGCACAACAAAAAAAAATAACCATCAAAACTTTATTCCGTGCCCAATCCAATTATGAATACTTTGAAAAGTTCATCAGCGATTGCCAGAACACGGCACTCTTCAGGCAGGGCCGCTGAAGGGCAAACAGCAGCCGCCTTTCCCAACACTTTTTAAGCAGAAAAATAGGATTCGCTTGCGGCCAGGGAGTGGAGGGGTGGGGTGTTGATGATGCAGTACAGTATATGACCCACACACACACACACCCATATGAAACAATACAATTACAGTGTTGTTGCAGACGGCTGTACAGAGTCGGTCATTGGCCTCCAGCGATTTCTCACTGTTGTATTTCGGTGAACAGAGAGGTCGCCTGCTGACACTGATCCTGAATCACACTTGCCTATTCAGCTCTAATTTCTTTTTGGGCGCCTGATGTCTTTTTGATCTTATCACACAGCATTAAATGACCGTTTCTAATGGGAATCAGGAAGCAGTCGTCTAATGTCTGTACGAGCTTTAAATGTTTGTTTTTAACACACAAAAGCTCAATGTGTGGATCGTGAGACACAGGTCAGGAGGTGATGAATCAAGGGAAAAAAGCTCAAACTGGAAAGGTAGGTGAAATTGAAGTTATCATGAAGTATGAATGGATAGGCTTGCACACTGGCTTCTCATAACGAAATAGCCGAATGAAGCAAAACTTTCAAAACCCATATCCAATCAAATCAAGGGACAAACAAGTGGCCACATCTGGCTATTTAAATGGCATCTTCTTTGTAGATTTAACCTGATTCAAACGAAGTGAAACGATGGTTGGTAGCACCCTGGATATTTCAAATACTGGCATCCCAACTAAAATGGTAACTCCAGCTTTATCTAAAGGGAGACAGAAATTCTAGCTGCACTCCCATACCATAATTTATCAATTTATTACCTCTGCTAAGGAGGTTATGTTTTCCCTGCCGCCCATTGGTCGGTTTGTGTGATTGTTAGCAGGTTTGAGCTAAATCGACTCAAAGGATTTCCATGAAACTTGGTGGAAGGCTGAGACATAGGCCAAGAAAAAATTTGATGCGGATCCAGGATTTCTTTCTCACTTTTTTGTAACAGTGTGAAATGGGCTGTTTTATTCAGACTTAACCAATTTCCCTTGGAGTGATTCATGGATTTTGACATATTTAGGAGACTGATATCTGTGGGTGTGTGTGTAACTTGATTTAATATACGAGGACTGTTGGGCCTTCGAAGACCATTTGTGTTAACTATGCTTGAAACTACATGACCCAAGGAGGAACCCATTAAATCTTGGTATGGATTCGTATCAGACGGCGGATCCAAAAAAAAGGTTTTCACACTTCCTTTTTACATTGGGAAATAGAGTGTCTTTCATCACTTTCATTGATTTCTCAGAGAGGTCCATTCTGAATGGGACGAGATAATCAATTTGTGTTTCATATTTCTAAAGTATGGTATGTTTATACGCTGAAGGACCAGCACACCATGTTTTCTTTAAGATACATGTAGTTACTGGAGGTGTTTGGGTTTTTTTCGGGGGGGTGGCGTGAAATCCCCTCAGAGACCATAATGGTCACGACAAAGGCGCCTCAGCCCCAGTGCCACCACAACCCGCCGCTCATTGCTCCCTCATCAGTAGGAGACCAAGGCCTCAGCCAGCAGGAGGGGGTCCAGCGCGACGCCCAGTAGGGGGGGCCTGTTCCCCCCCCGGGCTACTGGTTGATCTGGCTCCTGATGGTTAAAGCTCAAGCGATCACCGAGGCCTTGGCGGCGAGATGGGACCCTGACGAGACGTCTGGGTCGACAGGAATTGGTCTCACACATGTCTCGTTCAAAGGTTAAGCATGCTATTATGGGCGTCTTGCTGAATTCAGCGGCTGCGAGCCGGCCCGATGGCCTGTGGTGTTTTCTCCATGATTAGACCGGCCCGTCTGACTGGCCCACTCATGAATCTTTGAGAGCTGAATGCCGACGAGGTTGTTAGTGGAGACTGAGACTCTCAGTGTATAATGTTACAGTCACTGTATAGGATATGTGCGTCACGTCCAGACAAGAACATCTTTGGTCTCATATTGTTGTTGTTTCAGTTGTCTGTGTCCAATGTAAAGCACTAATTCTTTGTTTCAAAAAGTAGACCACATGATTATTATAGTGTCATCATCGCTGAATAGATGTTTGTTTGTGTTGGGATGTTATAGGTTGCACATTTAATCAGGACGTATTCAAGACTTTGCACTTTTAAGACAATTTTCCTTTTCAGTAAAGCTGCACAAGCCAATGTTGCACCATCATAACCAGTCACTGTCACTACTGGTCATCGGTGCTGCTCTAAAATGGTGTAGATGGATGGAAATGTTACCAATCTTGAATCTTGGCAGAAACTTAACATTTACCATTAACATTGAGCGTCATGAGCGCCCATTATCATCTACTAAGATGTGGACTCCTCCTGGGTCCTCAGTCATCCTCCACTCTGATCCAAGCTAGAACCGAAACACTTAATTACTCAGAGCAACACTTCGGGCTGTCTGGAGACCCAAATTGTGGAAACATTTCTCTTGATAATAAAACGCGTCGTAATAAAATTATTTGGACGCTTTTTAGATTTTATTAGGGGAAAGATCTGGCATAAAACTTGTGCCCAGCAGGCTTTGTTTAGTCCGTTATGTTCTGAAATGACAGATGAGTGTTTGTTAGTTAGTTTCTTGTCATGGTTCTTAAAATGAATAAGATAATTTGAAGAGAGCATTCTTTATTCAATCAATTTTAGGGACGAGGTCAAGATCAAGGTTATTTAAAATGTTTTGGAAGCAAAGGCAGAGTTTTACGAGTTTCCAACATGACTTTGAAAGTCTATTTATCTTAGGTTCCTTTGTTTAGATGACAACAGCACTTATTTAGTTGTTAATTCCTTTTTTAATACTTAATTACCGGCATAAACATGTGAGACCTAGTTTGTGATTATTACGGAAAGGAAAAAACTGCCGGAGAAAAACAAATCTACAATATATTTTGAACTTTGAACTCCTACTACTTTTTAGAAAATGTATATATGAAGATCAAGTCAAAAGAACTCACTTTTCCTTCAGGGTCTACTTTCACAAGATCGTCCTCATCACAGCAGAAATGTAAAATAACTATCGCTAAATGCATTTAAATATTTGGCCGAGCATAATCCATACACCAAATTAAACTAAATATTGAAACAATTCCTCGTAATATCTTGCCTGCATGCTACAGCAGCCCCAGGTCCTGAAACCACTATGTGCTTTTAAGAACCATCTCAAGTTGCACAGAGACTCGCTTCCTACAAGAGCTTCACTTTCTTCCAAACCCGCTCAAGTATTTGGAAAGGTGATCGGTTACCGCTACCAAGTGGCTGCCTGGAGCCGGCGAGAGCTTTTTCTGATTTGAGACGAGATGCTCTACAGTAATGAGCCGCATCAGAATGAGGAAAGTTGCCGCCGCAGCCGAGAGTTCACTTTATGTGGGACTTCTCAGGCGGATGAAAGTGAGAAGCCGCACCACCCTGAGTGTGTGACAGGACCGCTTGAAAGCGAGCGAGCCCTTGTTTATCAATTTGCTTTTACCATGACACAGATGAGACGACGTGCATCGCAGAGGAGCCGTTTGTTTTATCTGGCTTCAAAGCTCCCTCCATCGCAGCCCACCACACACTTCTTTTTCTTTTTTCCTCCTTTGCTTTTCGCCCGCTTCCATTTCAAGTGCGAAGTAAAGGTTTCTTTGCGTAAACATATGCAGAGCGTCGCCCCCTTGGAGAGAGAACAAGACGCTGGATTCATGTCGGCATGTCTTATTCTCTATCCTGTCTCCCGCCTTTCTTTCCCTCTCTTTGGAAAGAAATCTCCCTCAAGGCTTGTGTACACACTGACTAAGCCTGTTTTGACAAAGCAAGGTGCAAAAGCAACGTATGTAACAAGCTTCTCCATCGCGCCCCCTGTCTCTTCCTCCCCTCTCTCGGCAGCTCTGTACTTTTTGAGAGGCCTTTCTCGCTCCGTCTTGACAGGGACAGCTCCCTGCCCATTTGATGTCGGCTTGACGGTCAAGGATAATGGTGCGTCGTGGGACCGTTGTCATCCCTGTCAATAGGATGGCCGGGGGGGAGGGGAGGACCCCTGTGAAGCTACCTTTTCTTTTTTTTGTAGTAGTAGTAGCGGAGGAACTGCTTAATTGTGTTCTTCGGACGCTCAATCTGGTCACTCAGGTCACTTTATCCCAATTTGACGCGTCCTTGCAGCGGCGCCTGGACTTTCTGACGTGCCACCCTCGGATGACTTGTCGTCTTTTTGATAATCCGTGCGCGTCTCCCCTTCCTCCTCTCTCCTCCGCACGACAAACTTCCTCTCTCCTTTTCTATCCCCACCACACACACAGACACACACGCACACACTTATTTCTACATTCACGTCTTCTCAATGTCAAACAAAGCCTTGAAAACTACTGATCATTTTTTCTCTTTTTTTTGTTTGGATTGAATCTAACAAGGATCCTTTTCTCTTTGATGTAATTAAGCTCCTGAGGCCTGATCTGGGCGTCAGAGTTAATTTTTTTCTTCCCGAGCATCGCGGGGAGCTATCAGAAGACTTCAGATGTCAGGCACTCTTTCAAGCTTCACGGCACCTCGTTTTTCCCTCCACCTCGCATAGAAGATGGAAGGAGGGGGAGAAGAGAGAGAGAGAGAGAGAGGGAGGGAGGGAGGCTGGAAAACAAACGGACTCATCTGATGCCTCCTGCCCAACACCTCGACGCCACCCTCCCCTGGTCTAATAGTCCTCCTTATCTTGACGCCAGGATCCCCCAGGCCCCTTTTTGTGCAGCCATAGAAATTGCCCACCTGTAGCCTGAGGGGATTCGGGGTTTGTCTTTGCTGTGTTTTGTTTTAATGGGAGTTGGTTTCTGTCGAGCGAGCAACCTGTGTCACTTCCACCTCCCCCCATCACTAATGACGTGTCAGAGGACACCCGCAGCGAGGAGCCCCCCCGTCCTCGTGTTCCAACCAGACAGGAGGGCTGTCCGGTGCCACCGCGGCAAAATTATTGACGGCAATTTGTATACATGGTTCGGTGGTCACAGGGAAGGAAGTGGCCTTTAGGGAGGTGCCCGGCCCTCGCAGGAGTTGGTAAAAGATGGAGGCTAAAGCTTCCCTGCACGTGCGGTAGAATAATCAACCCGGGTCAATTCCACGCGAGCAAACTAACCGTCTGTCCGTTTGAAGGACTGATCTGAATTTGCTACCGCGACCGGCCCCATTGTCCTCTGTAAATTGAGTCAAAGTTCAGGGTTAGTGGATTAGGTTTGTGGCGTGATGGTTTGTGAGGAGCCAAAAGAAGAGGGGGAAAGAGACAGGAAGAGGGCTTAGAGACAAAACGCCGTGATTTGTCTTCTGCTCCTCGGCGTCTAAAGTCACATCCCGCTCTCTCCCTCAACTCAGCCCAGCCCGACCCTTGGCTGACAGACACTCAGCCCTGTGTTCAAAGCGTAATCTTCAACCTCTAGGTAGCGCCGCTCGAGCTTGAAAACAAAATCTCCCTAAGAGAGAGAGAGAGAGGAGGTGGAGGAGGACAGAGGAGGAGGGGGGGGGGGTGGAATAAAGGCACATTAGACAGACAGTTCCTCTCAATTGCTGAAACAATAAGCCCTATTTATCGCCCATTTGAAAAAGGTTTGACGTGGCGCTGAAACAGAAGGGGGCTTTCATCTCCCTGGCATATTAAACTGTCACAGTGCTTAACTTTAAATTAAGGTGACACGCCAGTGACTTGGGGATGTCACTAATAGTGCAATGGCGACCTGCTAATAGAAGTACAATATGACACGTTTGCTTTAACTAAAACCTCCGCTGTCAGATTACGCCGGTGACATCTTAAACTTTTCATACATTAACAGTGACACTTGGAACAAATGCAATTTGGCGTTGAGACGCGGGACAAAAGGGAGGCGGGTGACTCAAAGGCGCCATGAATGGGATTGTCACGAGGTGTCTCCAGATAAAAGGATGACATTTTTTCTTGTATTAGGTAAATGTAATGAATCAGGCATGTGGTAAGTGGCGTGTGAGGCGAACGTGCCCTCCGTTGTTTGCCAAGTGTGGTAAGAGGTTTACGGGAACACTCGAGTTCAGTGTGTGGCTCCTTCTGTCACATCACTAAAGCCGAGAGGGAACCTACACATCTGTAAATATGTCTCTTTACAGGTTAACATTTTCCAGTTTGTCTTTTATGTTATTCCTCAAAGACAAAATAGCAATTTCCCACTGCGTCAAAAGGCCGTAACCTCGGATTCGCTCATTCATTATAATATGTGTCCATTGTTTGCGTAACAATTTTTTTGCATTTAACAGACTCAACAATACATGTCAGTGCTGTCAAGGGATTTGAAGATGTTATTATCATGCAATGATATATGAAAAAAGAACTGAATGTATTATTGTATATTTTAAAAAGGAGGTTCTTAAGCAGATGTCATGGTTCGGGCTGTAAAGCAATGCATTCATATTACCAGTTTGATCACCATAGTAGACGTAGGAGCAAGTTTTGTTGTGTGGTGCATGCGTTTCCTCAGTCTCGAGAATAAAGTGGATAACCGCTCAGTTGTAGTTCAGCGTATTATTCAGGAGTTTTGGGTCAAATTCATTTCCAGCGACAAACATGTTGTCATGAGTCGGGCATTGTGCCGGCCTCGCTAATCCACAACTTGTGGGGAAAAGCTAATTTCTGGCACTGTCTGTTCATGGAAGATATTTGTGGACGCGATGGAATCTTCCCATCAGACTGAAAACCATTGAACAGCCATTACAGGGCTTGTTTTTAGCTCAGCTGAGTGTCTGGTGGTATAATTTACTCAGACCTGACTCGTGTCCTTCACAACGCACTTTCAAACGATCTCGGCAAACAGTGACGATATTGTGATTTGAGTTTACTCCAGTAAAGTCTCCTCAGCTTCAGCAACGGGCCTCTGATTAGAGCTCTGACGCTGACTCAGCAATCTACGTTTCCAATTAAGTGAAGGAGGCCTGGGACGACATGGGCCACTGCGTCGTTACACACACACATACACACACACACACACACACACACACACACACACACACACACACACACACACACACACTAACACTGTTTTTTTTCCCCATCTCATACCGAGGCATGCATATTCAACTTACACCCACATAAATCTGTATTTACACTAACGTGAGTCAAACAGGAAAATGCACAAACACACACACACACACACACACACACACACACCCTTCAACCATCCACCCTTGTCATGAAACCTGGGGTCACTGAAACAATCAGAAGAAAACATTTAGTTTATTACAGACTTTTGCAGTTTGGAGCTTTCTATTGAATCGTCCTGAATAAACAGGAAGCATCCCGGAAAAAAACAAGAAGCCAAAAATCTGTGGAGAGATAATCACGCCGCGACAACAATGGAGACTTTGTGAAATGCACAATTTGATATGTAAATATTTGACGGAGGAGAGGGTGTGGACGTTTTATGTGAAATACAAAAGCAACTGGCTGTGGCTGTATGAGCTCACTGAAGAGGAACATTCAGGTAAAATGCATCCGCTGTTGTTTCTCTACATCCTGTTCACATGAGGATATGAACGTCACAAGCTGCCAGGGCCGTCCCCGGATGTTGTACACGTTGTTCATTGTGTTGGAAACACCTCCATGCGAAATGACATGAGTTTCTACCTGGCTCCATGTGTAGAAAACCCTCAGCGGACTCATCCTCCTGCTTAGTGTCAGGGCTAATTGAAGAGAGGGGGAGGTCGGAGGGAAGAAAGCAGTAAAATCCCCTAATTCCTGGATTATAATTTAAAATATTCCAAAATGCTAATCAGGGAATTGCAACCAACAAAGGGATAATAAGACGGTCATCCAATTACTGGCGTTTCCTCCCCCTGTTCGGAGGGGCCGGGGCCGACCTGGAGCCCGACCGCGCCTCGGCTTCCTTTTCAACTGAACCGGAGCGACGCTGCTCAAGCTGTGAGCAAACACGGGCGCCGCGGCGAGGCCCTGCCTGCGTCTGCCTGTCTCACAAATATGATAATTAGGGTCCAGATATTCACACACTTAATTAGTCGGGGCCTGGGTTGTTTCATTTTTTTGATTGGAGGGGGGAGAGAAAGAGACCGGGAGAAGCACGGGGTTTGAGGAGTAAAATAGAAAAAGGGGCGAGAACGAGGGGTTTACTCTTCAATGGCGAATTTAAATATGGCCTCAAGGTGATGAGGAGGTATTGTTAACTACTGTACTCAGATGAACTTTTCTCCCTCTCCTCCTGCGGCGGGCGGAGGAGAATCCAGTGTGGCCGAGATTAGGCTGTCATTTGCCAGCGAGCGTTGCCATTTTGGAACGTGAAGTGATTGTGCTAATTGAAGTGGCGTTCATTACATTACCATATTATATGTTGAAAATGAGACGAGGCCGGCCCCTGTACCTACACACTGCACCGGAGCAGATACTGCAGCTCGGGGTTAGGAGGACACGGGAGGGGGGGGGGGAGCGTTTGTTAGGCGTTTCTAAGAAAATTGCACGCCGGCTTCCACAATAGGCATCATTAGACAAGAAATTAGAACATTTTCGGGATGAACTGTTCACATAAAGGACTGCGGGGATTTGACACGAGTACTTTGACGTGTACGATTAAGTAAACGTCTCCGAATGTCTCTTTGCCAAGAGTGTAGTCGGGCGTACTGCAGCACAATATCAACTTCTGGCCTGTGGTCAGAGGGTTAGTGTATGGCTGCACTAGGGAGAATTAAAAATTGGAAATTAGTGTCATGGGAAAATGAGTGTTTACAAGTTAAAGGAAACAAGTATGGGAGAGAAAAGAAAAAAAGTTTGCCCTACGCTGCCTAGACTCTAAAATAAGCTTTTAGACAAACAAAAATTCAATTAGACAAAATGCTTAACAGTGGATCTCTGTTCCGCCCACTCTTCGCCGAAAATGCCAGAGAGAGGAGAAATTAATTTCTACATTTGTGCTTTCAATTTTCTTATTTAGCTTCAATAGGGGGCAGTCCATTATTCGAGTCATCTCAAAGGCATTTTCTCTCACAGCCGGCCCAAATATCACTTACACGCAAGAATATTATATTGCTCATGTAAATCTCTCTTTTCTTCCTTTTAAGGGGGGAAAAAAAAATGAAAAGAAAGCAGCTTGGCATATTTATTGGTGAGTCGTGCTGAGCCTCCACCCCCCCCCTCTAAGATACCCTCAACCCCTCACCCACCCACCCCTCCATGTCCCACCGCCCCGAATCCCTCACACAAATACAATGACCCAAATACAGGAGGAGGCTCGGAGGGTCTAGACTAGGTTTTTCTAAGGAGTGGGTGGGTTGGGTGGGTGGGTGGGGGGGGGGGGGGATCCTCTCTGCCCTGTGGCTCAATATCAGCCTCCGTCATTTAACGTGAACTTATTCCGGCTGCTTTCTCAGATTCACAGGAAAGATGCAGTTTATTTAGTTTCAATGTCGAATTTCTTATTTTTCATCAAACACACACCAAAAAAATCTAGATGTAAACTTTTCAAGCCTGGTGTGAGTCGATGTATCTTTCTAACTTTCTCTCTTTGACCCTCGAAGATCTCGTAAAACACCTGCAGTCAGGCATGTGTGCATTTCTGTATGTATATCTCATGAACGCCACATTAATAACTTCTATAACTGGCAGCACGGCTTCTGCACAAACCCTTCTTCATGAACACAGAACAGCGTGTACTGTAACGCCGCCCTGCACTCCGAGCTGTATCTGACCCCGTGGCAGACACACACCACCATCCAAGCAGCGAGCAGCACTCAGATTCCCTGCATTTTTTTGGAGAAAATTGACACTGGTCCAAAACCAGTCCCCTGGCTTTTAGACTATGTAAAACATGGTGTTTTTTTCCCCTCTTTTCTTTACCTACAGCTGACTGGAGCACCAGCTGGTGGCGAGCAGCCAAGACTGCAAGGCATTTGCTTTTACTTGTAGGGTAACTGCACTGCTGAACTGCTCTGGGATTTACTCTGCATTATAGAAATGGACTGCGGTATAGATTATTAACTGCAGGAGTATGTGGGCGCGCAAGCTCGAGCTCCTTTTTCTCCGAGTTGGGCTTGTACTTTCCCTTTTCATCCTCTTTTCTGTGGTTTAATTTGTCGGTTATCTGCAGAGTATCCAGTGACAAACCTGACTCTCTAAAAGAACTTCAAAGATAAACCGGAATGATTGATGCCAATTAGTCGACTGTTGAAAGTTTACGCACGAGAAACGACATCTTGATCTTAATCAAGTACAGATACTGTCGGATCCAACGAGCCAACCTTGAAATCTTCGGGGTTGTTTAGAGCTGCAGATGAAACAAAAACAAGCAAACGAACATTACTCTCAACCCCGAGAACATATTTCGGCCATGTGTAAATCTGGCTCTTTCTCCACATTTCGGACTCTTGACTACAGAAACACAGTTATTACTGACTGCATCACAAAGCTATAATATCCACAAAAATAGAAATTTATTTTATTAATATGTATTTTTACAGTTATGCCTTTATTTTAAGAGAAATGGAACAATAAAAGAAAATACAACGGAGATAACTTAATTATTCCTGTGTTTGGACATGATTTCATTGTCACTCTTCACTTTCAAAGTCTGAAGGCCGTCACAAGGACGAAAGTTGGCATCAGCCTCCACTTAGCACTGTATGTGTACTGTGAGCTTAAAAGCTCAACTGTAATGAATTCAGTTTCTTTTTTAAAACATCCGAAAAAAAACCTGGAAGCTGCTGTGCGGCGAAGTTAGACCTCAAGGATTGATGCAACTCTGCCTCGGATGCGTATTGGAAAGGTTTATTCCGTCTTTAATTTTGGAAATGTAGGTACAGAGCTGAGAGAAGCACGCACCTCTCTTCCTCCGTCTCTTTGGAATATGCATGTGATGTGATCGGGGGGGATTTGTGTCCGTCAGCGGCAGTCAGGAGTCGAGAGTGCTCGTCTCCCGCTCTTGTCAAAAACCGCGAGTGTATTTATACTTTGATAGGGCAAAATGGAGCAAGAAAAAAAAAAAAATCTCCTGTCAGCTATTCTTACATAAAATATTAGAATTCTCATTGTTATGAAGACTTGCACTGAGAAAGCCTAAGCCTCTTGACTTATGAATTTTAAAAGTATCTAAAGAACTGAAAGGGGAGCCGTTTTCTTCTCTTTTTTTTTTTGCTTTTTCCCCTACTGACCTTAATCTTAAATAGGTCTCAGAGACAGGTAGAGTGATAAATGGACTAAAGTGATTCCAGTTGAAAAGAGCAGGAGCTAAGCCCACTCCCTCCGTGGGGCTTGCACGGGCTCTTATCGCTGGCGGGCGACAAACAGCTCCCGAACTCCAGGTTCCAGAGGAGCCGGTCGGGCGCACTGTGCCAGCTGGGCTAATGCATAGATTAGTTTACAAGTTTGGCTCCAACGCCAATTGGATTAAGCCTCATCATGCTGGGGGTATTTCCACATTGTTTGACGGTCTACATACGGTCAGCATCAGGCACAGAGCGCGACTGTGATGGACTTATGCTAAATCCTTTTCTTGTTTTTGTGTGTTTATCTGAAGGCATTGTGACCGACACTGTCAGCAGGGTTGAGCGGTATTTATTCGTGACGTGTTGTGCTCGAGCGTCACCTTCAGCTCCTGTCCTAAGTCCCAGGAAGTGATTGCAACCTTTTATCACTGAGACAGCGCCCGTCTTTCGCCCTCGGGCTACGTCTTTTAATATCAGCGGCTCTTGTCGGCCCCCGATCCCCCCCCGGTTCAAACAGACCCGTGTCAAGATCAAACTCTCATTGACGGAGACCGTATCTAATGCCCCTACACTGAGCTCTAATCAGAGTAATCACTTTGAACTAGTTCACAGAAAGGCGCTTTATTTTCCAAGCAAAATTGGTTTGGTTTCCTTTAAGACTCTGAGGTTTATTTGATTAAGACTGGAGCGGAGCATGGAGAATCCAGGAGGGGGGACTTCAGTGGCATTTCTCAGTTATATTTATACAAATCC
Source organism: Limanda limanda (assembly GCF_963576545.1). Lineage (NCBI taxonomy): Eukaryota > Metazoa > Chordata > Actinopteri > Pleuronectiformes > Pleuronectidae > Limanda > Limanda limanda. Next base: position 7,642,356 of record NC_083658.1, on the reverse strand, counting down.
CTCGGCTTGTAAATCATTTATGCACTTTTCCCCACTCACGTTTGACTCCGAAAACCTCAGAGTCAAGTGCGAATTAGGCCTCGTAATAATAAACTAACCCCCTGCTCGGGCATTGTCTCTTGTCAGATCCGACGAGGAGGGTCAAGAGCAACTGAACCTCTAGGGCCCCCCAGGGACCGCCCGAAACCCCCCTAACAGCTCCGCGGTGGGACTTCTGCAGAGGGCCTTTAATTGTTATTTCAGCGCCCAACCGGTAACACCCCCGTTCCCCCCCGCCCCAGCCCTCCCCAGTGCGGTGTCCGGGCAAACAGAATGGTCCTGATAGCTTTGTAATGAGAGGCAGCGTCCGGGGGGAGCAGGTTAGTGACTTCCAAATACATTGCCCTTGTTAGCAATGTTTGGCGCGATGCTCCGTTGTTACAGATGTCGGTAATAGAGCGCTAATAGAGATCCATTACCCTTAGGTTGGTTGTCTGTGTGTGTGTGTGTGTCTGTGTGTGTGTGTGTGTCTGTGTGTGTGTGTGTGTGTGTTTGGATGGAGTCTCATAAGATTACTCCACTCGTCACTGACCTCTGCCTCCCGCTTAAACTGATTATTTCATCTGATCAGGCCCAAAGGTGGCAGCGGGTCCAGGGCCGAGGTGATGAAGATGGTGATTCCATTATCCGCCCGCCACCGCCGTCGTCTGAGATTCAGGATTATAAGTCAGCTGTGTAATGGAAAATATTAGTGGGGAGAGAGCAGGCAAGGAAGGAAGGAAGGAGCGGAGAACAATAGAATAACAAATTGCATGTTGCCCTCAGGACAGAAGGTAAACAGAAACATTAAATTAATGAGCCCAGAAGAACTTTGTCACAAATGAATCGTGTAAATACATTGATCTTCTCTCTTCTCAAGTCTATTTCCTTCCTTTCCTTTGCTCCCCCCCCCCCTCGCCCCCTCCCCTCGCTCCTTGCCAGCCTAATGATTTCTTCCCCCTTTACCATTTTTACATTGCAGAGGAAAGGAAAAAAAAACCTGTTCTGTTTTTCACCGGCGCCGGCTCTCGGTAAACACTCTTCCTTCTTATCTGCACGCCGCCTTCTCCCTAGGCTATGGAGCAGATTTTTCATTTAGCTAAAAGCGCGGTAAGAGGTCTGTGAGAATGATAATCCTACCACGGGCCGCAGCTGGCGTTTCCACGGCGCGGATGATTAGTCGGGAGCGTTTTGCATTCGACCTGGAGAAATTCTCTCAGTGGGAAGTTAGCATCCGCTTACTGTCTTTTTCGGCGGGGCCCCACTCATGGCCCTCACCCCCCCCTCTCTCTCTCTCTCTCCACACACACACACACACTCTCCAGAGGAGGCATTTATAATGGATGATGAGGGGGGAAAAACCGAGCATTTACCTCCCTCTCTTCCTCCTTTGCAAATACCGTCACTCCTGTCACTGTGCATGACACTAGGTGACCTTCATCAAATGCATTTCTAATTGCTTCTGACAGAGAATTGGCCCCCTCCCGGTCTTAAGGGCCCCGGTTGGAATCTCTCAGATTTGATATCCTACTTTCCGCAGGTACGGATAGGGATCCCCTCAGATGGAATTAAGGCGGTGAGCAGGAGGAACAGGTCGTGAATGCACTTATCTCATTTGTCTGACAGGTTTAAACGTTTATTAAAGGCCTCAGCCCTAATTCCTTCAAGCAGGTGTAAGCTTCCGTTGAGGTGTGAATTATATCCAATCGAGCAGATACGCTCGTAATATGATGAACGCGAGCTGTAAGCTTTTCCAGGTGGAAATTGAATAACTCATGGTTTTCTGGGCATAATCCATCCGTGCATTGTCAAAGACAAATAGAAGGCAAGCATCGTTTTCTCTGTTTCTTTCTTTTCCTGCAGAAACACTTAACCATGGCAGACTGTAATTGGCATCGTGCGACTTTACGATTTACATATCTGGGGAAAATCTAAACTGTGCCATTTTTCTATTGCACTGGGAGAGAAAATCCTCTTTTTGTCGAAATCACCTCTGCTCGCTCTTGACCTCAACCCGATCTGCGTCGGAGCCATTTAAAGATGCAGTGAAAGAACACATGGTGTGTTTTTGCACTTTTGGCGCCCCGGGTCACATCACGACAGGCCCACAGTGGATGGACAATGTTCACCGATGCAACAAACACAAATGGGTATTTACTTTCCTCCGAGCATCATCCACCACCTGGCTTTAGTCATGAATACATCCATGATTATCCCTCAGAGGATTTAATACGAACAATGTAGCTACTTATAACTTCTAAATCCTGATTCAGGTCATTCTAATAACTTAATTTTGTCTGCTGATTCTAAATGCGAAGAGTCATTTACTTCATGGAGTCATAATAATAACTTATATTATTCATGTGCTGTCAATTGACATTAAAAAAGCATCTGATGTCTCTATTCCTGCCGCCTCCTCGATGCCACAATCTCCTCTTGGTTCCAAAAATAAACATAAGGGGAAAAAATAGGGAGAGAAACAGCTGCATTGACAAAGATTGCACATCATCTGACATGACTTTCCTTGGCACCATCTTCGCACTCGAAACAAGCAGTCGTTGTTTCAAATCAAATGTGTAGAGATCATTGTAAACGCTCGCGCCTCCAACTGTGCTCCGAGGCTGGCTTTGACTCGCCATCCGCGCTAATAGAAAATGAGAAAACAGTCTGTTGCGGTAATTAGCTGCATAATAGAGCTGTATTTGGAAAAAAAACTGTGATAAACAATGTTATGTTTGGTCACGGCCACACTTTGTCTCCGACCAGTTTCTTAATCGAGTGGATTTCAACTTTTTTCTATATTTAAATCGAGTTGTGTTCATATGAATATTGTTATTTCTCAGGTGCTAAAACCAAAGTAGTGTAATGTTACAGTGCTAAAGTTGGATGTTCAAAGCTTATATCCAATTCACACAGTGACTCCTAGTTTCCTTTCGCCATGACAATGTTCCCTTATAGCTATGAGACCTTAAACCCCCATAGAAGAAGAGCCAGAGCCTTTTTTAGACCAAACAGGTCCGGACATTTTAACCAGAAGCTCTTGAATCTTGTTGTCTTTCCAAGTTGTCGTGTATGTCTGTATTCTCACATATGGGCTGTCAGGAAATTCTCAAGAAAATGTCCTTAGCAACTGACCCAGACATTTGCGTACTTACTACAGCCCCTCGAGATAATTTGAGTGGAATAGTTTAATGCAAGTCTGAAAGCAGCATAATTAATTCAGAACAAAAAGTAATTCAATGTAGGATTTGACCAGAGACAAGGAACAAATGAATTCTATCATCTAACCCGGCAATGGTTTTTAATTCCCTAAATACCTTCCTTAGGCCCTTTTTGCAAAACCACCTTAACCCAAGAGTAAACCCTTAAATCCTATTGGTAACAGTGATCTAGGTTTTTTTGGGGGAAAACACACAATTTAAAATATATTAGTTGGTTTGATTTAGTATAAATGGTCATAAACGGTGACACCAGCGTAACCTCGAGTGCGTCCCCTCAAGAAAAACCCTCAGTTGTGTAGTTGTTGACCTCTCACACACACAGAGAGCTGAACAGGCGCCGTTGAGTCTTGTTTACAAATGTATTATTGGTCTGTCAATTCATGTGCAGTGTAAAACTAATTCTGTAAAACTCCAGTTGGGAGGACTTCTCCGTACACAACACGGCACAGCACTCAGGGTTTGTATTTTTAAACCAGCCGGGGAAGGTTGCGACCCAGTGTCTGTGATAAATATACCTCTGAATTGAAATGACTTGTGACCGCGTAACAAATCTTTATCCTCGGGGGGGAATTCTGAGGCGTCTCCCCAATACTGTGGCTCCATTGTCATCCCCCTGTCCGGGAGAAAGAGCGAGAAAAACATGTCGGATGAACACAGCCCATGTGACCAGAAGTAATGACAACCGTGACCCATTTGCGCGATGATAATTAGCCATCCACAGCCAGGGGGTGCTGACCTCCGAGCAGGGATGAAAACAAACCCACCGATTTAAAGCCCCCTTTGTCAGGCAGGAGGACACACTGACATTTCTACCATGTTCGACACTCGCTCACACTCTTGCATTGTGTAATGAGTTTATAAATACTCTATTCATCCCGTATATTTTGTTCTGCGTAGGGGCGGCGCATGAATAGGTCCCAGTGTCTCGGCTCAAACGGCCCTTTGTGCCGCCGCGCTGTCCGACGCTAACAAATTACAAATCATTGCGCCGATAAGTTTCCATGAGATGTAAAGAAAATCGACCTCGAGGGGCCGTCCGCCGTCACATTTGCCTTTCATCGCACTCTTTGATACCATAAAACAACATGTGAGGAGCGTTGCTTCTACATTTTGATTGCAGCGACATTCCTGCCCCCCCCACCCCACCCCGCCCCGCCCCTCCGCTCCGGGCAACGCATGACACGCGACACAAGATAAAGATTCCCGTCCTGCGCCGATTCATTTTTAGCCCAGTAGTGTAATCTGTTTATTTATTTTTTTCCTACCGATGGAAACAAGTTGTTCTTCACAGGGTCACATGGACGATTGGGATCGCCACACACCAGCAGCTTCTCATTTACAGTAATTATAGAGAAACATTCTCGGGCTTTTGTTGACCTCGACTCTTTCCAAATTTAGAATTTTAATTTTGACATGGTATGTGATGGTAAAACAGTAATTCAATTTCTATGTGTTGGGATGTTGACCTCTCAATTGATCAGATAAATAAATATTGCTAAACTCCTTCTACTAATTTAAGCTTCATCTCACATAGATTTTTGTAGGATTTTGAAACAGCACCAACATTGTTCTTTACATTCGTTTTAGTGTATTTCCACACAGAGCTATTAAATCTTTAACATGGAACGAACTTGCAAAAAGTCAAACGTCGTAGGAACACGTCCTCCAGCTTTCACTCCCACATCAGCTCCAACCCCTCGAGTTGTGACGAGAAATCTTGGGAGTCACGTCTCGAGCGAGGAGACGAGAGACGAGATTAGAACCGGGGAACCTGGCGCCGCGTCGGTGAGCTCTAAGCGCCCGAGCCCGGCTCCCTCCGCCGCTGTCTGCGCTGTAAGTCCGTGCGGAGTATCACACCTACCAGGCAGATCGGAAAAAAACTCAAACACCGAGTGCCAAGATCTCTATGTGGATTCCCTACTTCCAAATAGCTTAGGATTATTCTCTGTCTAAGCTAATACCTGGTGAGGAAGTAAAGCCTGAAGGATGGGATTATTTAATATGGCATTTTTAATGTGTGACACACTAATCACATCTCAGAACAGGAATACTTCAACCATTTAACTTTCGTCAAGGGAGGAGAGACGGTTTTTGGGGGGGGAGTAAGCCTTCAAAAGAGAGCCCCCCCCCGCCTTCCCTCCATGCTTCCAGCACGCCGCACCTCACAGTGCGAGAACCTGCCGCAAAACCTCAGTGACAATGACACATTGTCGTGCCTGAGAGGGGGGGGGGGATCAAGGGAGGCAAGACGACAGACACGGAGTAACCTTCGAGCGCACGAGTGAGGGAAGTTGTGGTGAAACCGGTCTGTGTTTCCTAAGCATCACACACCAATCCCCGGGGCCCAGACAGAATTACCCATAACCATTTCACAATCCTCACAAACCAGGCGTCTGAATCTCCCACGGATTTGGGGATAAAGCCGAGTTTTCTCCCGGATTCTAAAAGTTGAACAAGGTGAAGAAGACTGGCTCCGAGTTTGGCCACCACGAGGTTAACGTGCAGGCAGAACACTGCGGCTGCTGGCCGGTGACAGGCGGCATCAGGAAGAAGGAGTCGCAGGAAGAGTGATTTGACAAGGAGGGGAAACGGGTGAGGCGGGTTCAGAGCCACTCGTCTCTTTGTCCCCGTCATCTGTCTGTGATCATTAATGGTTAAGCATCTGAAGCGTTGCTATTATATCAGCATGAAAAGTTATTAAACACACACACACACAAACCAACACACACACTCACTCACTGCCCTCATGTCTCCCTGTCTTTAAGGATGGCGCTCTGATAGTGGTGAGGAAATCAATGAAGGGCCTGAGAGCAGCCGGTCTGGCAGCCTTGACACGCAACAGAGGAAGGTAAATTATTGGAACTTTAATTACTTTGATCCGTCATGCATTGTAGCATTGTGTCAGGGAAGTCAATGCCATGACAGACGCCGAACAAAGGCCAGCGCCGCATTTTCATAACATCTTCACTCCCTTTTCCTAATGCCTGATTAAAGCCGGGGTGTCGAGGACCAAAAGCCCCCAGCAGCCCCTGTGTTATTTAGTTTTTTCCCTTTCCTCTTTCCTTTCCTCCCTCTCCTCTGCCTCCACTGCACTGATTTAGAAACTCATTTTGAAAGCTCTGTTTACCCAACTCATTACTGAAGTCAGGGATTGAATGCCGGTCTATTATGGGCCTCTGCACCGCGGCTTTACAAACAAGCACAATGCACCGCGCTATCACCATTATCACATTGTATGACCGTAATGTATCGCGCTGTTTCCACCCCCCCACCCCCCACCCCCATAAATATAAGTCCGTGTTTTCGGCTAAATTAAGAAGGATTTGACTCCACAATGAAGCCTGTCCTTTTTCTGAGTGGCCGCACGAGGAGACAATGACGAAAAACCCCACAAAGTAAATGAGCGAGAGTGAGAAATTTTCCACTTTTTTTTTTTAATCATCAAAGGGTGAACAAAATTGCTCCTTTTTTCCCCCCCTTATTTCATGAATATTCCGCCACTTAGCGTTGGGATGAATCTGCAGGATTGTTCTTGGAGCTGATAAATGGCCGGCATGTGTGGTAATTTAGAAGCGCACATTAATCTCCAATCGTGGCCTAAGAAGGGAATAAATAGGAAGGAGAAAAAAAAAGTAATTGATATCTCGCAAATGGGCATAGTTCCTAAAAAAAAAAAAAAAAAAAAGAAAAAAAAGTTCTGCAGACATAACTAAGGCGATCATCTGTGTTATTAATTGCACAAACTGCAGCATGAGATGCGAACAGGAGAGGAGAGCGCTTTGTTTTCATTATTCATTCATGCGTTAAGTACAGTTGATGAAACTGTTTGTGTGGAGAGTGAAGGGGAGTCGCTCGGAGGAACTGTCAGCCGGCGTCAAGAAAGGGACGCCCGCTCTTCACTGGAGTCTTAATTCATTAGCGGATCAGGGATTTGTTAACTTCACCAAGTCCACTGATGGTTTATACTTCTGTTTCTGAGTGATTTGTGTTTTATTGTTCTCCCTCCGCCCGGTCGGGATAATCCGGCACAATGTGACCAAATGGGCTTTGAGACACTTTCCTCAGTGGTAGAGGACAGTGAGGACATTAGCTGTCGCCCGGGCTTTGTGATGTGTCCGCGTGTTGAGGCACTGCAGGCGGCTGAGTGCCAGAGACAAGGATGTGTTTATATATGGACATGTGGCGCTTTATGTTTTTTCTCTTGCGTACAATGATTGTGAATATCCTGAGTTCAAATGTTTGTCCCCAGTGATTATGGGATGTTATAAAACAAGGTTAAACTGATCCACGTCCTGCTGCAGTAACACATGGTAATGCATCAGTAATATCATATAGACAAACTATTACTTTTGAATATTTAAGTACATTTCCTGCTCATACTTGCTCAATAGTTTAACATTTTTCTCCCAATCTGGTTTTAACCATATCTGTCTTTTTCAATATTTATTATGATCCTGCTTTTGTCAAATAATTCCATAATGGAGAACATGGACGTGGTGTAATCTCCATATTATTTATGTCCACAATGCATAATCTTTATTAGAGATTATGCATAAACCTCCCTTTCTTGAACCGCATTGTGTGTTGACGTGCACGACACAATGCAAACACAATCTTTGCATTTCAGACAACGAACAAAATTGTCAAACTGGACACGCAACTTGTCACGCACACAGCAGTGCACACCACAAGAGACCGAAATTCAGCGACTCTTCATCGCAGCACCCCCTCCCCTGAAAGTAAAGAGTCACTTTCCCTGTTCAGAAAGTTCTGAACCCACATTGTCACTTTGTCACTGAAGTGAACATTTGCTCTCTGTGTGAAACTTCAAATGTTAAGACCCTCAAAAAGAGGAGAAGAGTGAAAAAAAAAAATCATACTTCTCTCTTAATTTGTATTGATGGCCTGGAAGAAACCAGCGTGCTTTGCAGTTCTGTAAGGGGGGAAGATGTTTAAGTGGAGATTAATTCAAATTTCTGCTTGCTCAGTACTTGTAAAACTAAAGCAATTTATATTCCTTCTCTTAACGATCCCCCCTTTCTCTGATTGCGGTAATGTAATCTAATTGTAATTATGATACTATCTGAATCATGCAGACCTTAACATGATTGGAGCTACTCATTGCATTAAAAACTAATTTTTGAGTAATGATGAAAGGAGCACTGGAAAATGTGGAAGTATTACATTTTTTCTTTATCTCTGTTTAGTGGGGGGATCTTGTGCTCTTAGTGCTCCTCCTCCCCCTCCGTCCCCCCCCTGCCTACAGTCATAGTTCTGGTATAAATGACAAGGAGGAGTGGATCCAAGGAGTGGTGGGAGGAGGTGAGACGGGGGGGTAGGCTGGATGGGAAATGGACCACCCCAATTAAACGTATCAGGCTCATCAATGGCTGCGGGATAACAGCGTACCGCTGCGAACAAGTTCACTGTCGTCCCACGAGGTTTAGCTTATCATAGCATGTGCCTCCTACGCTATGCATCACCCCCCCCCCCCCCCCTCGCTTCCACCCAACACCCCGCTCAGATCCCCCAAGAGGGGAGTAGGAGGAGGGGAGGGAGTGTTTCCGGCTGCAGTGATAAGACTCAAGTGAAATAGTTGTACGAGCCGTGGAAGTGACAGGACTGTTGTCAAATCTGTAGTTTTTGAATTTTTGTTTGAAGAAAAATAGATACGTGAGGAGTGTTTAGAATTCTGCTGACAAAGGGATATCAGTGTTTATGACACAATATCAAATACTGTACATAGGACCTGAATTAAAATAAAAACATTTTTATGAAACATGAATGCACACCTTTCTCTGCATTGTATATCCTGTAAAAGTTCTGTCAGTTTTCATATTAGCAAACTAACCATTTACTACATTTCATTTTAGATCCATTTGTAAGAATCGGGCACTAACAATGTTCACACCTTGGAATTTGTATTTGACTCCAAAGAATAAGAACATTAAAAAGAGAGCAACTCTATTCTCTAGCAAGTTTATTTATTTGAAGTAGTGGAAGTACCTCAAACCTATATTATATTTGTTGTAGAACTCTTATTTCCCTGTATTTCGTGGTGACTGATGTACAGTTAGTTGTATTGGATTCAGCTTCCAGTTTGTAAATGTAGTAAACACATGCAGAGGCAGTGCATGTCAGCACTTTGGCATCACGTTAGCCCTAAAGGGATCAGGAAGGTGCTGCACCTGCAAGCCACGTTAACCGGAAACACCAGCACTCCGGCGCCCGTTTATCAGAATATGACTCCAGTCAAATCTCATTTGAGGGCGGCCCAGAAAACGGCGAGCCTATTCACTGTGGTGACAAGCAGACACGAGGCTGGAGGTGAGAGAGCAAGAGAGCGGGAGGTGGGGGGGCAGATAACCGGACAGCTTTCACACTCCTGAAGGTAAAGCACGTTAGCCTGGCCTGGTTGTCCAGGCAGCCTGGGGCTAATGGGCATCGAGACGCTCTGAAATTCCCTGCAGGGGGGAGATAATTTACCTGAAACTCTCCGGTCATAACAGGTGCAGCTTACACTTCTGGGACGAATTTTTCTAAAAACTAGAAATTCCAAAAATAGGGTGTGAAATGATCCCGTGTTGAGGTGGAGGAGACGGCTGCAGGAAGTCAAGTCACACAGGTCAGAGCATCAATCTCCCTCTTACACAGACCTAATGCATTAGGAACTAAATTTCAAAAGGGCTGATACGTGATTGGACGGAAACGCTCTCTGGACCCAAACTGCTCAGCTGCCCTAAAAATAAGTCTCCAAGTATCGGTATAAAAGTGTATTTGGAAATTATACCTGCTCTATATCTTTATATAACTTAGGTCCAGTTTACAGTAGTGAGTTTAAAGTCTTTAAATGTGTTTTTACAGAACACAGCCACAATAATATTTAAATATCCTTATATTGTGTGTGCATTAATCATGGAATCATAGACACTTTGTTAAACTTAATTTTTGATTCTGTACATTTTATTTTTGGGGCACTTCTCTAAAATACATAAGCTGTTAATATTTGTATGTATAAAGGCTTTTAAAAAGGAAACAAACCTAACATTATCCATGATATGAATAAAAACAAACCCTCATCCTTCCATCTTTAACATCGCTGAAGGATATGTGATTTTGCCCCTTTTCACCCCCCCCCCCCACCCCCAACCCTGAGAATCCATCTGTGCATGTATTTTTTTTTTCTTTTCTTCTTAACGCACAGCCACACTCAGCTCGTTCAGCCATAGCAAACACGAACAGATCTCCAGCGATGTCCCGTTCTCCTGATGCCCCACTCGGCCTCCTCGTGCCACCTGGGTGCTCCAGTGGCTCCGAGGCGAAGATGTGCAAGACGTGGGCAAACTGTGTCTGTGCGTCTGACTGTGTCTGCTGAGGGCGTCATATTTTCTACTGAAAGACCTCAAGCGAAACCCAGATCGAATTATGTCAGAGGAGGTACAAAAAATATATATATAAAGTGTGAAACCACCTTATCAGGAAGTGGCAGTTTATTAGAGGAAATTGCAAAAGTTTCTAAAGTCTGGGCGTCATCAGATTTTCTCAGTCCGTGAGCCACCGTGTAATCATGAATATGCAAGTGCACAAATTATTTAAAAAAAGCTCATCAGTTTCAATGTTACTTAGTTTTTGTGTTTCTCACCCAGGAAGACAGTTCACCAATGGAGAAAACTAAAAAATGAAATTAGGAATAAATTGAATTGAGCTTTTTGAATTCTACCCCAGAGTTCCTCAAATTAATTTTTTGATAAAGTATCTTAATTAATTTTATTGCTTGTGCTCTGTGCAGCACACTTTTCATATTGATGCTGTTATAAAAACATTTAAATCTACCACTAAAAAGACATGTAGACCTTAAATAGGTTAACCCCAGTGTCCCATTTCCCCAATTTAAAAACACATTCAAAATGAGCAGGTACATTCCAAACGGAGGAAATAAATCTATAATAATTAGTTTAATCAATGTGGAAATTAGTCAAAATTGAAGATGGAGGCTTTTCTCTCAATGTAAATGTATATCTGTGGATAACTGTTAAAACATGAACCATTTTCTTCACACCATCTTGGCTAAAACGTCATGTTTATTTATCGTTTTCCAGGAGGAACGACTTAATTCTCCACTGTGACCACTTGTTGATGCATAATTTAAATCCCACAGAGCACAAAAATCAATACAAATAACCCCTTACATCGTTCAGCTGTCTCAAAAAGCCTCTCGACTGATCTGAAGGTAACGTCTCATAAGGACGTCTCATAAGAAGGTGTGTCACAGTGCCCTTAACACATGGACCTTCAAATAATCCCCTGCCACCGTGAAGGAGCCTCCATTTCGTGAACGAGTCGATCTCAGACAAACGCCGCCTGAGCCGTAGGTGTAATTTACTGATGATACCAATCTGAGCTCATTGTATTTCCTTAAGTACCCGGGAATTAGTTTCTGAGGAGCAGCGCGGGGAGGTTTTTATCCAGCGTGGAAGGGTCACAGGAGAGCCGGAGCCTTGATGAGACGGGATGATCAGGTTCTGTCTCTCTTAAGTCTCAAGGGTTTCCCCTCTTCGCCGTGTTAAAGACGCCCTGATTGGACTCTGGACACCCTGCAGATGTTACCAGCTGGGGCGAAAAGGGGGGGGTCACGTGAGTCGCTTCAAAACCCCGCTAGGAAACATCAGCGCACACATATGTTCAGCCAGGGAGATTCAAAGGAATCTGCGTATGTGCAGCACAAGTATTTCATCGCTTGCCAAAGGCTTCATTGATTAGAAGAATCCAAACATCACTTTGCATGAAAAAGCAAAATTTGCAAAAGCAGTCGTGAGGAGGAATGTTTGTACTTTCTCTGGGCAGGAAGGCCGGACGATGAAATGAAAACAATTAAAAGTAACGTTTTTTTCACGAAGGCGTGGGTGAGACAATTAAATTTACCCCGGCAGAGCAGTCAGGAGGCCGCGCAGGAAGAGAGGTGGGATCGAAGGAGAGAGAGAGAGAGAGAGAGAGAGAAAAAGGTCTCTTAGCAACAGCCAGCCCCCTTTCCCCAACCCTCCACCTCCTTTCCCCTCAACATGTCAGGAACCTTTGCCCCCCTCCAGCTCCAGGAGGTGCAGGGAAAGTTTCCCTAGGTGTCTCTTACACCGCGGCTGCCTCCCGATTGGCTGAGGCCGTCCACTGGCTGTCAACCGCCTCCCTTAAGGGAACCTGGCAGATCTCAAGGAGAAGAAAAAACACAGAAGGGGGCTGAAAAAAAAATTAATTTTAAGCTCACATGCCCCACTGGGTGCCAAAGCCACTTCGGGGATACTGAAGGATGCCTGAGCTGACAGGATTTGACTTCCAGAGGTAGAGAGGTGACAAACTCCATCACGGGCAGAGGGCAGCGGAGAGGCCTGGGAGGGCTAACCTGTTCTCAGGGATGGCTGACCTGCGCTGGGATTGAACCTGTCTATCTCTCAACGCCGCCCCGAGGTACCGGGGGGGGGGAATGTGCAAGGCGAATGGTGAGGAAAGTTGTTACTGCGAAAAAGAGACGGTAGCCTGGGCGAGGGGAGGAGGAGGAGGAGGAGGAAGGGGAAAAAAAGGAAAAAAAGTGGCAGAATTCAGGGGTGTAAATGATGAATTACTTTTCATCAAGTGAAGGGAAACATACTCCGGAACAATCCAGAAAACGGAGCAGGGAGAGTCTGACCTCGTGCTTCGGAGCAGCCAATATCTTCATTCAAGAAGACAACCATGAAATTACACAGAAAATGGGATTGTCATGAGCGGGCCCTTGAAAATCTCGGTGTACAGTCATTATGGCGCGGAGAGAGCCTTCATCCACACATCATACCCGTAAGAGAAAAGGAGCAGGGTGTGTATCCGCGGGGACAGCTGCTGGAAAAGAGAAGGTCGGGGCAATTCTCTGTTTCCCAGTATCCGAAAAATACTCTATTTTTAAAACCCCACATTGAGACAAATCATTCTGTAAACTGTCCTGCGTTGCATTCGTGGACGTCCGCGTGCGAGTGTTAACAAATGTTGGCGAGACAATGTAATTAAAAGAGAGACGGTTGTTTCTCCCCTCGTATGAAAAATCACGCACAACAAAATAAAAAAAAAGGTTTCACGAACAGATGCACGCACAGCGAACACGGGGCCTAATGAGCAATCAAATAATAATTAGGGAAAAACCAAAGCAGAGGGGGAAAAAACCCAGTCTGGCTTTGAATACAAGATGTTCAAGTTAACCTCTGAAATGACTTGGACAGGAAGTGCATGCACGTGCGTTACTTTAATGCACACGGAGCAAAAGAAATAAACGCGTACGTCAGTGTGCAAGTGTATTTAAATGTAGTGTCAGACATCGTGTGTATCGATTGTGTATCCGCAGACTTGCATGACACATTCTTATTGAATATTAACAACTAGAAAATGGAGCACATGCCTCTGCCAAGTCCCGACAGTCCCTCAAATTCAATTAGGGCTGCATCAAATTGCACCGATCACAAATATCAGTTCCCCCTAAACGTGGCTGAAACAAAATGCAGATAAAAACATAACCACAATAACATTAACAACTTAATTAATCAACTAATTGTACTTAATTTGCATGACAATTAATAAGCATGCTTAGATTGAATTGTACCTTTTGCGTAAGAGACCTGAAAACAGTGATTTGCATTGCAGCTCCTTTTTATAACCCATCTTTGTGAAGCTATTATCCATCACTGTCACTGTGAGGAGTCTGTTTTCCGTCACTGATTCTGGACAACGTCTTCAGCTCTTTTTCAAATCGGACGTTCTACGGAAGGGAGGTTCATAACTATAGCAACAGCTCAGGTTTTAATGCACTAGATGTTCTTATTTCGTTAAATATCAAATATGAAATGAGGGAGTGACCGTCTCTGATGTTATGTTGGACTCCTCCTCCTCCGCCTCGCAGCTGCAGAACCAATCTGTGAAAACCCTCTTGTAAAATCATGTTTTCTCTGCTCTCAGTTTCCCCACAATGGTGTAAATATAGTTTCAGAGGGTTTTTTCCTTTCCTGGCGAGATGGAAAGCTATTATGCCGAAGAGTAACAGCAGTCAAATTTAAATCGACTTGATAAATTTAGCAGCAGCTGTGGCAGCTACAATAAAGGAAACAGAATAATCAGTATTGGCCTCGAAAAAAGTTAAAGTCATTATCACTTGAATCATGCATTTGTAAAATGCATGGAATTTCCTTTCAGGGCGTCCTTAGAGACGGTGCCTATGGACAGTGAGATATATGGCCGACAGTAGGACATGTATAAATATCACAGTGAAATTATACATTTAGAACAGAGGATGCACTGTTTCCAGTGTGAATGTCGTTCTTCATAGGAGCCGGAGAATCCTGTTTACGATGGAGGGAGGGAAACCGAGACGGGGGGGGGGCTGGTACTGAGCTATCTCTGAATTCTTTCCCCTGAATGCCGCCTGTGCAGAATTAACGAGACGGAGAAAAAAATGTGACTCGGCGGGCGGAGGAGCGACGTGTCGGTGGAAAGTATTTTGAAGGATCTGTAATTTTCAAAGTGCTCTGCATTTAAATGTCCCTTTTATTCCTAAACAGCCTTAAGACACTTTTCAAACGGCTCGATTCCCGTAATTAGATGGGGCCGACAGACGACTCTCTCACTGTGCCACACAGCCATTAGAAAAGGGGTCATTCCCTCTGCAGAATGGCTACTGTTCTCACTTGTCATTAATTTGCCACTTCAAAGCAGCGAGAGCATGTGACACCGCCGACAAATGAAATAAGTTACACTTATCTCAGTCGGCCATTACAGCCGCAAACTTCTCAACTCCAATCACACTCTCACTTTTTAACCGTCCCTTTTTTTCCAAAGCGCTCGTGTCCTCCAGTTCAGGATGTGGCGTGTTAGGGTGGAATAAAAAGCACTGGAAATCTCAACTGTCTCAACTGGAGGGGGTTCGTAAGTGGGTAAATTAATTTCACTAGTACTGGCAGCACACCTTAAACATGTCATGTTCACATTATATATATTTCCAGGCTATTTCAAGGGGGATTTTTGCCGGGTCAGAGCCTCACAGCTAAAACACAGTATCTGTTGGATTATGGAAACTGGATGTAAGGGATTATATTTTCTCTTCTTAATAAAAAAAACCACGTAAACTTTCATTTGAAGTCAAAAGGCCAAATTGACTCAAGCTGGAATAACGAGGTGTTTTTACCCACAAAATATAATGCATGGGATATTTTTATCCCTGAGATAATGTCGGAACGTCAGAGTTAATTGAGTGTGGTGGCATTCACAGGACATTTACCCCTAAAGACAGTGCTGATTAATAAAGTCAAAACACATTTTCACAGCACAGATGACACTATCTTCAGCTAAAATAGCACTGTACTTTGCTTTATGTGACATTATTGTCCTTTTAGGTCACACTCACCCTGCAGCAGCCATTGGAAATATGCAGTGTATGTTATATAATATGTTCTGCTCATTATTAATCATGGATTAAAAGTTTAGAAGCGACATGTTTCCACTCCCTCCCACTTTGAACGCTGTCATCTTGTGCAATTGGAGTCAGACTCTGACCAGTAGCCATCAGAGGCTGGGGCTCTGGTATCAAGGTCCCACCTGTACGCTCACTCCACCAATCGTGAGTCAGTGTCGCTGTCAATCATGTTGATTCTGAAATAAAAAAAACATTTAGAAAAATGTACTTGCTAATTTTATCCTGGGTCCCATCCACTAATATGGAGGAGGCAGGATTTATGGCCTTTACTGCAGACAGCCACCAGGGGGCAATTGAGACAGTTTGGCCTCACCTTTGGGAGCAGTCATATCAAAACTCAATAAATGTTTCGTTCCCATACAAAGTAAAGATACTTTTATTCCATTAAAGATCCAAACATGACAAGAAAAAGTAACTTTAAAACTTCAGCTCCACTAAACACAGCTGGGCTCTTCTACTTTTTTTTACCGTAAATGCATGAATAGATTTGTTTGGTGTGTAAGTTTCTGCGTCTGGGACTCGTAACGTGTGTGTGTGTCTGAAGAGCAGTTAATCAATATCCCATCCCCTTGTCTTCCCACATGGCTCTGTGTCAGTGGGCTGCTTCCCCACCGAGGCCCGACTTTCAATCACGCCGCGGTTTCCTCCGTCCTCGCCGAAATGTTTGAAATGCTATCAAAGCCTTGGCGTCTCCATCAAAGAGGTAAACTTTAAAGGGGTTCCACCTTTTGCCGTCGCCGCTCCCCCCGCCTCGTCTCCCTTTAATCTGGCAGGGGCTTGGCAGTCAAAGGTAAATAAGTGTGAAATGGGACATGTGTTTTCCATCCTTTCCCTTTGTCACACATGTTCTCCTCTCTCCGTGATTAACATTCCACCTACTCCAGGTCCCGTTCTTGGCGATCCGCGAGGCTCGCGCGGGCCGGCCTGCCAAAACCCCCCCCCCCCGGCCACCTGGAATTACAGAACTTTCAAAGCCCACACTTCCTTCCCATCTGAAATCCATTGAGCCTATCAGAAGGCCCCCCCACGTGTAGGATGACAAGGATCTGGCGTATATATTTATCCTGGAAGACTTTGCTTTCTTTTTCCTGATCGACTGTTTATTGGTCCGCGTTGGACAGTGGTAATTATTTGAATGATAAGCCAACAAAGATGAATCCTCCCTGAATTCAAAGCTGCAGCTCTGAACGCTGCCAGCAGCAGTGTCTTGAGAACATCATGAGACAGGAAATAAAATAGGGGAGGGGTGGGGGGGGGGGGGCAAAAGGATAAACACATTTTTTAAAATCACCCAGTTCTTTAGTCACATGAAAAAAAGAAGAAAAAGAATCAAGACTCCTTTTTTTTTTACAGCCTTGTCTAAAATAAGCCGTATTCCTTCTTCCTTCGCTGTGTTTTCAGGCACAGGACGGGAAAGGCAGCCTGCCTGAGATTTCCCTCGCTGTCGGAAGCCGCCAAGTGAGTACAGGCCCGGCCTCGGGGCCCCCGGGGTTGGCAGCCGCACGCCAGTTGTTCTGTTTACCTTCCCCTCAGAATCCCAGAGACGTCTTGTCGGAGGTCTTTAACAAAACCAATCTCCTAATGCTACCGGTGCCTGCGTTTACTTATTTATCCCTGTCGTTTGTGTTGGCCTGCCACTCACATGTGGGACTGTCTGAATAACACCCCCCCTACGAAAAAGGCGTGATGGACATGGGTTTGCTTTCACAATGAAAGAGGCATTGATGAGGTGATTACTGTCGACAGCGGAGCAAGAGTCCGACCCCTCCGTGCCCAAGTCGCTGTCATCTGTAATGTGTTTAGCTTTTCAGACGGTGATTCCAGGGTGTGCTGTACATCATCCGATATAAGTGAGGTGGTGGAGGGCACCGGGCAAAGTGACTACGCTCATGTAACAGTTTTCCAAATCCTTTCCATATGGAGGGAGGAATAGAACCCATGTCCATTTATATTGTTGCCTTTTCCCTGATAATTACTCCAAAAGCTTGAGTGAAAAGTTCTCTACCGTTGTCATCCTTTACCCTGAAACACAGGAACCTGTCACAAACTATTTAACTTTGTGTTTCTGTTTATTTTTTTCTCACGTCCCCTCATCGGTTACAATTCCCAACACTCATCCATTTTGCTGGAGTGTGTGTGTGTGTGTGTTTTTTTTTTTATATAAACTGCTAAATATCAGAGTTTGGAACGAGCCAGCTCCCATGTCCTTGAAACGCGTTCAGGAGCCACTCAAGCCATTATTTGAAATCACACCCACGTTCCCTTCCAGTCGCTCGGAGGGGATCTGCCACTCTCCCATCCCCGAGCGCTTACCTCCATGTTTTGAGTCCTTGTACCTTGGCAGGCGGGTCCAACCATATGGCAGAACTAAGTGTCGATTATCAACCGATCTCATATATCACACACATACTCGATAAAGCCGGATATTCATCACTCGCGCTTTGGGTTTTGTTTTTTTTCTCCCGCGCTCGCTGTTAAGTAATGACAGATGAACAGTCTACCTACAGCGTCACTGATCCAGAAATATCAAATGTGTTTCAGGGCCGTGCCAATAGTCTGTCTTTTTGTCATTGAATCACAAATGTTCAATGTTGGCCGCAGAAGTATCGTGTTGTTTTCATTTTGTCATTCGGATGTTTGGGTGCGACGTTACTTTACGGAAAGGTTCTTTAATCCCTGAAAATTAAAAGGAGACAACAAACAACACATATTATGCTTATTGTTACAAAGAATAATGAAAAGGATTTTTTAAATATAACAGGAGGAAATTGTGAAAAAATTATCATTATCTGGTTTTGTCAGGATTTATTTGCCTTTTGCTGTGTACATAAAATATAAATGCCACGTGACATATTGCATAATCAGAGAAAAACAACAAATTAAATGTTAAGAAATGATTTAAAGAGTTAAACAGGTACTAGAAAAATAAATAAAACTAGAATGTGACTGAATAGCGTGCATACCTCTGCAGAGGCCCAACATTCCTTTCATGAGACACCTTTCAAAATCACTAAATCCAGATTTTTATTTGGATCGGCACCGAATTGCACATAGATATCAGTCCCCTAAACATTTCCCATCAAGACCCACAAAAAAAACAATGACAATGTTGAAAAACGCCTTAATTCACAATCTTAAAGAAAGTTAAAAAGATTTCTGATCTGCACCAAAAGATCTTTCTTGGCCACTTGTTAGTTTTTTAGATTTGCTTTAAACAAAACAAAATCACATTATGAAACATGCAAGTTAAATCAGCAGACTAGGTTGTTGCAGCTGCAGATTTTAGCCGTCTCTTTTTCAAGCGCAATCTAAATATGCAACAGCCCCGGCATGTAGATTAGAGCACATATTATCATATGTCATGTCAGGATGATCAAAAAGCTTAATCAGGAACACAGATATGATGATTACCTATGTGCCAGTCTTTGTACACCAGCAGAAAAAGGCTGCCATAGCGCCTCAGTTATTAATGCGGCACTTAATTAGTCATAATTTTATACAACTAATTTACTCAGGACGCATTAAATAAACATAGATGTCTAATTAGAATACTGTGTTATACTTGTTGGATCGAGCGCAGGTACACAAACGCACACACACACACAGTTACAGATGCCGTGTTCATTATGAGGCAAATACCTTAGCAACAGATAGAGCCTTGAGCAGAATGGAGTGAGAGTGATTTGCATCCACAAATACTCCAGCACGGTGCGTGTTTGTATATCATACATTAACTGTACAAGTGTAGAATAATCCCCTAATTCCTGGATCAGCGAGAAAGCAATTTCGTGAAGAATCAAGGGGTTAAAGCCACAATACTGCGATAATCAATGTTTGTGGGTTTTTTTTCTCCCTGTTTTATTCTCGAGTAAGCTTTAATGTTTTCATTACTAAGCTTCACTTCCCTTTACAGTCTAAATGTCTTAACTAGAATGTTTGCAGTTTTGTTGGCTATAATTACAACCACTGTATCCCTTACAGGCGTGTCAATAACGCAGGTTTCTATTCTCGACCCATTGTATCAGCACAAAAAGAACAAATATATCCAATACCTGGACTTGAGCACAATAGAAACCACCGCTGCTGCAAATAACTTTTCAGATATGAACAAAAATATCTCATATTGAATAAAGTACTAAAACTGAGCTTTCTTTAATTATGACTTCTACAACACGTAAGACAATAGCTGCATAATATAAAGTCTCAGCTCACAAAGAACAATGCAAACATCTCAAAGGTTTATTTAGGTTCCTGTATAAATACTGTCACCACTGCACACCAGGTCCACCACAGATGATTGGCAGATGTTTATGATCAAATGTAATATATAGCAATATGGAGCCAATCGAGAATTAGTCTCAAATGTCAATCATTAAATATATAACACCCCCTTTTCATAGCACAAAATAACTGAGTTTTTGGCACCATCGTGTTTTCCATTTTTATATAAGGTTCATCTCAGTTTGCAGCTGGGGTCCAGATCAATGTGTTTAATGCTTATATTACACACACATGTGCTGGTTCGTGTCATGTATGACTTGATGCCAGTGACTGTGTTTTAATAGAATAGTGAAACACACATTTGCTAAGATAGATGCCTGCTCATTGCCTCACCCATACAGAGTATCCCATCCACTCTGAGTGAGCGTGGTGTTTTTCTGCCTGCAGCAGTCATCAGCAGGCGGCAGCCGGCAGGCCGCGGTGCAGAAGAGCAGTAGGACAGTGCATTAATGAAATGTTAATGGCTGAATTAAGACCAAAATACCCAATCTAGCCTGGACTCCTGCGTGAGTCCATTAGCATCAGGCGCGCCATGCTGAGGCAAACGACAACACTGCCCCTCCCTTCCCGGCGTACCGCCACCGCAACCTCCACCCGACGCAGGGGCCACGGGGCCGGGTGCCCATGCAGGTAGATGGCGATGGCGGGAGGGAGGGAGGGAGGGAGGTAGAGACGCCTCTCCATCTGCCTGACCTCTGCGTGGCTGCTGCTGGGAGAGCAGCACAAACGATTTGCAAATGAAACTGAGCCGGCACCGCTGGGAGACTCGCTCTGCGATTGATGAATGACAACCAGAACAATTTCCATGTTGTTTTAATGGCCGGATTTGTTTGTCTGCTGAAGTTGAAATGTCGCCTCTGCATAGGTGGTGGTGAATCATGTGCTGCAGTAAAAATCTGCAGGATTCCAGTCTGACCAAGTGCAAGGGAACTTTACTCACTAAAAAGCTTTTGGTTTATTGTTTTGGAAGTGAACTCAGTCACTGTAGGACCTCAAAAATATATGATATTGATATTAACACATTATCTTGGAGCACAATGTGGGAGGGTTGTCCACTACCCAGAAAATCAGTGGTTCGATCCCGGGCTCTTCCAGTCCACATGCTGAACTGTTCTGTTCATAGAAGTGTTGTATACATTAGTCTGTCAATGGAATAATGTGACTATATAAAGCACTTACCATTTTTATTGCATTCATTTAAAGTGAAGATGCATTGCTAAAATATTATAACATATGAGAAGCTGTAGTTGTTGTTAGTAATGGAGATTCCAAATAAGCCAAAGTAGAGTTATTTTAACTCATTAGTCTTTGAGATGCATACAAGATAATGCAAAATACAGTAAATTAACATTTGAATAGCTCTATTAAGAACATCCCAATTGATAAAACCTGCCTCCTAAAGTGGATCCTAAATCATAAAAATCTGCTTTCTGTGCGTGAAATGCTTGTTTTCATCGCGAGCGACCTTTGGACGCTGTCGCTTTAAGAATCAACCGAGAGGTCAGCGCCGTCCCCTCATCCGTCTCAATGAATGTAGCTCAAGATCACTCGGGTCCCATCTTGATTTGGATTTTATTTAATTACGAGTATATGAATGCATGTCTTGCTTTGCTGTAATGCTGTTATTCTACATCATGGAAAGTGTAATTGAGACCACACAGGGCATTACAGGGCAGCATGATGGCGGAGGAGCAGAGTGATGTGTCTGTGTGTGACGCGCCGTTCCCTGCTTCTTAATTACAAACTTGGATCACAACGTCGCTCCGAGAATCACACTAGCATGTTCCGCTTGCATCTCGTATGGAGGGGGGGTGGGTGGGGTGTCACGGATGGCCCCCCCCCGAGCTCCCACACACCAAAGTACTCCAATAAATCTGCTGACAAACATCCACAGATACTTCATGAAACAATCTGAGGAAGATAAATTAGAGCTCTTAACCTGGTAATGTTCTCTAATTGGGGGAGGCTGTAATTGGTTTAAGCATTAATCAGGTTTGAGGCCGGGGCCGCGGCTAAGTGTGCGAATGCGAGGTTTCCTGTCGAAGTATGAAAAGAGTTTTTGTTGGGAATAAATGTGTTTGTGCCACTGGGAGCCTCTGGAGCACATTATGTGATCGTGATGACCCGAAGATTCAATGACCAAATATGCACTTAGTGGCCGTAATGCCTGCACTGTGTGCTTTGTGGGAAATCTGTATCTCTAAACGTGTTTCTGGGCAGTGGGGGGGGGGGGTTCATTCTTGTATGAGGTTGTTCCAATCTATGTATTAAGCTGAGTTCATTGACATTGTATGTAGCAATTTGAAGAATGATTGGAATATCGGTGACAATAATCTCTGTAATCTCTGTAAACAAAAAGGGGGCAGAACCCATTTCAAGCTAAATAGCGTCAAAAGCACATTCAATAACTAAATTATACCGTTTTTACACATGAACTGTGTTTAGTCTGCGCGGGGATTTCTGTTTGCTTTCACACATGAATTACACAACAGGAGATTCTTTTAGTTTGTCTCAGCTTTGTGTCTTTAACCCACTCGCTCCGCTGGTGAATCCTCTGCACACTCCTGGTATTAGCTCGATAATAAATAAAGACAGTTCAGGTCGGCTTGGAAGACCACACAAAATATTCCGTCATTGTTTGCATAAGATGATTTAAGAGTGTATTTCTGATTTATTTATTTAATTTCATCGTCTTTTGAATGCTTTGTAGTCACCTAAACAACACATGCTTGTTCAATGCTGCTCATGGCTTAGTTGCCAGAAGTGGTTATTGCAGGAGAGCAGGTTAAAGCTGTTGACAGTGAACACTTGCAGATACACAACGTGGTCCACGGCCAAACGTGTGTGAACCATCGCACGTTGCACTTACATGTGTGGGATGGAGTTGACGTCAGGGCTGGAGGAAGGCCACACAAGTTCCTCCACACATCAAACTAGGAAAAATAGGATTTCTTTATACACATAGGCATTGACATGTAGAGAGAAAACTTTTTCTGTTGCCACAACATGGGAAACACTATTGGGTGAGACTCTCCTTCATTGGAAGTGGTTCAGATGGATGTTTACCTTCCAACTTTCTACATACTGTACAAACTGCATGATAGTTGAGCTCGCTTCCCCTCAAAACCATCATTACAATGACCTGACGTGAATCACTGCAACTCTCCCCCAGTTATATTTTCACCACCGCTCTTGGCTGCCTGAAATTACCAGGGATCTTTCCCCACACAACTGTGGTTCTCTGGCTCCGCTCACTGAGGCTCAAGTCAACCAGTGAGATAATTCCAGTCTGCACAGCAGCTCGGCCTCTGAGGAATGTTTGCATAATTAAAGCCCTGATGTACAGTGTCTCCTCTTGGCTTGATGGTGACATATAGAACATTATATGCTCTTCTGGGCCTCGAACTTCTCCAGCTACAACCCACTCTCTCAGAATGCTGTAGGAGATTGTCTTAAAGCAAATGTTGGTTTGGACAAAAGAGGGAGTTCTTTTTTTTGCATAATGCAGAAAGCATAAAGATTTGAAGGGATCTTTCACTGTTCTTGAAATTTACAGCCACAGCTTCTGCCAGTAGTGCACATCGCTGTAATAGAACTAACATCAGCACGGCTTTCAGAAAACAAGACCCAGGGAGGGGTGGGGGAGTCGGAGAGGGAGCAGAAAAGAAATCATAAAGATGGAGAAAAAGGTTGTCACCTTCACCTTGCATACTTGTCATGCGCCCAGCGTCAGGTCATTAAATTCACATTAGGCCTCTCTGAGGGACCTTCGGATGCTGTTAGTGCACCGAAATCTGTGTCGCCGTAAAAAGATCCACAACTTCCTCCTCTCTGCGATGGGGGGGGGAAACACACACATAAAAGCAGATACGCTGCACTTTACATTCTGACACTGGATCATTATGGTCGCTCCTGTCTGTGTCTTCTCCTTTTTTCCGGGGTCGATAATGGAGACCCGGGGCACTGGAGACACGTCGGCCATGTCCATTTGTCCATCCCCTGGAGGACGGAGCTGGATCCGAGTCAAAGTTTTAGATCGCTGCCACTAGGATGGCATTAACTCTGGCTCTCGTGGGACGGCTGCGTAAATCATTTATTAACAGAAACCTGCGGAACCCGTTCCAAATGTCAGATCACGTTATGCCTCTGTCCATGTATTATTCAAGGCAAAGGAAGGTATGTGGCCACAAAAGGCAAATAGAGGGATAAATAACAAGAAAATACAAATCTGTGCAAGTTGCCTGAGCCAGGAGGAAGAAAAAGGAAAAATAATTCTCTGCATGGCAACCTACATCTTTTTTTATCACATGATGTGATCAAAAAAGTTACTATAAGGGTTTAAACATGTACAGTGCGTAGTCAGTTCAGTGTATGTCTGTGACCTTTGTATTTATTCATGCATGCAAACCAAATTTCCTCCCACACAATAATGAAGTTGAAGATAAACATGTACTTCCACCACATTCAGTTATAGTGGAGAAGTTGCTTCAGGACAATAAGTATACCATAATAGTAAGAATTATAATTTTTAACTTTTCAAAGTTAAATGCAACAGTACAATTAGATACAAATTGAAATAACAAAAATAGAATTCAGTAGAGAAAAAAGAGATCAAGTAGATGTACAACATTTTCCAAACATTTCTCATCACCCGTTCTGTAAAACTGTTTTTCACCTGAAGGCAAACTTCAGAAAGACAAAATCCACAACTTTTTTACAAACTACGAAACATGGGTAATCGCCAATTTTCCACATCGAGCTCAGTTTCACTGCTCGTCTCAGACGACAGTTGCATAATGTCTGAGAAAACAAACCCAGTGGAGCCGGCTTGGGTTTAGAGTGGGCCTGGGTGATATGGTCACAACATAAATAAATATAGATGTTTATTTTAGAGCTTTAATTATTAAAGGGGAATGAAGGTCAGGACGTCTCCTCTTCAACCATAGCCCAACCCTAACCCTACATTTATGGAAGTGCAGTACTCAATCTATGGAGTGTTCCTTTAGTATAAAACGCTGAAAAAATCGTATTACTAGAACTATAGCACCAAAAGACCACAGATTCTGATGGCAAAAAAATCGAATATACCTAGATACGTGGGTAAACTAGTCAGCATAGTTTAAGAAATAGCTTTTCTAGTGGAAGTATGTGGTATGGGTGAGGGAAGAACCTATTAATCTTCAGTGAGGATCCAGCATCAGGGAGTGGATATAGAATTTTTTTTCTCTTTCTGTTAACGGGCATTTTCCAACATTTTGCTTCTCTAGTTTCTCTTTTACAACAGGATGAGTTTCATATATCTATCGAACCATTATTGGCTCCACCCATTTAAGGATGAATCCAGCCGATCAAAACTTTTACGAGAAACGATGAGATGTCCGTCAATAGTGAGTCTTTGTTTGCGGTGTGATTCCAAAGAGCGGCTGAATCGCGCTAATTCCTTTATTTTTTCACAAGCGAGGAATGCAAAACGTGAGAGACAATTACACAAGTGTTTAGGGACAGCGGCTGGGTGGCGACAATGACCTTCGGCGTGTTTGTCTGGCCACGTCTGACATTGGCCACCTCATTTGCCTGCATATTATTGTTTATGAACAGGAACCGGGGGGGGGTTTATAGGTTGGTGTTGGACGGACAGCTGCTGTGTTTGGCTGTTGACCAGAGGCCTAATAACCGCTGCATGAGAGGGACATTACCTGTGAGCAGCTGCCATCCAGTCGCATGACACTGAGCCCAACAATAACCGTTCGGATGCGAATGGAGTCACTAATAATGATTTGGGCCGCTCGGTATCCTCCGACCACAGTTGTTTGAACTTGAGTTTGCAACCTCTGGTGACATCATGTGCCGATGGATGGAGATGGAAGATTCACTTTGTTGTTGGCCGGTGATGTCATAGTTTGGTGCCAAACGGATCTTCAGACTCCGGAGAGATAACACGTGAGGATATCAATTTGCTTTCTTCAGTTCTTCTCCCTGCTGCTGCATGTATCAAATGCTCATTGTGTTGCCTTATCCCTCTTGCTTCTCATTTCTCAATTTTTACACATGAGTTGATCGCAGCGGCCCCCCCCCCCCTCCTCCCTCAACCTTCAGCCGCGTCCTGCGAGCGAGACAGCTGTGAACACAGTGTGGAAGCCGTGCGACCGGCGGAGAAACCGGCGCGTCGTCGCATCCTCCAATTTTAACCAGATTTTCCAGGGATATTAGAGGAAACAAAAGATGCGACGTCCCAGCGTTTCCACGGCTCAGAGCTCCGCCCGATAACTTTGATGCAAGATTCACTCTGAATAAAGAGAGAGAGGGCGGGGAGGGGGGGTTATTTTGGATGGCTTCCTTATGTTTAAAGTGAGGTGACACTTAACTGCTCCATAAATTTGCATTTGCAATTGCCGTCTTTAGCATACATAATAAGGAAGCCCCCATCCCCGAAGATGTGGAGATCAGAAACAAGAAAAAGATTGCATGCTTGTCGCGATCAGGCTCATTCCTCATCGGCTCCGACAGACCGACAGAAAAAAAAGAAAATAAACTTTTCAGCTCGCACAACAGTTTTGTGTCACTTTTACCTACATCGCAGCAAAAGTCATAAATTTCAGCAGCACACAGCATCTGCGCAAACAAATGTACGGCATCCGTCATGGTGACATTGATACACAGGCACGCTGATAAGTTTCATAACAGAAAATAACACAATATGCTACAAGTCTAATAGGATCTCGCTGAAAAAAAACAGAGACTGTACCGTCTGGCTGCTGCATTCTACAACAGTAGTATTTCAAAAGAGGAAAACATTATTACATGATTGAATTGGACGTAAACACATTCTTCCAGGTACCTTTTATAAGAAATATAGATATAGATTAGATTATTGTAGGTTATTTGATTGTATGTGTTGTTTATTTACTGGCTTCCAATGCAATTGAGCCAGAGCAAAAAAAATACTGACTGGGATTAGACAGCAAAGTGAAAAGTCTGTTTTAAGACAAACCTAACTCGATTTGTGTAAATCTCCTCCATAAAGTTATAGAATTTTTAATCTGGCTCATAATCGGTGCACATGAAAGCAGCACTTGTATGGTCACATAATATATATATGTGTATATATATATAGCAGGATGATTAGACACTTATACTTTCAAGGTTAGGAATTATAATCCCACCGGGTCCACTCATCCAAATATTTGTTTGGAAGATATTGTCCGTATTCGGCAACTGATACACACAGCAATACATTTTTATGAAAGCAAACCAAGACAAACCCCTTGAAATTCATCGCAGCAAGTGAATAATGTGATTAAGTCGATGATTTGCAGTAAACCACGAGTCCACTCCACGATAAAAGTCCTTAAATCAGCAAAAGATTTCCAAACACAGTGTTCCCTCTTTGCCGGTGGATGGGCACCGGCCTCATTTTATTCCAGCCCATGTATAAAACACAATGTGGGAATAGGTTTGACTGATCTATCCCATCTAATATGCGACTTTCTCTCCTCCTCCTTTTTTTTTTTTGCTCATAAGTTGCAAATGGCTTCATTAAAACAAAAGCACGACCATAGGGAGCACATAAAACATGCTGCCGCTACCTAATATGGTATTTATGACCAGGGCTAAATGTAGAGTGAATTAAACTTTAAAGGATTGCAGTCAGGTAGACTCGCCGACGTTTGTGGAGGAATGTCCATTAACAAGATGAAAGAAGAGGGGTGTGTGGATATGTGCATGTGGGTGTGTTTGTGTGTGTGTGTGTGTTGCAGGGGAGTGTTATTCCCTCCTGGCTGCCGGTGGAACGTCGGCCACTCAGCTCCACAACCCGGCCGGAGCTCGACACCTTACAAGCCCACGTGAAATGAAACAAACCCCCTGACTTCCTGTATTTACAGAAATAATGAAATCGTAACATCATCAAAAGGGACGTCTCCCGCCTCCCTTGATCCACCGACTCGCCTTTTAAGCTAGTTTAATCCGCAAGAGGAAATAAACAGGTGATGTAGAGATGCAGCGAAAGGGGTTTGATGTGTATAGGCTGCTTATTGTTAGAGCTTCACATTAATCAGGTCCGGGATTTTCCAATAAGGCCTCGTAAAGCCGGATACTGGAACCTGGGTATTTCTTTCAAGAGGTTGTTTTCCATCCATTTTACCATATATCTCTATCCTGACGAGAACAGGTCTAAAATCGTCAAACAAGCGTCTTAGGCTAGTTGGCGGC
Organism: Limanda limanda; assembly: GCF_963576545.1. Lineage (NCBI taxonomy): Eukaryota > Metazoa > Chordata > Actinopteri > Pleuronectiformes > Pleuronectidae > Limanda > Limanda limanda. Next base: position 7,614,144 of record NC_083658.1, on the reverse strand, counting down.
ATTACAATTTGCGTCAACGATCAGATAAAATGCCAGAGAACAGAGCTGTGGTCCAAGTAATATTGGGAGAAGTAGATGACAGTGAATATCAGTCATGTAAATCTGCAAATCCGTAATTAGACGTAAGAATGGTAACCAAATGTTGTGAGAAACTGGTAAATAGCTGTCATTGTTGTTGTGTCAGGCACATGCATGTGCGAACTAAGCTGTGATGTTATTGTTTGATGGTTTTCTGGTTACACAGAAACTGGTTTGCTCTTTTGTTTGTTTCACGATTAGCGTTGTTTCCCCATTACCTGCACAGCCTCGACTATCCTGAGCTCTGATGCACCAGTCATTATACTGGAAAGTCAAACAAGCATCTCTTCCAGCAGGAGCCACTAAACTGAACGTCTCTGTTGATGCACGGAAAGTAATATTTTTTTACATCAGTACCTCAACGCTTTTGTTCCCGACAACTTTTTCTTATTCGTAACTTTTACCGAGACATTAGGGATTTCCTCGTGCTGGAGTTTGTTGCACACACGACTGCATTGATACGAGGTGCAATGGCAGGAAATATTGATTCTCTGATGTTGCACAAAGCATCTTGGTTGTAATGATACCCTGTAACATGACATTTAATTACCAGCCCGGTGGCTCTTTGACCCCTTTATATACCTCAATGACTTAAGTTGCTTTTTCACGATATCGAAAACCCTGAGGTCCGGCATTGTACAAAGAGTGAGACGTCCATGTTTCCTTTCCAAGGTGAAGGTACTATATAAACACTGATTATCCAAGTGCAGTATAGGTGTCAACTGTTTAGAGTTGGAGCTCCGAAGGGACAAGCCGCCCAGACAAAGCATATTTCGGCCATATTCTCCCTCTTCCTGCTCTTTTGCCTCCATGATTTGCCTAATGCTCCTGTATTGAGACTCTAGACCTATATAGCACAACACCTCAATCCAGGGGTTTTCGGCAGCACCAGGCCTAAAGCCTAATTTGAAAGAAATTATAAAACACCAACTAGACTGGTGGTCTTATTTGGTCTTCTGGCACATTACAATAACGTACGCCTGTTTTGTAATTCATGAATTTTGCTGCAGGCGTGAAGGTGTGGAAATCTAATTACGTTAATAATCCAAACTTGTAGTCTTCTTTTTGTTTTGCAGTCAGGATGGGATTTATATTAATTTGTCAAATATTGCATAATGCAAGAAGAGTCATTTTTTTTATATTCAAGTCATAATCTCTCTGCAGGTATTTTCTTTTATGATCCCAGTGACAGCAGAATTCAGTGTTAGATTCACTATCTGTCTGCAAGTATGTAAATACGTTTCCCAGAGCAGTTCCATGCTGACATTTAATTATTTATGATCTGACTTCATATTGTATATTTATATTAATGTCAGGCTGATATAGGTTACGCCAAATATGGTCGAAAGAAAGGAAACAAATTATTCCCTCTTAAACGTATTCATGTATTCCTCTTTATATTAGTGTTTGTTTGCCTTACAGCCATCACCGAGCCCAGTTCAAAGTTGACCCACTTTGTAATTTACCAGTACAGATGTGATCGGTGCGGATAACCCCACACCGGCCTGCAAAGTGTGCGTGTGCAGACATCCAGCTGTATTTTTTAAAATATTCACAGACAAAAGTAGTAAAGGAATCTGTTGTTGTCTGAGCTGTTGAAAGTTTTATGCCATGACTTGTTGAGGAGTTAGTTAAGGGACATCAAGGTTTGGACTAATACATGGTCCTCGTGGAGGGACGCTCTGTGCTCAGTGGGGGACGGTCACATGGCGAATGCATGAACGCGTGACCTTGCCTCCCACGACATCAGGTGACAACTCCATTTTGTCCCCTGGCTCCTGTCGAAAAGCATCATATTTTATGGATTGAAGTCACATCTTGCGATATTGCGTTTGGGAAACACAGGTAAGGGAGTAAATATTTGAAATGGCCACAGGGATCATGCATCTTAGATAGCCGTGTGATATGCACAGCTGTAATGGCTTACATCCCCACTCCCTCTCTCCTCCTCTCTCTTCCCTCTTCCCGCGAGGCTCGCCCACCTTTTTAACGTTTTAGCTCACAGATGGGCGAAAAAGGTTCCCTCGCTTTTTACGTGACCTCTGTTGAATGTAAAAATTTGTGACACAAAGTGGCCGCGGTTTCATATTTGTTTAGCCGTGAGTGGCTCACTGTGCCGGCATAATGGCACGGCTCTGGTAGCCGGATCACCAGAGGCGGTGCATCGGGGGACAACCTGGGATCACCGTGCTGCTGATTTATGCATGAACCATGTGCTCACTTTACAGAGACAGACGGAGGCCACGTTAACAGAGGAGACGTTCCAACAGGAAAACATCCTTTTTTTTTACTGATATAGGGGGAATGGAGACGACAGGGACGGGCGGAGGCCTTAACAAAGAAATTACATATTCTGTTGATGTATTCATACCAGCTACCTGTCTGTTTGAGCCATCTGTCATGTGGAATGAGGGACATGGGGGAAACAGAAGGGACAACAAGCCATTAAAGTAAAGTTAACATACAGCTGCATGAAATGGAGTTGAAAAGGCCAAAAAATAAGCTCACGCGAAATTTAAATTACAAGCAATATATTTTGCACTTTGCTAAATCAATTGGCCTTTATGCCATTTCTCCTCTGACACAAGACGGTAATCTCTCTTCTTTTTATTTTAAGACAAACCTCATGAATTGCACCGCTTGTCCTCAGACAACTCTCACTTACAACAATCTCATTTTCCAATTTAATTCCCAGAAATTAGGATTTGTTTCAGATCACCCAGCATGTAAATACTGTTAAAACTTCAACTTTATTTTGATAAACCTGTTGTTAAGTTGCTCACTTGTGGCTGCCTGCAATATTGATAACTTTGTGTATTAATAGTCGGGCTTATTTCAAATGTACAGACACGGAAAACAAAAGACAACAACTAAACCGAGAGGTTTGTTTCTTCTCCTCCGATACCCACGACATGTCATTCACGTTTGCAGCCAGTGCTCTCATGCCTAATGTATGAGCTATCAGCTGAGTGCCCATCCCAGGTGACCAGAACATAGTATGACATGCTGACAGCACAAACAGATTGCACAGCACTTGAACCATACTGTGTTAATGCCGCGTGCATGATGCTCCGGGTCAGAGTTCCAACTCCACGTCACAGAGTGGTAAAATGACAAGGGGTCAGATATTTGTTTCTTTCCACTGTAGAAACAGGAATTGGGGATTTTGACATCTTTTTAAAGCAATTTTCTTATATGTATTGAACATTTTCCATCATCAAAGCAAACGTATGAATCAAATAAACCCCCAAATTACAATTGTATAGGTAAATGTAAATATTACAAGCTAAATATTTGTCCCAGTGATGTAATAATCTTCATTTGTTTAGTATTTTTTTTGCTGTTGAGCTCCATTCGTCTCATCCGGTTGGATTGTGGGTTGCACCATTAATATGAAATATGAAAGTAATGACAAGGGCAGATGTAGACTAACCTAAATCATATCCCTCACCGCGAGCTGTGGCTTCCATCAGGGAGCTGCTCTAACACGCGGACTCAGATGTTTTTCCACAGTGTCCGCATCATTGCAATTCACTATCAAGGAATTATGTGTCTAAGTTATTTCTATAGGCAACGGGCCCATTTTTTCCCTGCCACGCTCACTTGTGCAGTTTTAATTCAACCAAAGGAAATCTGCCTGGAAATCTAGCCCCCCTGAGCCTCCCTCTCCCTGTTCAGCTTGACAGTGCTCTCCTTAAGCAGGCCGCGTATCCATATTTGAAGGCGCCACCGGCTGCGTAGGTAAAGACGGGAATGTGTAGTGACAAGGGGAGGGCATCGGCACAACACGGGCACCTAAGGAACGAGACAACCTCTCCCAGCGAAGGCAAATGAGCCTTGTCAGACGGCAGTTGGTGCAGTAATTATAAAGGGTGCGTTGAATTTCCCAGGGATTCCAGGAGAAGGGCATAATGGAGAAAGCACTAAGAATTTTATAAGCCAAGCTGGGGGAAATAAGAAAATCTAACATTCACTGAAGTCTGCCTTTAAAAAACAGAAACGTTAAAGTTGTTTGTTATACTAAGGGGCACACTATATCCAGCCATATATCCAGGTTTGTGATCTTAACGGTCATTGAATATTACAATGGTCTTCTTCATAATTTGAAAGAAGCTTTACTTGATAAAGCTTGTATTATTGATACTCGTCATCTATCAATCATTGGTAAAAATCTATATATTTGCATAATGTAACAACACACAAGGAATCAAGACATACGCACAGGATGTGTGTGTCATTTTGAGAGCAGGGGGATTTGTTCGTGATTATGTCATGTTTTAATAAAGTCAACAACGACGGTGCAATTGTCATGAGACATGTGCACATGGATAACAATTAGTACTCGGAGAATATTAAGAAAAGAAACCTGCTCGGTGCTGTTGCTTGTAATAATAATTTAATTCAAACATGAATGTAGAATAGAATAGAAGCAGTTTTTGTTAGGCAAGGTTAGAGAAGTATGGCCTGTTTCTGAAATGTATAAATTGTTCATCAAGCAAACACTTTTAAAAATAGATGAAAAGGAAACTCTTTTAACCTAGTTGGTGAAATTCCACAAACATCTGAAGCCTTTTTCTTCTGGGGTTCCATTTTCCTGTAGATTGATACAGAGCTGGCGTTTGTTTACCCTTCAGAACTCTCCGTGTATGTTTGAGTCTGACAGCTACATCTGTTCAGGTATGTGCTGCCCCGGAGCAGCGTCAGCGTTTCCTCGCGCCTCTCCCTTCACCTCTGGACCCCGCCGGTGCGATCCACGCGACCCCCATCACTTCAGAGAAAACAGATGTAAACCTCATCCTCGTCTGGGGGCGGGGGGGGGGGCGACACACGGAAGCTCACCGTCGACTCGGGGAAGGTCCCTCAGCGACAACTGTCCTGATTTCCTGCGACATCAGAGTCAGTCCTCAGTCACTCTGATGCCGTCAAGGAGTCGGCGGAGATGAGCTGATGGCAGATGGCCTATTTATACCCCCGGTCACCTGATCTCTCGCTGTCCCGCAGGCCAGGAATATTAAATTGACAGCAGCATATTCTGAAATGTGTGATCGCCCCGGAGCCTGTGGATACTCAGGGTTATCTGCCGCTTATTTTTAAACATACCTTGATAAACACGCAGACACACACGGACTCTCCTGTAGTTCAAAGGGCAAGGCACTGATGGGGGTCCGGTTGATGGTACGATTCCCTCTCGAGTCACGTGTACTAAGTATGATTCGGACTCACGCCATCAAAGATATGTAAAATAAACAAGGGGCATTAAATTAAAGTTCAAATTTAAAATAATACATTTTTCATCTCGTTAACAGCTAACGAATATATTCATCTCTCAATCCTCTGTTTGTTCATCTGGTTAATTTCCTCTGGTCATTCCTTCCTTCCTTCCTTCCTAACTACGAACAGATTCCTCAACATTTATTTAATTTGATATATTCCATCCTTTCTTCTTTTATCCCTGGCCATCGTCCACTCATTCTGTCATTAAAGCTAATGACCTACTCTCCTGACTCTTTTTTTCCCCACACCATCAAATCTTTTTTTTATGCTCTGTCCTTTCCTTCTACTTGTGCTATCTATCTATCTATCTATCTATCTATCTATCTATCTATCTATCTATCTATCTATCTATCTATCTATCTATCTATCTATCTATCTATCTATCTATCTATCTATCTATCTATCTATCTATCTATCTATCTATCTATCTATCTATCTATCTATCTATCTATCTATCTATCTATCTATCTATCTATCTATCTATCTATCTATCTATCTATCTATCTATCTATCTATCTATCTATCTATCTATCTATCTATCTATCTATCTATCTATCTATCTATCTATCTATCTATCTATCTATCTATCTATCTATCTATCTATCTACTTCTTGTGTTTTTATAGTATAGCAAATCACTGATTATTTCCCTCCTCCAGCAGATGAGGCTGGCTAAAGTTCTATCATTTCCCATTTCCATATTTGTTTCCAGTCCTTCAACATTCTTTGATTCTTTCATTCACTCGGTAACTCCTTCCTTTCTTCCTTGCCTCCTGACAGTCTCATTCTTCCACTCTCTCATTCATCTCCTACTTCATGGCACGCTTGTAAACTTTATAGGAGTATTTTCCTTTCATTTATAATGTTACTCATCCATTCATTCATGCATCCATCTATTTTACTGTAACCAGTGGGTGGTTTTGAGGAAGCCCTGCAGCCTTGGACCCTTCCCTCCAAACACAAGTGAGGTGTTGACCGACATTGGACAGATTGGCCGGGCGGCGGGGGAAACTGAATTGCTCTAATCACATCTACTTGGCCCTTATCTGCATGTTTGACATTTTGCCTCAGCGGCCCGACAACCAGAGTGCAGGTCGAGCCGAACCACGAGCTGTCAAAACCCGCCGCCCGGCCCGTGCCATGTTAAACACCCGACATCTGGGCCCGCCGTAAACACTCAGCCCCGGCGTAATCAGGCCCACATGTGGCCACACTTGGGCAGAACGTGCTCCCGTCCAGCGCCGGGACGTAAGGGGAAACTGTCAGGCCCCCGCCAGCGCCTTCATCTCCCATGAAACGGATACAGCGTCAGGATTACAATTTAATAAATATTTGAACTTCAGCTCTCCTCCTATTATAATTAGGGCAGGTTTCGAATGGGCCCCCCCCCGTACGTTTGATCTCCGCGCCCGTCCTGATACGGAGCTTAAGATGGGACGTTTATTTAATAACAGCTGCACCGCAAAACCTCCAGCAGCTGGCAGTTAAAAGGAAACTCCTCCCTCGGATACTGTTACCCGCGTAGATATCATCAGTCTGTGATTTCAATGCATTCCAGGACGTCTTCTGCGATGAAGTGGTTCAACTTGCGTTTTCGAGCCGAGCCTTTATTCCCTTCAACTGGCTCGTCCGATTGTAATTCCGTCACTCGTTCCGCTCCTCCCAGAATAACTCATGACGACCCCTGAAGATGGCGGTGTCACCTCGTTGCTTGGATACAGCCACCGCTCGCCAAGTGGCTCGTGAAGTTCGGCCGCAAGATCTGCAGAAGTTGAAGCCCCTCGTGCTCCTCGTAAGATCTTTGATGTGGCCGCGTTGATTCCATTTCCTGCTGTGGTCGGGGCTGAGCCATTTCCTTTCACCTCCTTCATGGATGTATTTTGATAAATGTAGAAAAGACTAGATCTAAGAAGTTTGACCCCAACAAATATGAAAATATAGATTTCAATTTTAATATGTTTTTAAATCTAACACATTGTAGTTATTGTAGGAGAGAAGCTGCCAAATACAAAGGTATCAATAAAAGTATATTGAGTTATTTTTATACTAATTGTGAATCATACTATACTTCCTTTGGCTTGTTTAAGATATTGTTATTGTATATTACACAATTTAACGCTTCAATTCTCCAAATATCCTGGAAATCGACTGGGGGACAGAATTACAATATCAAGGTCTCGCCGATACACGCGCGGGACCAATCACAAGTCAGTCTCAGCTGTCAATCATGATGTTGTATAATCAAATAACTAATTAACACTTGAACATACATCAGTAGGAAGAAAAATGACAGAAACCATCTTCGTTTAAAATGTACACAATTTGTACTTTGAGTTTTTTAATATGGTCAATGCCCTTCCATTAACATGGAGGAGTTGGCTGCATTTTTTGGTAAAGCCGTATCTACCTGACGGAACTCTGCTACTTGTTATGCATGCAACTTCCCCACAAGTCCTCCGTGTGTCTCCCAACCCCCCTCAGGTTTCTGGGGGCAGATGTTCTCAATACGGAGATCAATGAGGGGTTCATTCCACTCTCTTTGTTCTCCTTCTGTTCACTCACTACTCCCACACTCCTCGCAATTATTCAAGAAAGTAACACAAATGGCGTGTACAGGGCCATGTGGTGCCCCTGATGCAGAGACTGACAAAGGAAAAGTCAGACAGGAGATGGGAGAGATGTAAATCAATAAGGGAGGTTTAAGACTTCCAAAAATGCTTAACTTAACCTCTAGTTTACCTTAACCCCCCCCAAATTAGCTCACCCAACTTAGATTCTCATATATGTTCAATTTCAGTGACAACACATCCACAAAAGGCAAAAGATGCAACATTTTTATAAACTGCAGAGAATCTGGACTCGTTATTGTTAGACTTTTCTTTTTTACTTTACGATGTATTAGATTTGGAAACATTAAAAAACACAGATGACCATTTGAAATGAGTTTATTACTCCTGGCGTTTAGAACTCTAAATAGTTCACTCCTCGATCTATTCCTATATCATCGTACAGTTGTGTTTATATATGTGGTGTGGTGTATTTTCCCTGTGCTGCGGCCCCCACCTCCTCCCAGTGACCCCCCCCCCATTTCTACTTAACCCGTGTGATGTTGAAATTATCTGCTGTGTATGATTCTGACCTCGTGCTTTGCCTTATCTGTCCCCTCTGTTGTCTTTGTGCCGCTCTGTTATTATTTGCGGCTGCAACGTCCAACTTTCCGCGCACGGCTCATTTAAAGTTTCATTTTATCTGATGAAAGATGTGTTCCCACACAGACATGCTCCGGAGCCCTGTGCACCAGCGCCTGTCGACCTAGGTGTGTGCATCTGTGTGTGTGTGTGTGTGTGTGTTGCATTGGGGCTCCTCTCTCAGCCCCGAACCTATACATCATCCCCGGTGACGGCGTCCCCGAGCACCGGACTGACTCCAGCCGGCCCCCAGGGGTCAATCTCTTAAATGAGATTTCAGCACCACTCACCCGTGCTCTGGTCCTCTCACCTTTCGCCAGCAGAACAGGACCGACCTTTGACCCGCGGGATCTGTGAGCAGCCACCGTCTTCCTCCAAGTAGCGACCCTGCAGCTTTATCCAACCATGGCTAAGCCGGGCAGACGGAGCGAGCAGGCGAGGCCTCGGCGTGCGGACGACCACAGAGGTGTGAAATGAAGAGTTCACTTCCCAAGAAAGACATGTCCATGCTTTAAAAGAAGGGGACACCTTCTCTTACAAACAGAAAACTAAAATAATATAAAGTTTCCTTATGTCTAGTTTAGATAAATGACTAAAAAAGTGTATCTTAACGACTGAATTTAAAGAAATTTAAAAAGAAGACCAGGACAGGATACTCCCAGAGAATAATGAATGGATCTTGATTTATAAGAATAAGAATCAGGAATATGTAGGGGACTGATGAGTGTGTGTTCACTTTGGTGCGGCTCCATTGAATTTAAGGGGACTGTCGGGCCTTGGCAGAGGTCTGTCCCCTCTAATTTATATCTATAGTGAATGAAGAACTCAATATAGGTGGATAAATGGATAGTGGTGAGGATGGACAACAATTCCTCAACAGATATATCTTGGGCAGATATATAATTCAAGCAAAAGAATAACATAAGAAATAATAATTTGACTTTCTTTGCAACAAAAACTACACTCATTACATTCATAAGGAATAATGAGGTAATTAAGCCCCTTGTTGCTCCTCTCTTCCAGCCTCCAGTCCGCTGGCCTCTCTGCTCTTCAAGCTTCCTGTTCCAGCTGCTGTCAAGGTAAGAACACAGGATGTGAAGAATTGCACAAAGGCAAATAGATCTTATTAATCAAATGGTGTCAGTTTTATTTGTACGCCCTCCAAATCGCAAAATTCACATCAGAGCGTTACAATCTGTGCAGAGAAATACAACTTTTGCAAAAAATGGGTTAAGAATCCAATTGAAATCTGAAACATTAAAAAAGCACAGAAAAACATTATCTCAAAACTACCCGGACCATTTTACAGCTCATGCACTCCTGCCATTCTCTCTCTCTCTCTCTCTCTCTCTCTCTCTCTCTCTCTCTCTCTCTCTCTCTCTCTCTCTCTCTCTCTCTCACTCTCTCTCTCTCTCCTTTTTTTTTATCTAGTTAAAGGGCTGTAGTGCATAATCAGCAACTCATCTGCGCTTTCTGTCCAATTTTCTTTTCACTTTCGTCTAACTAGGAGCTCCTCCGAGCTTTGCTTATCACACGAGGGCCATGTTCATTTAGTGGCCAATGTCGTATGCTCTAGGGAATGGGGGGGGGGGGCATAAAATCCAGGTGATAGTGGGTTGGAGCGTATTTCGCTGTGGAAATCTGCGAAACCAATCAGCCTGAGGCATTCGCCCAGTATGTCATGTGTGCAGGAAAGATACGTGCATGTTTTCAACTTAGATCTTTTTTTCGTATGTATCCACAAGTGCCGACATTTGTGCCTTTTAACGAAGCGTTAGCCGAACTTCCTTTGAATCAGATGTTTGCTAACAGTGTTTTATTTCAGAGCAGGTTATAGTTTGTTACAGTGCATTAGCCACGCTAAAGTTTCAAGGCAGAGAACTGCAGAAGAACACAGAGGATTTCCCAGAGGCCGGCCTTAGCCTACATACTTAACTATATACAGTACATGCGACTACATGGGCTGCGTATGCGCACACAGACATACAGTATGGAACGGCCTTTAATGTGCATATGTGCAGTTGTGTTTCTTTCTTCCTGACATCTTGCAAGTGCTGTATGTATGTCATTAATTGAGTCTCCAGCTCCCTGGAGTGGTTAGCTCTACTTGCACTGGGAAGATAGAGGGGGAGATCTTCTTTGTGTGTGTGCGTGTGCGCCCTGATCGCCGGATGATTATGCTTGATCAGTGTCAAACACAAACTACTGCAGCGGGTGCTTTGAAAAGGAATACATTGTGTATTCAGGCTTTTTTTCAGACCCTTAGTGATGCTTTTGCAGAGCACAGTGATTTGATACATTTCACCCAGAGCTGAGAAATATGATCTTTTTGTTTTTCTGTCTTTGGTGTAAAAACACAGACAGCATATCCATTCACATTTTTAACAGACAAGAAAAAATATCAAAGGTCAAAGAAAAAATCACCTCTGGTGTTTTATTCAGACATAAAAGATCAAATCAAAGATCAAATATTGTCTGCAGAGACGTTTAAGGGAGATAATAAAACATGTGAAATCACAGCACCTGGAAACATGAGCTGATAAAACAAGACAGGGAGTCAATATCTCATTACAGAGCAATAAAAAGTAAATCATCAGTGCAGAAGTTAGAGCACTAGAATGTGCACGAGGAGCCGCCTTGGTTCTTTTTTATATGAAGCCGTTAATGAACACTTAGTTCTTGTACTTTCAACTTTAAAGTGTAAGAGCATTGGGTTTCTCACTTGTGTAGCAGATATCTTGTTGGCTCTGGTCAGAATCGCTCCTTCCTGGCATTCTCTGTCACTCATCCAGCCTTGAGTTGCAGTGGGCATCGGCTGGGACACATTCCCCTGCAGGTGTCCCCTCCAGTTGCCTGTGGGGGATCCTCGAGGTGATCTAAAGACAGACGGACATGTGCAGAATCAGTCCAGAGAGCGTTGATGAGACGCCTCAGCAGTTTAACTGGGGCATAAACTCTCCTCGGAGGTTCTCAGATGTCAGGGGTCTTCACACTGTCCCCCCAGGGCGAGCCCAGCCGCAATGCCAGGGACACTCCTTTCAATTACTTGTATCTGCTTCCGTTGCTTTTATCTGTTTATTTTAACTGGCCAGAGCTGGTGGCCACTTTGAGAGCATCGAATTGAGGGGTCAGTTCCGACTTCACCATGGCCCCCGGCTTGGAAGTGCCGATTCTCATCATATCTTCATCTTCCTCATTTGTCAAACTGCCCCAATCTGCTGCATGCTGGAGGTCTGGGACTGATAACATCAGTAGAAGTGCATGAGCAAAGAAGACTTTGAAAATATAAAGAACAGTAATATTGTTAAGGCTAAAAGGGAGAAAATCTAAACTCATGAAAATTGCAACATTGTGAAGTTCTCCATAGACTAATATTCACACACAATTATGATTCATTTAGCTCCTCACAGAGGTTCTACTTTTCCAAACCACTTCTGAATGAGATAAATATGTATATCAGAATGAGAAAGTAGTGAATGGCTTTAGATATCATCCCCACTTGCCACATTATTCGTAATACCTATTATGTTTGATGTATCTTCAGGTTACAAGAAGGAAAACACACTGAACAGGGACTAGTTTTACTCGGTGTGCAGGGGCATGTGAGCCAGGCAGGGCCCAATCAAGAGAGTGCTTCTCGTGGGGGGGGGGGGCCCTCACTGCTGAGCCGAACGCAACAGGGGTAAATATTTGTATCTCAGCGGTGGACGAACGGTGCTGAGGTCAGTCGTCTGGAATCCCCTGGTTGTTTGGAGACCGCTGTTGTTACAGTTGTGCTTTTTTGGTTTAAAAAAAAAAAAAGAAGAGGCATGAGAGAGACAGAGAGACAGAAAGAGAGAGAGAGAGAGAGAGAGAGAGTGCTAGACTCCCCACGGGAGAAAACTGAGAACTCACACTGGAAGAGAGGAAAAGAAGTGTGAAGTCGGTAAAGAGAAGTACTTGTCTGGAACAGGCCAAAGAAACAAAGGTGCTGGTGCACAAATGACTGTAGTGTCTTATATTTCATCTAAATAAATAAATAAAATCATAGGATTATGCCTAATCACACATGCCCTTCACAGCACTTTGAATGCAGTTTGGAGTGTCAGGGTTTCATCGCGACAAGTAGGAAATCCACGCGGGAACTGTATATGTCTTACTAACGACTCCGACACACTTTTTGATCATGAGGTGAGCCGAGCAGCCGGAGAAAGACAGGAATCACCTCCACCGGCTCTCTCTCTCTCTCTCCCCCCCCTGCTCGGAGCGAGTGCAGCTGCAGCCGCGGCCGTTTGATGAAAATGAATCCGCCACGACTCCTTCTGCCTTGTAGGGATAGAGGAGTGAGCGACATTAGCGGGGGTGTCATGTTTGATTGGGGTTTATTAGCGCTGCCTGTATTGTTCCTGTTCGTCAACAGACTCCCAGGTAATGTGGTGATAATCGTTGCGGAAGCCTCCATCTGCTCATTTAGGGGGTGGTGGGGGGGATGTGGGAGCTGCCCTCGTTTCAAATCCATTTTCCCAGGTGCTGATGGGAGGCCGCGGGGTGGAGGGGGGGGTGGGGGGGTGGATGTTTGGGTGGGAGGGGGAGTTAGCACGGAGCCCTCTGTTTCATTTACCCAGGAGTGTCGGTGCGCTCAGCAACCAGGTTGTCTCTGCTTGTACCGGCTAATGGTTCCAAACCCAGCTGGCGTCAGCGGCCAACAGGGCTCTGGAGTCATACATTTTGCACTTTGGCTCGCTACCAAAATTGGCATTTTTTCCCGGTGCGGCACGCTACACTGACTTTATCGCTCAGGTGTTTGGAGCGAGTGCCACAAAATCCATAAACAAGCCGGTCGTTGCCGCTCCAGGATGTCGTCCCAGGCGGGGGGGGGGTCAAGGTGTGGCGTGTGGAAGGAGCGGCTCCGGAGCCAGTCAGCGGTGACGGGCTGTCTCTGGCTCGACTGTTTGTGAGGAGGCAATTCTCCCCGGTTGTAATTACACGTCTTTAATTGATAACGCGGAAAAACTGCATTGATTTGGTGTCAGCCGAAGGAGCGTGCCGGCCCCGGCCTCTAATTACTTCTCAGTTCTGCAATGTCGGCTTCGTTTTCCGACGTCTGCGGCAAGGATGCGGCCGATGTGATCACACCTGAACCGTCTGCTCCCCCCCCCACCGTTCACTGTTTCTACCGCGGAGGAACGAGAAAATAAGTAACTCAGTCGTTGGTTGGAGATGTACTGGAATGATCTCGATTGTGGGAGCAAAAGTCGAGCCGCCCTGCTTAAGTGTCCTTGAGCAAAATGCCAAATTCCTTCCAGCATGGAACAGGAAAAAGCAGTTTCTTAATAAATCCCATTTTATTTATTTAGATGATTAGATAATTACCTTATTTCTTGCAGGACTTGGCACACATCTTTTTTGCAAGATATTTTGCCTCTGAGGACAGATTTGCCAAAAGATTTTATTCAAAACCAAGAGTTTTAATGAGTTAGAGGAGATTTTATTAAAGTATTAGCAATAACAGATCCAAATCATTGGTGGAGAGGAAAGAGCTGCACCTTTAGGACCTCTTTTTCTCAGTATTTAAGTTGTTTTGAAAAGTTAACTTTATCATTGTGTTGAAGAAAATCCAGACAGAGGGATGTGGGAAAAAAAACACACAAAGAAAGAAAACAAACAGATTAAAAGAAACAGGAAGTGGCCCAGGTCTCACAGCCTCTTGATCTCCCTCCCCCCTCCCACTTGTCAGGCTTTTAGTCGAGAGCCATCACCATAGATTTCCTCTTTGGCCGAATCAAGGCGAGAGGAGTCCGAAGGCTTGCTATCGGATTCTGCATAATGCCACTAATTTCTGGAAGTGCACAAGACGTGCTGGGGCCGAGGTGATGACAGAGCAGGACCAACTGGCCTCACATGGGGCTTCCTGAACGCCTAAGTGGCTTCAGGGTGGAGGATCACCAGAGTTAGCGGCTGGTTAAAGCTCTTAATATCCACGGAATCTTCTTGTTTTTTTTAGCAGGGTCTCATTTGTAATGCGTGCAGAGCAGTGATCAATTTCAAACCTTAGACTGTAAATAAAGATGGACGACACGTCTCCACTTCCTCGCGCCTTACAGAAATGAAGCAACAACATACGAACGCTGCCATCTTGCAAGTCTCTGGGGAATTCAACACACCCTTAACCAATCGTCAGTCGGTCTCAGCTGTCAATCACGATGTCCCCACCAGGGGCTTTGCATACGGAGCAATCATGTTGTCCATCTTTATATACGGACTATGTTTCAAACCAGTGACCTCTGGTTGGTTTGTGTTTTATTGTAGCTAAAGATTTTGCCTGATTCTTGCCGTCACACACAACAACCAGGGCTTTAGCGCATTTTTTGACCAAATTTGAAACAAAAACAGTCTTATTCATACGTTAATGTTAATTTAAAATCATCTCCTTCCTCAGGAATGTGCAAACAACTCTCAAAACCATCACCAGACTCTAATTGGTGCTGTGCAAATCATGCTATTGCTTTTTTTTTTTTTTTTTTTGCCAACACGTGAGAGGAGCACAGAAACATCAGAGCGAGATTCCTCTCATGTGAGATGCAACGAGTGTTCTCCTAACTTTTGGCAGAACACCGTGTTCGTGTGGGCTTCCACTCGTCGACAAAATATAGATTCTCACTTCGGCACATGATTCTGAATTCATAGTGACATTTTCCAGAAGATAGGAAGAAAAAGAGCAACTTTGAAATTGTTTTATTTTGGGTTTATGGCTTCATATGTCTTTTTAGACAGAACACACTGGTGACCTGAGGAGTGAAATCAAGAAGAACATTATTTCCTTGTGTGGGATCAAACACAAAGACACCTTAAAGGCCTGTATTTGTTAATGTGTGTGCTTGTGTTTTCTTTCCGCGTTCAGTTTTACATCCGAGCATCTGCATTCGTCTGCGTGCGCTAATAGAGAGCTCCTGTCTCTGCTCGACACAAACAATGATGCCTAAAAACGATTTAATGTGGTTTTAATTGGATCTTAATTGCATTACCTGATCTTAACGAACCTCCAGAGGGAAGCAGGTTGATGGTGTAATGTTAATGTTCCTCCTGTAACAACTCAAATCTGCATTAACAGAATGCAGAAGCTGTGGGGGGAAAAAAAGGAAAAGAGCTCGTTGTTATCATTCATCGCAGCAGCTGGAAAAGAATCAGTGCATTTTTTCAAATGAAAGAGAGAGAGAGAGAAGGAGAGAGGGGCTCAGAAATTGTGCACGTGTGTTTGGCAGTTGGTGTGCGTTTCAGTTGGAGTTAAGTTGCGCATAAGAGAAAAAAAGAAACGGGTGGAAGTTTGAATCGATCACAAAATATGTTGATGTGCACAAAATTGTGTGTCTGTGAAAATCTGAATGTGCAGAATAACGCAAGAGGTTGTGTCTCAGTGAGTTTGTGGGGTTGAGAGAGAGAGAGAGATAGAGAGAGAGAGAGAGAGAGAGAGAGAGAGAGAGAGAGAGAGAGAGAGAGAGAGAGAGAGAGAGAGAGAGAGAGAGAGAGAGAGAGAGAGAGAGAGAGAGAGAGAGAGAGAGAGAGAGAGAGAGAGAGAGAGAGAGAGAGAGAGAGAGAGAGACGCTGCATGTTTTAAAGCAAATGAGCAAAGTGTGTGTGTGTGGGGGGGGCAGAGTTGGTTTCCCAGTGTGTGTTTGTGTGACAGAGTGGCAGACACATCCTGTGTGTGTATTTGTGTGTGTGTGTGTGTAAATTGAGAGATCCCTCGGCCTGTAGATGGAGCTACACTCTACGCTTCTCTCTCTCTTTTATATCCTCCATCTGCACACAATGAATGCATTGTTCTCCCCCCCACTCTGCCCCCCCCTCACACACACCAACACACACACACCAACACACCAACTCTCTTCTCTCACAGATTTGGTATTTATGTTAATGTACACCTCTGTGGATCTCTTGCCTCCCAGTGGTTAGATACCTTGTTGATATGTGGCTTTGCTTGTGTGCTCGTGTGTGTGTGTGTGTGTGTGTGTTGTGGGTGGATATGAGCTCAAGAGGGAAGCTGCAGGGGTTGAGGAGGGTTTAGGGAGTCAAAGGACAAATCCTGAGACTTTTCCTTCCCTCCAGAAACCAAAGAGAGGAAGAATTACCGTAAAATAAAAACCCTGGCACTGGATGGACAACTGAGGAGGACACAAGGTTTATTAGTTTCAGTGCTGTGGTCTGTCAGAGACTGTGGAGGTGCAGAATGAAGAAACCAAGGCAGAGCACCAAAGGCCCGGGTGCAATAACTGATCGGTATAACCCGTTTGATTTCTAGATTTTAGGGGGGCCAGGTGGTCTATGGTGTATATTAGGTGTGATACCATTTCTGATACTATATATATTGCCTATATATATATATATATAGTAATTTATTCCTTATGTGTTGTTGTCGAACCTTTATGCCATTTATAGTTTGAAGTGCAACTATAAACTTTATAATAAATAACTATAAATATAATCCACTTAAAGACAACCACATTTTCCCTTTGAAACATAAATTTTTCATCTCGTCTGCATTTGGTAAATGACTACATACAAACCTAGTTCCATTAGTACTTGATGACTCTTGTCTATTGTCTCATTTGGACACGTATGGACATGAGTTCACAATCATATTTCGTGTTGGTGTTCAGTCGGCCGCTCATCATGATGCTCATGAATGTGAATCTGCAGATGATGCAGTCGCCGCTACAATATGTAAATATATAAATATTGATCTATTTCTGATGCTTTACAGGACTTTTAACAGCAGCTCAAGTCATTCAAGAGTCTGCACTTTTAAACCGGGAGCTTTAAGGTTTTAAACCAACCAATATTCTTTTCTTATGATATTTAGGATGATAAAATTGAGCATGTCTTGGGAAAACCACCTTTTTCCCTCTTAGTGCTCGTAGCTGTGTTGTAATTCATAAGGTAGAACACACTTGTCTTGGTTCCTTTTGTCCTCATCTTCCCCGGCTTCACACGGGAAATCTAATCATTACTCAGGGTATTAATAAAAAAGTTATGTGCATTACAGCGTCGGTTATTATTCTCGCCACTCAAACGGTGTGTGAAATAGAGCTACAGTCAGGTCATTGTTGATCTCCACCTCTAATAGAATAATCAATCTTGCTTTTGGCAAGTCTGCGGGATTAATTATTAAGGACTGAACACTTACCAGCTAAGCACAGCACCGCGCTCGTCTACCTGCATCGCCGGGCCCCCCCCCCCCTCCTCTGCACGCCGCTTGGCTTCCGCGGGAAAGCGCTCAACCCGCCATGAATTGATTATCTCCACGCTTATCTGCAGACAACAACCCACCCCCCCCTCCATCCCCTCTGTATCCCTCCACCTTTAAAACAATAGTATCTTTCCAGTTTGTCAGTCACAGATTCATTTCGTGTAGAACACTCACAGAAGGAGGATTAACAGTATCTCCTTATACGCCTGCGATAAACTCTTATCTCCCGCGTTCCCCCAGAGCACTCTGAGGGTGCACGTTGACCTGTTTTCTTCTTCTTTTTTATTCCTTTTTCTCCCTCCTTTTTTCTGCTCGGCACCTCAGCGATCTAATCATTTAACCGTGCATAATCGGGTTGCGTCTCCAAAATGTGTTAAATCCTCCTGCAGCAAGGCACGTGTCCTTCTCGGCGCAGTTTTTTGGGACTTTTTGGGAAAAGGTGAGAGAGAGGTGAGGTTTGTAATGGATGGATTTCGTAGAGAAAGGACAAACACAGAGAATGAGCCGCAGCGTAATTAGGCATCGGTTTATAAATGTTCCGGGGGGGGGGGGTTGAGGGGTAGAGCAGGTACAGTCCATCACAATATAAAGATGACAAGAGGTTGAGGAAAGGATATAAACAGGGCCTGTGTATATGTGTGTTTATATACGTGTGAATATCTGCCTGTGTGTGTGTGTGTGTGTGTGTGCCTCTGCTCATACTGTATGTGTGTGTTCATGGTTTACATCCAGCAGGTAAACTTTGCGCAGCTGCGGCATCCTGTACACTCAGCGGAGGTTTACACAGCATAAACGCATCACTTCCTCCTCGTTTAGCGCGGTGTAAACCCAGCGCGCCCCCCCCCACCGGGACGCCGGGCTTCATCCTGCAAAGAGCAGGATACGTGACGCTACCTTTTGGCCCCGGCGCTCTCTGGGTGGCACTGCCATGACGTGGCCCGGGGATTAGCCCGATGACAGTTTGTATCCATTAGGGTTACGGCTTGGTCACAGTGCAAAGAGCTCACATCCTCCCTCTCTCTCTCTCTCTCTCTCTCTCTCTCTCTCTCTCTCTCTCTTTCTCTCTCTCTCTCTCTCTCTCTCTCTCTCTCTCTCTCTCTCTCTCTCTCTCTCTCTCTCTCTCTCTCTCTCTCTCTCTCTCTCTCTCTCTCTCCCCAAGGCTCTTAAAAGGACATTTCTCCTCTTCGGTCACAGCCTCACCTGGGTGACATATTGTGAAGTATTTCTAAATATCCCGAGCGTTTTGCTTACTCCTGCTCAGAGTGGGTGGTTCTGCACTGCCACGAGAACGCCGCTGTCGTGTGGAGTTACAGACCATTTGCTTCTCTTTATGTCTCATTTACATTTTCCTCACGTGTTTTTTTGCAACGCTTGCTATGTGTAATTAGATTTTTTCGCGTGTGCATCTTTTATGTCTTTTAGTAAGCTAAAAAAAGGAGAGTGGGTCAAATGGACTGTATTGCTGCGGTGCTTCAATCGGTCCATGTGGAGGTATAGTGTCAGTGTACAAAAGCAAAGTGAGAAAAAGGCTTGACCTTGCAGGGCGATGTAAGAAGTGAACCTCATAACATTGAAAAAAAACCAAGGGCTAACCTTAAAGTGAACTAAACTTCCCTAAACCCAAATCCTGCTTCATAAAATACCTTGTCCCTCCAGTAAAGTTCATGTGATTCTGAAACTGAAGTTAAGTGACCAATTAACATCATTAGAGTGAAAAGAAAAAAATGACTTACTTCCTAAGTGGAACATTGTCCTCGCTAGTGTCAAAGTCAAAATATATTTACACCACTTCAGCTTTCACACCTTTAGTTCTCACTGCTCTTCGGTGGTTCCCAACCTGTGACTGGTAATGAGGCAGTGTCTATTCTTAACCCTTAGTTAAAGGTTTTACATGTCTCGGAAATTCTCGCAATTCAACCCAAAAAACTAGTTTCTCAATATATTTGAATTGGTTTTTAGAGACTTTTCAACACTTTTCAACAATTGAAAGCAAAGAAAAGGGGAAGAAAACATACAATTATACACAAAATACTATATAAAGACTACAGCACCATTAGCAGATCTGAGACATTGTTTGGAAATATGATTAATTTAGTCGAGTTCAGTGATTACTGGCAAGGCTGAGGTAGTAGATGTGTTGGCAGGAATATGTGGTTCATTATTGAGAAGAATATATATTAGTGCAACACAACATAACATTACTGTGGCCTTTCACTATAGAGGTTGTTGTATGAGAAGATGTGGTATCACGTGTATTTACAGTAGATTGTATGGGTTGACTTCAATGGGGCCCATTGTTTCAACACTAGCTGTTTAACAATTACTTTATTTTTAATCAACTTCATCTTCAGCTCAGTTGATCTAATGCCAACTTTACAGTTTCCGACCTCACAAGGGTCAGTATGTAAATGCTCTGCGGGGGAAAAACATCTTTTTTTAGTTTTGATGGATTAGTTTATTCACCACGCACACAACAAACACTTGAGGAAATCTATGCAAATGCATTATAAAAAGGCACCCAGGATGGGAATATGTAAATATAATATATTCTGAACTGGGGCTTTAAGTTGAAGCTCGCACACACCGCAGTGTGTGGGGAGAAATACACCTCTTCTTGTATCTTAAGAGTGTGGGTAGCAAAGGATGCATGTAACCTCATTCCACATCCGACACTCAGTGACAAATACATAGTTTGGGGCAAATTCCCATTTCATGTTCGACTACACCGCACATCTCAAATTAAGAGCGCGGCATTATCATCGACAAGGAAATACATCGCGTTAATATTCTCACTTCACAGTTGCCAAAGAATTAGTTCAGATCTTCGCATAAATTAACGGTGGCACAGTTTAAAAAATCGCTAGCTCAAGGCCATGCTCTCCGAACAAGGCGGTGAGTGTCGTGCCTTAATTCACCATTTGTTTTGATGTCTGCATTTGAGGAGTTTGTTTTCAGCACGTTATGTATGCATTTTTATGGAGAGGCGACGAAAAAAAAAGAGAAGAAATCTCATTACCTGAAGCTCATCATGCTGTATCTCGTGGTGATGCCGGGGAATCGCGTCGGGGGAGCGTTCAACCAAGAACTGAAGTTAACTGCTAGTTTCTCTTAGATTTGCGTTATCAATCATCTTGAGGTGTTTCTGTCAACGGCCTCATAACATCTACCACTTCAAGTTCCATTTTACACAGTGGGAATTATTTGCGCTTTCGTAAATCTCCCCCAGAAGAGAAGCAGAAGTGTGTCACTCCACACGTCACAAATTCATTCTAGTTAATCCTGTTGATGACGGACATATGAGCTATGTTTATGTTGTAAAGCTAAGTTCAAGCTATGAATCAGGTCCTTTCCAAAAGACAGATGATAAAACATGAAGATAAAGCAAACACATAATTTATTCATATATTTGTATCATAAAGAGAAGAATAGCATTTATCATGACTGTGAATAAAGACGGACGACACTTCCTCCCACTGTTCAGAAATGAAGTATCGATCAAGGAATAGAGGTTCAACAGATTCTCTCCAAATCGCAAGTCAGTCTCAGCTGTCAATCATGACGCTTCACCCTGTTTCCATAGCATCAAATAACTAATTAAAACCAAACTTACTTCAAAAGCAAGCACTGGACCAGACATCAATGGGATGAGATATTCTTCTAAATTGACAGAAACCATCTATGTGAAAAAACTGTATTTGTATTTCGACCCAGTTTGGTCCGTGTCCAAACAGATTGTTAAGTTTGACCTCTTGATTGAGCTGCCATTTTAAGGAAATTAAGTGGAATGAGAGGCGGTGGACTAGTGGCAGAAACTTGGACTATGGGCAGAAAAGGTCTCTGGTTCGTCTCTGGTTCGACTCCACGGAGAAACAACAAAAACACGAACCTGGATTGATCTGTCCAAAAATCCAAGAGGATTTTCCCTACCCTGTCTAGTGCCCCTGAGCAAGGCACCTTACTCCCCCAACATCTGCTCCCCGGGCGCCGTACATGGCTGCCCACTGCTCTGTGTGTCCTGCACCAGATGGGTTAAAAGCAGAGGTTAAATTTCCCTACATGCATGAGTGTGCTTGTGCAAGTCTGTGCATGTGTTTGGTACAAATAAATGCATCTTAATCTTAATCAATTTTGCATTTTTTATTTTTAAGCCAGGAGACAGAACACACAGATTCTCCGATGGCTTCTTTAGATGTCGAGTATGACATCCCACTCTCTGTGGTCAATGTCAGGGGAAGTGCTCTCACTCGGGCAGTGCAGTGGCTCCTCTTCCTGCTGCATTGTATTCGGTCCTTGACGAGGAGTGTTCGTATCACTGAGCTCCCCGTCTCTCCGAATCCATTTCCTGTCCAGTGAAAACCTTGAGTATTGTCGAGTTAGCAAGAGTTGGATGTTTGTAGTGCCTGGATGTGTGTACGTGTGTGTACGTGTGTGTGTGTGTGTGTGTGTGTGTGTGTGTGTCTGTGTGTGATGGGCTGTCTAGGCCTCTCGGTTCGTTACTGCAACTGGACGAGACATCGTGGGACTCGTTTTGTTTTCATACTTTTGGTCTTTGCAGTGGAGTCAGACACATTATCTTAGACACATGTTCAAACTTCTGATCTGACTTTAGTTTTGATTAGTAGAAAAATGTGCAACTAGTCCACAGTCTGGGTTAGTCGGCCTTCAGAATCCTATTGTGATTAGTATATGAAGTAATAAATACAGTCTAATAACCCTGTACAGCTCCATGGTTTGTCTTTCCTCACCTGTTGAGGTTCACAGTGCCCAGAATGATATTTGTTTTAGTGTTCGACTACATTGTGTAATATTTACTCATCGGGTGCTGTATTATGCAACTGTTAAAATATCCTGCACGAGTACAGTGACTGCATGAGGGCCGTTACATATCGCTGTCAAACCAAGTCAGAGGATTTCTCAATAGAAATGTGCTTCCTGTGGTGTGTGTGTGTGTGTGTGTGTCAATGTGCACCAGCTACATTAAAAAATTATGAAAAATTACATAGGCTGCTTCTACTACATATTTTACTCCTTAAAAAGAAACACCTTAGTGATCATTGGCCTGTGTGTGTGTGCGTGTGTGTCGTAAATCTTGGTTGTAAATTACAATCTGGGTTTAAATTTAGGGAATAAGTGGAGTGAATGGAGGATCCTCACATGCTCTGTGGTAGTGTGTGTCTGTGTGTGTCTGTGTGTGTGTGTGTGTGCGTGTGTGTGTGTGTGTGTTCGCCTGCACCTCTGTGGCCTTCCTGTGGCTGTCAGTGAATAACCAACCGCCAAGCTGACACACCACGACCAACATGTCAGGTGCTGTTACATCACACACACACGCGCACACACGCACACAAAAACACACACCGGCGAATTTGTGCCCGCGAAGCCGCCACCACAAAGGTAATCAGCCACAAACCTGATTGCTCCCTTCAGCCGCGTTACTCTGACCAGACGCCTCGCATCACGCCGTCCGATGTCCTGCAGGTCAACCGGGCAGACAAATGGAGGAAGGAAGGAAAGGAGGGGAGATGCAGAGAGAGGCTACTTTCTTTCTTTTTTCACTGCCTGTTCCTGTGTGACAGGAGGGAAGGAGAGAGATAAAGGAAGGAATCCAGCGTGTTTCTGACTTGATTCTCAAAGTTTTACACAAGTCAATAAATGGATGACCTGTCCAGAATGAAAGAGAGAGTAATAATATATCAGCAACTTTCAAAAAGAAATTGAAAAATATCCTTAGAAATTAGCTTTAATGATTGATCAGTTAATCGTATATAATATCACAATTACCATATGTAAACACAAATGTCCCCAAATGGAAAAATCTTTGGAACCTTTTCTTTGTTGTACTTTTTGCATTTTTATCATTCTTTATTTCATATGATTTATAATAATTTTACGTGTCCTTATTGCGTTTTTTGCACATCTCATTCCACTTTATATGTGGTATTTATTGGATGGGAATGACAAACTACTTACAGTAGAAACAGAGTTTCAATTGTTTTATTAATATTAGAAGTGATACCTTTTTCTGTTATGTCGGAAATTGCTATTATTTATTTTTATTAAATAGCTGGCAAACGTAGCAGGCATTTACATTTTTTTTGGGTTAAATAAGAAGCAAATTTGGGTTAAGAAAAATAGGATAACAGGATCCTCATTTTGTTACACTTATTATAATCTTTGTTCAAATGTATGTACTGTATATATAGTGACATTAATCAAATTCCAATGTGTATCTCAGCCAGCACATCTCTATTAAAATCCCTAGAGAGGAATCAGCATCTACTGGCAAAAAATCGCTCTCGTGTTGAGGAGCCTCTCCTCCTTCACATCGGTGCCGTAAACAAATATTAAATTAACCCGGAAGGCTCATTATGTGTGTTTAAGTCTTAAGCACGGATCCAGCTATCACTCAACGTCATGCCACTGCAAATAGAAGTCCAACAGCACAACCAGCAATCTAAAGGGGTCACACGGGTGATTTCATTGTCTGTTTTCATTTCTTAATTTGATCGAGGCCGCTCTACCCCGCACAAAAAAAGTATTTCCTTTTAATTATCTCAACTTTTCTCCCCAAGCCGTTCGCCTGTCAGCAACTTTAGCTCCAGCCTCATGCTCGGCTGAACATCCCTCCATCCCTCAGCAGCAACTTAAACTTGGCCGAGGCCTTGAACTTCTCTCCGAGGGGGTTGACAGCGCTTCACTTCTGCCTGCCCCACTTTTGGCTGGAGTTAAACTCCCTCCTGGGCCGAACAGCAACCAGTCGAAAAAGAGAGAAACTCTAAATAAACAAGCCAAGTTTTTTGTTTCTGCAATGCAAGTAATTTGAAGGGGAACGTATGACAAGTTCTGGATCTGTCAGTGTTTCTGTTTCAAATCTAGCGAAGAATGGTCCGTTTTAGAGCCACTGATTGAGGAATCCAAACTTCTCAAGGCTCCTCTGGTTTCCAGACAGCCATCTAAGTATCTCCTCTTTCCTCATGAGTGGATTCTAATAATTTCCAAGAATAAATTACTTTTATGAGCTTTAATCTTTGTATTTAACAGAAAAAAGAAGTTTCCCTTTTCTTAGTGGAGATGCAGATGTGAAGACAGGGGGCGTTAGTGAGCAAACGATGACGTGGGTCATGTTTTGGACCTGTTTTTTTTAAAGGGCGATAAAATAATGTTCTAATTTTGTTATTTTCAATTAACATTACGTTTTTTTTGGTTCCAACACGCTAATGGCCAACAGACGGAGAAAGCAAGACATTTCCCAAATACTTACATTGGGTTTAAACATTTCACTACCATATAATGTGCAACTAGATGATTTTAACGACCTTAAAAGCTACTTGAGGTGAAATAGAAGAATAAACTGTACGTTATGAGTTTAGAATGACAGCATCATTTGCCTTTTGGTGCATTTTTTTTAAAACACCTGTCACTCAGTCCTCCCTCCTGCTGCGACTTTGTGATATTTTTTTTGTGTGTCATCACCTAATCACTCCCTTCAGAGGTGTAACTTGTGGGAACCCGCGAGCAGAGAGAGGTGGGGCCCGTGTCAAGCTTTTTTTTTTCGCGTGACGAGCTCCGCCTCCGTCCTGCAGCCGAACACAGGACGTTTGATCAGCTCTTTGTCGCTGCGTCAAAAGGGGGGTGGGTGGGTGGGGGGGCTAAGGTGGGGTGTGGTGGGAAATTATAGAAGTGTCACCCCTCTCCAGCCGCTGTTCATTCAGGAGTGATCCTCAATTTGAGCAGTCGGGGCACATTTTCATGCAAATAATGGCGTCGCAATTTTTTCCCCGGCGTTTCCCTAATAGCTTCTTACAAATGATGTGCCATTACAAGGAGGTTTATTTAAACAAATTTAATACGTCTTTAATCAACCCTCGCCGAGCGCCTTTCAAAAGGTCACACACCACATCAGGGCGGGCTCGATATAACCCCCCCCGCCCCCCCTTCCACCCCTCACATCACAGTATTAGCTCAGGAAGGGCAGAAGGGGGGGGGGGAGAGAATTATTTCACGGACATCTCATTTCAAGCAAATCTTTATTTACATTTTTATTCAGTTATTAAATTTTATTTCATCGCGCGACAGAGAGGGCGGGGTCTCCCCTCCTTTCACCTCCACTCACACACACACACAGACACACACACACACACACACACACACACACACACACACACACACACACACACACACAGACACACACACACACACACACACACACAGACACACACACACACTCATTTGCTTATGAAGTCATCTAATGGGAGAGCAGGAAAGTGTGTATGAACCTATAGTGGCACATCTGACATGGCAGGGCCCTTGATCCCAGAGCGTACTCGTGAAGCACACAATAAATGTATGCACAAGCTCTTTAGTATCATTTACGAGTAGTCAAAAAATACCGTACTCCTAATATTGTGATATATTTGCTCTCGGTTTAGAGCGAGCAACAGAAAAAGTGTTGTCACCGGTCTGTACTGACAGAGGCTGAATTGTCTGACTCTGTTTGCAGGTATAAGTTAAAGTTTGCATTGGTGCTAATTATGTTCATTATGTTTTTGCCTGCGTTTGTTTGTTAGTTATTAGGATAACGCAAAAAATGTATCGTCCGATTTCCAGGACATTATGTTAAAGTGTTGGTGCACATCCGGATCAGGGGGGTGGATCCAGGAATTTCTTTTACCGACTTTTGTCTTATTAATAATTCACCGATCTTGAGAGAAATCGGACATTCAGGGAACTATGAGACAACACACTCCTCACACAGCACATGCAAACAAGTAAACATTAAAGTCTTAACATTTACATTTTATAAATAAACATTTCGCAATTGTCATCAATTTTGAAATGTCTCTGCTTGTGCGATTTATTTACCAGATTGGATCTTTCCAATTAGACTGAAGGTTTGATATTTCATTTTACGAGATGCGTCACTAGCCGCACACGGACCTGTGTCTGTCTGAAATGACACGTACTTAACAGATCCCAGTGAATCACTTGTCCTTGCGTTCTCCTAACTCCTGTTCTGTTGCCGTTTCATTACCGCCGCCACAAAGCGTGACCCTGACCAAAGTCAATAAACAAACCCATTTGAATATGTACAGCAGCCAAGCCGCCCGAACGCCTCACGCTCCTGAGCCGGAGATATTTCAATATGCACGATTGGGAGTGTGTCATATTACGTTGGCGTTATGTGCCGTGACCCAGGAGGTGAACGGTGCCTCCTAGCTCCGCCCCCGACTCACTTTGCATATGCAGGCTCACAGACACACTGCACGTGTATTTAACACGTCGGTAAAACAGCACACCGCACACACACACACACCAACCCCCCCCTCTCTGCACTTGTTAACCCGAGGGTGAAGAGTGTGTGTTTTCATCAAAGCACGCATGATATACTTTATTTTACTGTCCGTACAACACGTGCACTTTCCACTCTGTAAATATGGGAGTCACTCGGGCGGAGATCTGTTGTTTGACAGCGTCTGAGTCATCAATACCCTATTATCAAATGCCAAGTGTGAAGATTCATCTCTCTTTGTAATAGCAATGCCCATTAAGGCATGGCCAGAACCTTACACCTCAAAATAATTAAATCCCACACGGCTGTTTTGGGGATAAAGTTATTCCGGGGACTCTGTGTGTGTCGGATCACCGCGGCTGTACCGAGCAGAGCATCTTAATTTTTTTTTTTTTTGGGGGGGTTAACCCTTTCTGCGCTAATGCCTTTTTCTCAGGGTGGCATTTACACAAAATGAATTGCTTGCTTAGACACAGCTAACTAAATAAAAGACAGCGGGGGCTGATACTATGAAAAATGGATTTTCATTACTGTTTCATTGATTCTAGTAAATAAGGGCCCGGAGCCTGCACAGCAAAGGCTGCAAAACGGTAATAATTTAATCTAAGGTGACACAGACCAAAATGTATGTGGACAAAAAAATCATCCCTGAATATTAAACAAGGGCCCCGAGACAAGAGACAGGAGCGGGGGGGTGGGGGGGAAGTGTTTGCAGGCGCATTTAAATGTATGCAGATTGCCGTCCAACCTATTTAAAAACAAGAATTAAGTATTCCTGTCATAAATCACGTTTGCCGCTACGGATATGCCTTGTTATGTCGGTGTTTAACGGAAACCTGAAAGGTTAAAGTACTCGGTGCATTAAATTGTACAAGGATAATTAATACTTTTCTCCTGGCTATTTATAAAATATGGAAAATAGAGTCGGCTGAACTGTGACAACACCCTCGTTTTAGGAGGGAAGGCAAAATAGAAAGGAGACGAGCACCCATTCAGGCTCATGACAAACAGGATGTGAGAGAGCGAATACCCTCAAGGCCGCACATCTAAAGGCACATGCTGTCTTCATCCTGTTATGGACAGGTAAGAGGAGGGAGTAGTGGGAAATCCAAATTGACTTCCAGTGTAGTTCAGTGGGAACTCCGGCCCTGCGGGTGTCAACAACCTGACCAAATAATCATTGGTTTGTTACAGAGGTTACGCCCTCGAGCTGAAGTGCTCCCCGACTACCCTGTTGTGTGTTCTTCCCGTGCGTGTGTCCGTGTTAGCGTACACTGTCACTAATTAGCGACTGTTAGCAGTAAACTAGTGCAAACTCCCTAATTTGACAAGTCTATTCCAGAGGTGTTGACCTCTCACTTTCACCGGTGGCAGCTCCGTCAAAACTGGCACCTTGGGGAGCGAGGTGTCGCATCTACCTGGCTCTGTCACACCTCCTCTGACACGCTGTCAAGGTTTGACTCCTGCCCCGGGTGTCAAGCTGACTGTTTGAGCACCGCGCTGTGCATCAGGCAGCCACTTTAAAAGAGCCGACGTGTGAACGCAAACGGTTGCCATGTCGTTGTTACATAAAAAAAGCAGAAAAAAAAAGAGAAACCAGCGGGTCATTTGGCAAACCGGGCCCTCGCCGTGTGAGCGAAAGGCGACTTGACAAGTGTCCGGGCCCATTACGCCGTGTTAGTCCATCCACTGACTTGTGCTCCAGTGGTTCTCATGTGCGCCTTTAACATGCACCGAGATGATCACGTCAAGTCCAGGAGATAATAGCCTCAACATACGAGAGCGCAACATCTGGAGCGAGAGGGAAGGTTCCGCTGAACCATAGCAACGTTTCCCCTTCATCTGGGTAAAGGTAGAATGTGAGGTTACTCGCTCGGTGGGGCGATTTTTTGAAATCACACTTTTATCTCCTTCCCATCTTCCCTCGCTGAAGGTGTTGAGGATTCCCGTTTATTCCTCCGCCTCTTGAACGCCCCCTGCGCCTCCGATAAGGCGACCTCTTCCTTCGCTCGCCACGCGGACGGACGTTTAGTCCCTGACCGGACGCGGCGCTTAGTCACAAGCTAGCCCTCTCAAGCCGTGTTCATTACAGCACAGGAGGGACGAGAGAAGAACAGTTAAAGTGATGACGGCACCGGCACTCTGAGCAATGTCCCAGTGAACCGTCACAGCCACTCAGATCTGTCCCTGTCTCTGTCCCCCCCGCCCTCGCCACAACGGCCACTGACCTTTTCCACATTTGCCAACGTCTGCGCGCCAGCCCTCGTCTGTATCATTCTGATTAGGCCGCGGTTGTTATTGAAACAGCACATTCAGACCGGGCGCTGATTCCTCCGCCTTATCCACTCAGGCAGGGGGGGGGGGGAGGGAAACCAAATGAAAAAGATGTCGGTAAAGTGAAATGGAAAAGGACCAAAAAAAAAAACATTTACCCTCTAAACTGAGCGGTGCCAAGCCTGATTCAGGACGCCTAATGAGGAAGGCACCCAGGATGCACTCCCTGGCTTTGCTCCAGTTCACATAAACATATACACATAATCTCACGGAAGTGCAGGCGGACTCTCGAGCACAGACATGCATGTGCGTTCATGCAAACAGACGCACACATACAGTATGCACATATTTGCGACACCAAAGTCCCTAAACTCGGGCTCAACACGTAAAGGTTTATTCACCATCGGCCAATTAGAGCTTCTCCCAGCTGTAAGCACCGCTGCCTCGATGCAAGGAGGTTCCACCGCCGCCTCTTCATGTGGAGTTTGCATGTTCTTATTGTCTGTGTGGGTTTTCTCAGGCGTCCTCCCGTAGGCCAAAGACATGCAACTTGGGGCTAGGTCCATTGGAGACTGTGAAATGAGGTGTGAATGGTGGTTTTGTCTCTGGTGCTGCACTGAAGTCACCGCTTTTCTCAGAAAGTCTGTAAGAATGCAAATGTCAGAGTTAGGTGAGGTGGTTGAATTTACAGAGAATGTCTGACACAGTCCATGTGAGACTATAACAGGAACATGTCTGACATCTCTAACACCCGATAGTGAAAAGATACAAAAATAATACAAATATCTCAGGATTAAAAAAGACATCCCGTACACCTAGAAAGCACCGACTAAGATGTCAATTTGAGAGGCAACAAGCTTTGAGAGCTTTTGGCCTTAAGGGCCGGTGCCGGATTTCTGCAGCATCCTTCATCCATCCAGTCTTAAGGCCTCCTGCATGCTCTACCTAGACGCCAGACATTTTCCAGTCCATAAAACATGAGGACCCAATTTTCCAGATATTTTCCGGAGTTCATTTCGGCGACCGGTCAGTGGAGATCTACTGACCTTCTCCAGCATCAGGGATCTGCACCTAACGTACACACAACGTACATAATCTATTTCCTTCTGTAGTTTTTAATTTTGATGTACTTCTAGCTCTTTAATTTCACCAAACAACGATTAATTAAAACAATACATTGGCTCATGCTCCTCAGATGTTTCCATATAAAAGAGAGATTTGACCCAGAAACCCCTCGGGGTCACAGCTCATCTCCTCTCGAAGCTATTCCAGCAAAACATAAAAGTGCCCCCCCCCTGTAAATCATGTCAATACAGTCGAGTCAATTTCTTTGTCTCCGCGAACGCACTTGTACTCAGGAGATCATTTCGAATTCAGGTCACTCCTTCTGCGGGTAAAGTGTGTTCCTGAAGTTAATAAAATATTTGCCGTTTGCTTGTTACAATTAGCACAAGATAAACACAAGCCAAATTGTTCTTGTTTCTGCTAATGGAGCTAGCCCCTGGCCACGCTATAATTATTCCTATTAGGAAATTAAGTCATTACCTTGCCTCCTTCCTCTTTCTTTTTTTTATCAAGCAGTGGGAATTAGTTGAAAATGATCACAGAACTGGAGCCGATACGTCTGTTAGGAGTGTCACCAAACTGCAGGTTAAGGTAGTGTGGGCCTCTGAGAGATCTCTTTACATATACGCATGACAACAAATTTAAATCTCTCAAATTCAAGATTTAAGATTGAACAACTTTATTATTATGAAATCACGAGTTTCACACTCAAATCAAATGACCCCCACTTCCTTAAACCCAGTGGCCACGCTGCACCTCAGAACATGCTGAACACAGCATTAGTCCAACGTGGAGTCAGATTTCTTTGTGGTCTGTGGTTGGATTTCATAAGAAAGGAGCCCAAACTGCCCCCCCACCCCCAGGCCCCAGGTATCCTCTTATGTCACAACAACCGCTGGGAAGTCGGCCAACCACAGGCCTCGTGTTGGGCAACCTCGGCGAGTACAGTGGGACACCTTCCTTTAAAACGGTTTTATCTATTCAAAGCAAAGGGTGGAAACACCTTTTCTTGATTTACGTGGCACGTTCTGCTCCTTCCCACTCGTGTTCTCATGCAGCAAAGGCTCAAGTTCCTCCAGACGTTTGAAAAACATAATAACGTAAATGTTTACACCGGTGCAGGTTGAGTTATGTGGTGGATTTTCAGCTCTGTCATTTGACAGCCAGATATGGAAGCAGTGTATTTATTTCCTCTGCAACACACAAGCATTATATCTGTATTTATATTCAAGCACTTAACCTAATGAATGTATGTATAATTTGGATGTAACAAATATAGATTTAAAAAAAAAAAAAAGGTAAGATAAGCCCTATAAAGCGCATTGAGTGGTCATAGGAAATGACACACTTTGTAAAAGTACTAAATAAGTAAGCAAAGACACAATAAAAACACAAGGAAATATGAAAAAAAAGTAATATGTACTATACTGTAATATGTACAATATAACAGTATTGTATATAATATAATATCATTATTGATTGGTTACAGTTAAACACACGTTTACACAACTTCATTTATCGATTTTGTTTTGAATCACTGTAGCGAAAAAAATATTCGTTAATCTAAATTACTTAAAATCAGCTCATGGTTTTTAACAAACTTAATATTTTAGAATTGATTTTTATGATTTTTCAACGTCTCTGAGTGATGACTGAACACGTCACCAACTTCAAGCCCTTGATGCTGTAAATCTATCGACACACCTTGAAGCAAATCAGACAGAAATAGCCGTGACACACGAGTGCAATTGTCCGGTTCCTATGAAATAATAATCCCGGACGGTGTGTTGTCTTTGAAAGCATGACTCTGCCTCGGGTTGTGCTGTCTCTGCAGAGCCTCACTTACTTTGTGTTGAATCACTTGGGTCTTCCCCCCCCCCGCACCATAAATAAGTGCAGAAATCACCGGAGCCACAGTTCCTGATTCCTCATGGATAAGACATTTTTCCCCGAGAAGCTTCCTTGTGACTCCACTGCGAGGGGCGAAAGTATCTAGGGCACCGACTCTATGGTCCAAGCCGGGGAGGAGGAAAAAAACAACAACTATGCTGTTTCATCCTAATTCAAAAAAGCCTGTGTGATGAAAATTTAAATGTAATTTCTCATGTACATATTAAACCATCCTCAGCAAATTCTGTCTCTTTCCACAATGACGCCGCCACAAGCAGCTTCCCTCTGCCAATGATTAATTGACTCGTCCCTCAGATGAAAAACAAATGGTTTGTCTGTTGTCTGGATGTTTGTTCTAATTGGTGATTGGCAGCTGAAGGACATTGTTATGGAATATGTGATAACAAGGGAATGAAGGACGTTCAAGCGTAGCGAGACGTCCAGACGTCATGAAAAAAACATGAGAAGCGCTCGGAGATCGTGCAGGATTGGTGGAAACCGGCAGCGATTGATACATGTGTCTGTCATCTCTAGCAACACAACCAGTGAAGATACAAAGGTTAGATGCAATGATGTGAACACAACATTATATTTTGGCGAGTTTAGACTAAGAACGGTGGAGTGAGGTGTCTCACATATGAAGTTTTTTGACAATCTCAGCTTGACGAGATAATATGATTATGATCATGTGACACTGTAGATAAAGATGGACGACTCGATCGTGTCCAGAAGTTAAGTTAAAGTATCTCGATCGCATTATTTATGTGCTTCTACAAGTACAGAGAGGTATTTATGTTCTAAATAACCCAAAACCTTCCCAGGAGTAAGGTGAAGGTCCCTCTCTGTAATTAAAGCCAGTAACATGTAGTAGTAACAGTTTAAAGAAAGTAATTTATCCGTTAGTTTTCCCTGGATTGACTAAGGTTAGTGTCATATTCAGTGCCGCTGCACGACCCGACTTTTGTTGGGAAAACACCCAAATGCTTATACATGTTGGCTGCAGTCGGCAGGTCTGCCAGCCTCTCCAGCTGCTTTGGCAGAACCCAGTGCGTCACTTGGACGTGCCACAGGTTGGCTGGAGGAGTGAGTTCCTGAACTCTGGAAACGACCGGTTGATGTTTGTAGAGGTGAGCGTTCTGCTTGAGCCCAGGACAGGGCGGCGTTCCCAGTGAGGCTTTGTCATATGTTAGTTTTTGTTTCAAACTCGAGTGAAGTTGAGGGTTGGTCTTATATTAAAATACATTAAATACATGTACTGCTTATATACACTAAATGTTGTGATAAAATGCAGTTAAGCAGTTCTATATATGAAATAACTTACCACAAATGTTTCTTACGTACTGTATGTCTGGTTTGGGGATTTTATCATTAGGATGTTTAAGATCTGCGTTCGACCTCGCGAAATTTGCATTTTCATAAGCACTTTGTGTAATCTTGCACAAAGACAGAGCAACAATCTGCTACACTGATCCTCTAAGATACATGCTGCAAGTCTGAGGATTTTCCAACTTAAGTATCCAACACTTGCAACTATATTTTTAAGAGTTCTGTATCCTGATATCTTATCTTATATTTTAATTTCTATAACTTTAGGCTAAACATCCACGCTGCTACATTTCAGTTTTGAAATGAAAAGCTGTTGCTACTCCAGAGTTCCAGAGTGCGTCAAACTGAGAAGGAAGTTTGAAAAAAAGCCATAATTTAATATGATTTGGATTGTCTTAGAACACATGTAGCAGCCTGTGTGTGTCCTCACACTCTTTGTCTCTTGTGTCTTGGAAGAGTTTCCTGTTGTTTCAGACTGTTTTCACTCCTAACAAACGTCTCTGCAGCTTTGCTTGGAAGGGGAGAAAGATCCACAGTTTCCAGGCGCCTCGGTGCTGTTATGTTCCTGTTCTCACCTGGCCAAATAAACAGAACCCAGGCATAAAGCACTCGGTCGTAAACATGTATCTTTCCGCTCATATAACAGTGACAAAGTGGGCTGCAGATGTATAAAACCTGGCCCCAGCCCTACATTAACATTGCTTTTCCCGCTGATAGATGGTGTTTGGCTGCATGTGCAATGCGTTAAGAGGCCTCTCGCCCATTGGTGGAGAGACACCTGCGTGATTGATGCACGCTATTTAGCAGCGGGAACGAACAAGTGCACTCCGCTCCAGGGAGCGCTCGCCAGCACCTTGTACTGGACAGCTGTGGGTGGCCGGGGGGGGAGGGAGGAGGCGACGGGTGGAGGAAGCGAGGGATGGAGATTAAAAGAGTCGGTGCGGAGGGAGATCATAAGAGAAAAGGTGGAAAAACATGAGGGAGCGAGAATAAAAAGTGAAAGAGGAAAAAAAAATCGGAGAGACGAAAAGTAGAAAGAGAGTCAACGCGAGAGAACAAGAGCAGGCGACCTACATCTGTTACTCATTATCCTCCTGGCCCCCTCTCTGGTAATTGCTCCATCTGACATAACTCACAGCAGACCTCACTTTGACTACAGATGGGAGTTGATGGGAGGGAGGAGGGGGGGTAAAAGTTATTCAAGGCAAAGATGCAAAAGGTACGATTGATGCCTTTCACACGGATCGCGAAAGAATAAAAATATGATATATATATGAAGCAGAAAAAATCCCCTCTGCCCCTGAGCTCTGTACCATTAAAGAGAAGTTCCTTTTTTTTTTTTTGCCCCCGCCTTGGACATGGTTCCTATCAGTGATAATAACAATACACTCCCCATGTTAATTGCTGAAATCTGGCAGAGCTGCAGCATTGCTAAACAGAAGTCTGACTGGGCAGGAAGGAGCGTTGGCAGCCAGACGATGAGACAGGTTGTAAATAAAACCCCGGGTTCGCCCCAGATTTCCTTCGAAACGAAAAGCAAAGAACAAATCGTAAAAATCGTTTCCCAACCCGGTTTCATTTTTACCTCCAAATGAAGTGATTGAGATAATCTGGATAAAGTGTCGGTGAGTTTTACAGCCGGATGGCCCTGCTTGGACTTTGCCAGATCTCAGCAATTACTTTGCTGACCACAGTTTTATCCTGACCAGAGCGAATAATGGCTAAAGTTGAAATAAACTGGAATTATCCTTTGAGCAATGCCCTCCCCATGCCTGACCTTTACCTCTCACATCTCTGTCAAGTGATAGAGCAGCAGAAAGTTCCTCAATAAAAAACAGGCGTCCCTAAAAAATAAGAAATTACATGTATGGTAATGGAGGAAGGGAGGCAAACAGGGGGTTATTATAATCAGATTCTCCTCCGTATCTTGCAGGTCATTGAATTCTTGAGGATCTGTTGAGGCTTCTGCCTGCACTTAATCACGATATCTTGAAAATGAGATCCGTAGTCGCCGGGGAGCTGGTGGCTTAATTGTAGATTCAGGAAGGTCAGGCCCCTATTGTGCCCCTTGATGGTCAAGTGCTCTTTTTTAATCAGCGGAGCCGCTCTCACTCGGCTCATTGCAATCACACCGAGTCCCGATGTCGCAGCCGCCGTCGGTAACGGCCCCGGAATACACAAGGTGTTTTGGGTGTAATTAAGTTGCTGACACGGTGGAAGCAGGTGTAACATTTGGCAGGTCGGCGCAGCTCCCGGCAGCCGTGACACGACTTCATCCTGCCGCTGACAGCCAAACATCTCGGCTCTCACCGCGTCCAAACGCACAGATCAGCCGCCAGATTCGCTAATTGCCACAAACGTTTCAAAGTCAATCTCAAATCTATCTCTCATGTTCCCGAAAAACCCACATCCGATTATTTATTTTTTTACAGATTTACACACACGTCAGAAAAGTCCCAGTCCCTCCATCAATCACATCACACTTGTGTAACAATTAACCCGGCGATTTTCAGCTAAATTCATCATTTTTTGCAGTTTATAAAATAAATTGTCTTTTGATAGAGGGGGAAAAAAAGGAACCGTTTTTTCTGGTGAGTCAACACTGCTGCAGATGCAATAAAACGGTTGTTATCTGTGATGGCTGCTTATGTAGATAATGATGGGGGAATGGAAGGTCTTACCTTTGATCAAGAAAGGCAACATTTACAGGTTCCTGCTTGTGATCCTGTTCCTGCAAAACCAGCCAAATGCCTGAAATGTTCTTTGTATAAATATATATATATATTTTTCTATTCTGCTGGAACAGAGAAGCAAAGGCACCAGTTCAGATCAGTGAGTTTCCTTTTTCATGTTTCCTTTGTATGCAAAGGAGTACAGTCTCCTTTACAACACTGTTTTATAACATCCTGGCCTTTTTCATCCCAACTCCTGCGAGAGGATACAAAGGCGCTGCTTGGCATTTCTAATATTCCACAATTAGTGGTCTACACACCGCGACGCACACAGACCCAAGCACAGTGTGAATGTGAGTCTGATTTGAGATGATTGGCCCACCTCGGCCAAAGAACATCGGGAGATAATACGTTTGTTAGTCTTTGTCGTTTGTCTGTCTCTCTTTGAAAACGTCCGTCTCATGTTTCCAACTCGGCCCCGGCCTCCCGAGACAGCCCGGGACGGAGTGAGCCGAGTTTCTGTAGGTGTGTGCCGAAGCCATTGTTGCCAGAGGGTGAAGGGATCAGGCAGGAATTTAAACGGAGTAAAGCAGACGACTCCAGCGACGGAACCTCGCAGCTGTAACAACACACAGACACACACACAGTCTCGCGGAGGCTTCAAGCGGCGGCTCCAGGTGACTGCACACCTTGACTTCCATTCATCAAAAGCCTGTTTACTCTGGCTGACAGGACCGAGCCGCTACAGAATCGACTTCCAGGGAAAGATGGATGTGGCACCCTCCGCATCTGTGGGGAAAGCCTGGCAGCTGTGGCCAGAGGCTATTCCCAAAGATCTGGTGTTGTACAGAGGTGGAAATGTGGCTGTCGGAGAAAAAACCATGTGGAAAATTGGTATTTCTCTATTTTTTTGTGAACTATGGGGGAAGTTCTGAGGTTAATAACCCTTAAAGTCTGATTGTAATTTTAAATTTAAAAAATACTGCTGCATATTCACACTCAGGGGCTGCGTGTTTTCAATAAAAGCCCTTGGATTCTGTGGGGTTGGGCTCACTATATGGTTCAGATGCCTTTAGGCTAGGCACCGATACAATACTCGAGTTGGAGTTGCTTCGTGACACCCCAGAAGAAAGCTTGTGTTGTACAGGGCAGCTCTGTCTGTAGGTGATATATTTATCTGTAAAAGTTGAGCAGGTCACCGCAGACAAATTGAATTAAATGCATAATTGGAAGTAAGCGATGTGTTTATCACCAGCTTCACAAGAGGGAGGTCAACCACTGATCATCTCAGTCTTGTTCTTATATCCCTGAGGCCTTACGTATCTTGAAAATACACCTCACCATCCTCTTGAAATACCCAACGAGTCTGGGTCACGTTTGGCTGTCTGCTTTCCCCCCCGCTGCATGTGCCTGCATGTAATCGAGGAAAAAACAACGTCTGTTGGGTTCAGGTCAGGTTCAGCTTCTTTTTCCCACGGGCTCTCTCAGGTTCGAACAGAAACCTGCGTCCCGAGCCGCACTCCACTTGAAACGTGACCTTAACTAACCTGCGAGGAAACCAGAAGAGATTAGATAATTAAAAACAACACTTTTTAAGGGCACGATCATGTCAGTGGATTTCATGCCTTAGCGGTTCATGTTCACCGGAAAACTCAATTGAATTTTGCACAAACCGACTGACATACAGTAACCTCCGAGCTCTCCGGCCCCCCCCCTGGACTTCCGGGGCCCTGGGCCGACTGCCCCCTTTCGCCCGGTTGGTGATCCAGCGTCACTCTCTCAGCTCCATATCCGTTCACCCCCTCGAAAGGAGTGAACAAACAAACAGTGGTACGATCAAAGGTCAGGAGTACAGTTTAGACTCTACCGTAGAAACAAATTATTCTCATAAATACGATTAAATGGTAAATAAGCCTTTTCCTGGACCACCGCTGCTTCCTGTTAGTGCATGAGATCAGCTCAGTTTCGCTGCCCACACAGCTCACACTCTTTGGCTTTTGTAGGGCAGCGAATATGTGATACAATAATGTAATAAGGTAAGCTCCACTTAAATACAGGAAAGGCATATTAGATATTTTTATGGCTTGAAAAGAAGGCATAATAACGTGCTGCTGAAATTTCCTCTGGGGGTTGGAGCGCAGTGTAGGAGGGTGGGAGAGGATTGTAAATGTAAAAAAAAAAAAGATCTTCTCTTTGCCGTGTTCCTGAGCTCAGATAAGCCAACATTTCCTCCCTGTTTGGGTTTATTTTCCTAAGGCTTTAGCGCAAGGCCTGGTATCCCACGCTGCAAAGCCTCTGCTCAGCTGAAACCAGAGCCATATAAAACCTGGACTAGTGGCGTCCTCTTGCATGACCCCCCACCTCCAGTGCTGACCCCTCAGCTGAGACCCCCTGAAGTACACAGGAAGCACGCACCGCCGTGAGAAGTGTATGTGTAAACCACCGACATCATTTACATTCCACTCGGATTTACTGCACATTTCACTTTTTTTCCATAAAGCACCGAGAGCCGAGGAGCAACAGCAAATATAAACTACAAAGAAGTGGAAGTGCAGAAGTTCTTTCTTGGGTCGAAACTTTTCGCTCAAACACATTAAAGGAAATTACAAAACGTAATATATGAATAATACAACAAACTGATTAAAGCTTTAAATGTGGCATGTTAATATTTTGTCTTCAAATCTAAAAAAAGGAACAGTGGCGTACAATACCAACACAACTTCAAAGAGTTCTGCAACTGCGGTTGATCAGAGGTAACCTGGGAATGGCGTGGGTGCAATCTCACGTATAAGCTGGTATTTTTTTCTTCTTCTTCTTCCTGTTGCTGAGGAAAATAAACCACCGTGGAGCCCCTCTCCCCCTCGGGCCCGCTCCCACGTTTAGCATGTTATCCTCCACATCTGTAATAATAAGGGGTCATTTGTTGTGATTGCGGCTTTTATCTGCGACCTGCATCTCACATCCACAACATCCCCTCCGTTACACCTTCCTCCTGGAGCCGGCGTTCTTCACCCTCGCCATGATAAGCGCTTGTCTCCAGGGCCTGCGCCTAATTACCTGGTACTGTGACGGATACACATATACAGTAAAGTGTACAATAATATACAGGTCGCTAATCGAGGGAGGTCCATACAAGTGACGGGCGAGAAATGTATTTATGACATTATTTGCTTTTTTAGCACTTGATCTGTTAGTGCAGCTCTCATAGAACTATAATTATGACTAGAATGTCACTCAATACACTAGAAACCTTTTCAAAGGCCCAACACTTCCCTTAAATTCAATCAAAGCACACCTACATGCACGCAGTAATACATTTCAGATACTTAAACATAGGAAAAAAAACTGTATTGTCGGGATACCTGAATTATTCACTAGGAAATTTGTGAAAAAGGCTCAAGATATCTCACAATTTTAAAGAAAGTAAAAAAAAAAATCCTGAATCTGCCCCATATTTTGGATGTTCCCCTATGTTTGGTTGAAATCTGCTTTACAGGTTCACAGACTTAAGAGTGTACGTGCAAAACTAAAACTAAAAGGCCTGACTGCAAAGAGCAAGACATAAGAGTTAGAGATCTCTTATTCTTGTGTTTTGCTTCATTCATTTATGTAAAACACTCTTTGAGATGGCGAGATAGGACTTCAGCATTGGCTAGTATACTCCTTCTTTCACCACCAGATTTAATAATATAGATAATATCAATATTGCCTTTATCATCACTTATTGTTTTGGTTTGGTCACATTTGAGTAAAACATAACAAAATTACCAAAATCCATCTGACCACAGGGTTCTGTGAGTTGTTTGTGTGTCTGAGCGTGTGAGCCTCTGTCCGGCCGACACGTCTTCGTGCCTCAGCCGTCGCTCCGGAAACAGTGGCGTCTTTTGTTGGCGAGATGGAAAACATCGGGGCGTCTCCCGGACCGGGTTCCAGAGCAGAGGAACTGTCTCGGGCCGTGACAGTCGTGCGTTGGAGGAATAATGTAAGTTGTCAAAGCGGTAAACAGCGAAGCGAGGAGCCGTCCTTGGAGGTGACAAGCAATAGTAACCGTGTCAGAAATGTCTTCCGCCCGGCAGAATAAAAGACGACGACTTCCTGGTGAACTGGCACGAGACTGGATGTATGAAGAGAATTAAAGTTGTATAGTGCGGGGAAAGTTTTGAGTGTGACAACGTGAAGGAAAGATTGTTTTATTTTGTAAAGCTCTTCTCGATGGCGTAGTTTTGGTTTTCTAACTTCAATCATCAATCAATCAATCAATCAATCAATCAAATTTTATTTGTATAGCCCACATTCACAAATCACAATTCGTCTCATAGGGCTTTAACATGGTGTGACATCCTCTGTCCTTAACCCTCAGCAAGAGTAAGGAAAAACTACAAAAAACCCTTTTAACAGGTAAAAATATGTAGAAACCTCAGAGAGACACATGTGAGGATCCCTCTCCCAGGACGGACAGAAGTGCAATAGATGTCAAGTGTAGGAAAACATCATCGGGATTAAAGTTTTTTAGCAGCATCGATGAGGGTAGGATCGTAACTTGTGAGTATGGTTTTGTTTTAGTTCTGTTTATGAGCTCATTTCTCTTTATATTTCGTATTTTTAGTGTCACTTGAACACACGTCTCCTCTCTCCCTTGTATTCCAGCGCTGTTTCCTTGAAAGCTACATTAGAGAGAGGCACAGTACACACTTCCTTAACGCTCGTATCTTCCTCAATCTCCATTATCCCCTCTTCCACACCTTAGAACAGATTAGAGCGTCACTTGCTATCTCCATCCGAATCTAACAGGATTAAGAGGATAAGAGGGCGCGTTTTTACGTTTCCAGACAATTACCTTTTTAGAAACCCACTTCAGCTCAGTTTATCCGCGTCTTTGTTTGTCAAAAAAAAAAAAAAAAAAGAAAGAAGATTTCCCCCCCACCTTTTCCCGAGCAGATACAAATCAGTGGTAATCTGTGATGCAGCGGTGAATCCAGGCAGGATTCATCTCACTGTGAGCATAGGTTGATTTTATTTTGAGATTATCTTTTACCACTTTATCCCTTGAACTGTTACTTCACTTAAATGAGAAAATAAAAGCATACTATACATGTTATGTAGCCATACATATACAGTAATTTGGGATTTATATGCCCGGATATTGAGGTTTTTTTTTTTCTGCCTCCACTGCTGTACAGATAAATGAATATATTTTCTTTATTGCATTTAAATAATTTAACAGAAACATCTATTTAAAAAAAAAAAATAGTTTTCAGCGGTAGAAGTTCTCCAGTAGCCTGTTCATATCAGTGTGGTGCCGACTATTATATACTTTATTAATCTGCAGCAGCAGGACAGGACGCAGGATCAACACAAGAATAGAAATATTGTTGTATATTCAATAAAGTAAATATGTAGTTAGTTCAACTCTGTGACAATAGTAGATTTCCTTTGCAGGATCAGATATGTGAGGTGTGTAGAATATGATTTATTCTAATTATAGCTTTCCGAGGAACAACATTCATATCTCGATATTATTCAATGTTTTATCCACAAAATCACTTTCTGTTAATTTTGAATCCCAGCTCTAAATAGTTGGTAGGTGTGAATGTGAAAGTGAATGGGCTTTTTCTTTTTGTCTATTCTGGGTGTACCCCGCCTCTTGCCCAGTGTCAGCTGGGATTGGCTCCCACTAAACCCCTGCAACCCTTTAAGAGTTATAGATAAGGGATTGTTAGATGGAATTGCATCACAATGTAGCATAGATTATATATGTCAGCACACTTTGCTCACACACATTTCTTGTCACTACGTTCTAGGACCTACATTGGGTTCATTATTATCTTTCTTGAGTCTGAAAATTCTCTCATTCCTCAGCTCTCTTTCATTCCCAAATTAAACTCGTCATTCTTTCTTGTCTCAAACCAAAACCCTTCTCAAAATCCATAATAGAACAGTCCAGGTGTTTTCAGCCAGACAAACTTCCTGTTCTCATCCAAATAAACACAAAGCAGTCCGAGCATTACTTCCTTACATCCCGTTAACCATCTAACCCCCCCCATCAGGAAATTAACCGATACAGATTTGCACATGCATTTGCACATGTTTTTTTAGCTGCTTTATTTTGATGAACATCGTAGGTGATCAGGCAGATTGCAGACAGATGGCACATCAGCGTTCAGATGCTGCTTTACTATCTTTTATGGCCTGATGGCTTCCACATTACGTAACACCTCCACTAAACCGCTTCGTGCAACTTGTGGGACGCACCAACAATGGTCGCGGGTCATTGAGATGATATCTGTGGCGACGTGACACTATTGTCGTAATCTCAGGAGATAATGAGGCACCAGGTTTACCCGGCGTCTCGGGGTGCCCGATGAACACACACACACACACACACACGCGACTTCGGGGCAAACACTCACTGTATCATCTTAAACCCAGAAGATGTGATTGTACCCACAGAATGCAGCCACTGATGGCCTCCCTTTGTCAGGACCGTCTGCAGGGAAATTGTCGTTTCGGTGCCACATTGAAGTAATGGTGTTCCACGTAAAACTGCTGAATGGGAGGAAAATGAAACTACAAAACTCCCTGTTTATTGCTTTCTTTTTAAATCCGCTGAGAAAAATGGGATCCAGTTTATTTCATGACTGAAAAGAGCAGAAAAAGAGTCGAGGGGAGCCAATGGAAAAATAACATGTCCTATTTATTAAACTTGAAATATTTGTACATTTTTAGAAATGTATTTATTCATATCACTTCAAATTTCCCAAAACTAAAGACCAATCCTCATCTAAGTGGAGGATCAGGAGACCATGGCTGGAACAGAAAGATGTAAAATAATATATTTCCCAAGCAATATCTACATTATAATGATTAACTAGAGATTTTAGGGGATTTATTGTTTAAAAATAAACTAATTTAAGATGCTGAAAGTCGTCCCAGTCGTGTTTGGATCATCCTGAATCGAACCGCCTTGTTAACGGCAGCGAAACGGAGAGAGAAGTCTGCGGAGCGTCACTTTCAAAGAAAGTTTGAGAATAGAAAAAAGGAGACAAACAGAACATCGATAGAACAAGTGAAGCAACTGGAGAAAATACAAACAGAATGAATGTGTGGGTCACAGCAGGTGGTTTGCTTTTTCTCGTGTTTTTTTGCTACAGGCGCAAGAAACCGAAACTAGTGTGTGTGTGGAAAGAGAAATGTGTGTGTTTCGCTTCTGTGTGTTAGACAACACAGTATCTACGCACATGTAAAGCTCTATGCATGTGTGTGTGGTTGTGTGTGCATGTGTGTGTCTGTGTGTGTGTCTACCCTTACAGAACTCTCTAATCTAATGTATAGTTCCTCTTTTCTCCACACACATCATGAACACATTCAGTTGTACGTTTTCACATCTTTACTGAATTAAGAAATAATGAAATGGCAAAACAAAATTCAATAAACACAAACAT
Source organism: Limanda limanda (assembly GCF_963576545.1). Classification (NCBI taxonomy): domain Eukaryota; kingdom Metazoa; phylum Chordata; class Actinopteri; order Pleuronectiformes; family Pleuronectidae; genus Limanda; species Limanda limanda. The sequence goes on along the minus strand of NC_083658.1, from coordinate 7,570,424 downwards.
AAATAGATATTTAATACAATGCTAAAATATTGACATTAAATACTGAGATAATGAAATATTGAAATAAATTAAATAAAGGCGTCCTGACATGTCTTGGTGCTTCCTATGTTCTGCTCTCAGTCACGACCTCTGAAAAACCACAAAGAAATGTTGGGTTAGTTCGACTGAAATAATAAACACCAGGAGACTGTGTGGGATTCAGACGTGTGAATAACCGGGCTGGAGCGAAGCTGTTGTCTGGTCTTCATCCTCCAGTTTAGATGACAGATCGATTCCTGGAGGAGGAGAAGGAGAAGGATGCACCTCCTCGGAGGTCAGGGCGTCTGGCTGCTGAGGTACGTTGGGCTCCTCCTTGGTGACAGTCACCGTGCTGCTCCACAGCGAGGACAGGGTGAGCAGGTGTGATCCTCTCCTTCTTGTCAACGTTCAAGAGGTCAATGAAGTGCTCCACCTCCTCCTCCTCCTCCTCCTCCTCCTCCTCCTCGCCTCTGAGGCCTTGATACATGATCTGGAACGACAAGAGAGAAGATGTCTAATGGCCGGATTAAATGAGGCAAGTTGCAGTATGGAACACGGAGGATAAAACACATTTCCTGTCACAAGGAGAAAAGAGAAATATGGGAAAATGGGAAATAATGGAATTTCCAAACGGCTGACTTCCTGCTGGGTTTGGACTTTGGCTCCAAGTGGCTTTTTTTTGCCAGTCTTTGGATTTGAGTTTGTTCTACGGGGGCTATCTCATTAAAAAATGTTCAATGACCAATATATTTTCAATACTTTCAAAGCAGGTAGACAGAGTTTGACAACAGAGGCCTTTGACTTGTCTTCCTAAACTGGACAGCCATGTTGGAAGTCTTTCACTCCTCCGGCCATCTGCTGTCCCCAGAAGCTCCGTCTCCGTCCGCTCTGGAATAACAGCGCCCCCCTCCTGTTAAGTGCCGTATAGCAGTCCAGCAGGGCTCCCTCCAAATCTGAGCAGGTGGTCCACGCTGACGGACGTATCGCGGAGCTGTCGGACAGGCTGACACTCTTTATATCACAACGCCCGCATTGTTATTCTAACGGACCGACACGTATCAGGCAATGACTTATTGATATTAAACACATCTCAGTTTAATGTGGCCTCACGTTTCAGGTGGGAGCAGAGGAGATCTGAACCTCGGCAACGCAGCTCGAGCGCCGCACAAAAACCACTTGACAGCGTTCCCACAGAGTGGCGTGGAGCAGTGTGTTGGAGAGCGGGGGGGGGGACTTTAGCACACCAGATGGACTCTGTCACGCTCCGGCTCGAGGCCTATCTGCCGGCCGCAGAATTTCATTAGTAGCTTGGCCCCGGTTGCGAGTTTGAAGAGCATAAGAGGTTCGATCAAAGGATTAGCAGCACATCTGAAGCAACAAATGGTCCACTCTTCTTTTTTTTTTCCTTTTTTGCTCTCTCCCACCTCCACAAAGTGCTCAGACCTGGCCAACATGGAAGAGGAGGGGTGAGAGTGTGTGGCAGCGCAGAGAGAGGCACCAGGGTCTGTTATTATATCATTCAGACATTAACAAACGACTAGAACAACACTAGTTATTGGTGGTTATAAAATCAAGATAAACTGATTCTGTAGCAATCAAAATAAATGAACCATTATCTAAACTTGTCACTTTTACTCCTCTACATATACATATTTAGTATCAGCAAATATCTGTTCTATCTCTCCTGGATTTGGAAGAGTATATCGCTGGGATTCTGGCATCGATAAAAAATTAGGATGCTAGTCTTTTCAGCAAAATCAAGAAAAATATACAATATGTACAGGTTTAGACTTTTCATTCGTGTATAGCCTCTAATCAAAGTACTTTTACTTTTAAGTTTTTGAGTATATTTCCAAACAAGTACTTACTTTTACTTGAGTCGAAGGTTTACTGTTGTACTTTGACCTTTATCTATGTATGTATTTGTACTTTTACTTAAATAAATTATATAGGTATACTTTCTCCACCACTGGACTCAACCCTCCAGAAATATATATATTTTGTTAATTCACAGCTAATGATCTCTACTGTTCTAAATGCAATTGTGAGGAAGCAGGAGAAAGTACTGACAGGGGGCTTTCCCCCCCGAGTGCCGGCCCCCTGTGATTGGTTAGAACAACTTGGCAGAGGTTAAAATAAGCGTTTCCTCGCCTGAATACCACGACTTGTTGACTTGCTTGAACGCACGGGCAGGTAACAGTTTGTCCGCTATTTATATATATATATATATAAAACTGTTTTTCACTCCCCCCCCCTCCTTCTCTATTTGATCAATGAACTCAATTACAGCCGTGTCCTGAGGTTCCTCTCACCGCGGCGCTCTCTCTTCCTCCCTTCCCTCCTTTCGCTGATGATGCATCGTACGAGCCACACCTGACAACCCCCCCCACCACCACCTAAAACTCTCCTCAATAAATAAGGTGGGGCACCCCGGCCTCGCTGCTTCCTCTCTATCTCTCCCTCTGCCCACCCCAGCTCCCGTGCTCTCCCCTTCCTAAGGGCGCCCAGCCTCCGCCTGATTCCTCTCCGCTAGGCTAGCCTCTAATAGATTCCCCCGGCTCCCATGTATTATTAATGCTTACTGCTCTCCAAGGTGGCAGTGACAAATAGGGAGCAAAATTCACTGACTAGCGGTGAATGTACTTTTTAGTCATGCTTGAGCTTCCCCCAGTCCATACCGCTGCCAGTTGGAAGGTTTCTCTCTTCTCTCGCTCGCCGCTCGCTCTTCATCTCCCCCCCCCCACCGCTAATTTCTTCACCCCGGCTGAGGAGGAGGAGGAGGAGAAGAGCAGGAGAAGTTGACCACGGACGTGTAGAAGCAAAGACTTTAAAGGAGGAGCTCACAGGGGATCAGCCATGTGTAGGGAAGGTGTTTCTTTTAGGATCTCAACAATTAATTTGCTTACAGTGTCCAGCTACTAAACTCAAATTGGGATTGCACAGTATTGTTTGTTGCATTATTTATTCAAACAGGCCTTTAGTCGTGTTTTTTTTTGCTGGTTGTAGCGTCTCAGGGTGGAAAGGGAGAGGTAGGCGGTTCACATCCACCCTGAAGGGACAGCATCTGCAGAGGTTAACCCAGATTTGTGTGTCTTTTCGGGCCCTCCACCTCTCTGTGATCCTCCTACCTGGATGTGACAGGAAGAGAAGCAGCACAACAAAAAAACAAACAGCTCAGCTCACACCGAATCACATGTTTTGGAACCCGTTTGACGTTTTCCGCACATGAGACAGATCTACCTGGAAGTGGTTGTCTCCGAAAACCTGAAGCATACGGCACCTGCACGGGCGACACCTTTAGCCAAAGTGCCTCCCGGTGCTGTTGTGGTGTTTATTTGGTTTGGCACTGGGAGAACGGAGCAGGTGGCTGCACCTGTGGAGCTGCTCAGGCAATGCAACCTTCACTAGAGATTGTGAATTCCAAGAGCTAAATAAGAGCCAAATTGTTTGTAGCTTTATATTTGCCAGCTTTATTTGAATCTAATTTATTTTCATGAGCCACATTTGCATCCTATACTTGCATATTTTTTGGAACTGGTGGAAATTAATTCCTAATGGGCTCCAATACAAAAATACAGCATCTCGTCCAGCAAAGCCATTTGTGAGTCGATGGTATCGATTAGCAGCTTTTATCAGAACTCCTACAACCTCGTTCATTACTCGTACATTCACACAGACTCTGATCAAAGGGTCTCATGCATCTGCCAAAATTGCTTCTGTTGTGTTAATGTCCTTAGGAAGTGCACAGACGTGAACAGCCAAATATACAAGGAATCAAACCGGCAACCTCGGTGGTGCTGGTGTTCATTCCTCCTCTAAATCAATGGAGGAGAAGACTGGAAGAAACGCTCGTCTGCCTCGAGTGGAATGTTCTCTGTGAGCCGGGGCGACAGGAGACCTTTTGTTCACGGCCGTTTAAAATGATGTTGCCAGTGAGAAAGGTCCGTGTGTTTAATATGAACCTGTTAATATCTGTTTGATGGAGGTTTAACTCGAGTGCTCCACCCCCGACTCCGTCGCACCAGGTTGGCACTTTGTTTCAGCTGGATACTTAATTACAGCGGCGGGGTCAAATCTTTTTTTTTTTTTTTTGCCACCACGGTTTGCAGATGGGGGTGGAGGGTTCGGTGCCCCCACCCCCCCACCCCCCCGTCTCCTCCTGCCTCCGTTCGACTGAGTGCCGTGACGCGAGGACCCACTCTACAGCTGTTCCCCTGCTGATCAATTAAAAACATGCTTTGGTGAAATAATTAGCTCACATTTGCTCCTACTTAACAGATGTTTCCGTGGATCCTGCCTGTAAGAAAGTACAGAGGTGGAGGAGAGGGTGCATGTGTGTGCGTTATAATTGTGTGTGTGTGTGTGTGTGTGTGTGTGTGTGTGTGTGTGTGTGTGTGTGTGTGTGTGTGTGTGTGTGTGTGTGTGTGTGTGTGTGTGTGTGTGTGTGTGTGTGTGTGTGTGTGTGTGTGTGTGTGTGCAGGCGGGAGGAGGGCTTCTGCACATCTCCTGCACAAAAAAGAAGGTTCCTCTGCCTGCATTTCAAAGTTGTGTACATGTTTTAATGCAATTACGAGAGGTGGGCCCTTCGCCGAAATGATTTGAATGCTAATTTGAATGTTGATCATCATAGTTAACCATCGTTTACATAATTACCCCGTAATTAGCATCGCATTACAGCAATAATATTAGCATTAAGCAATTAATTAAATCCAAATATGGATTGTGTTGCGTTGCATTGTTTGTGCGTTCGCCGTGTCTGTCTGTGCTTTTGTGATCCGATTTTTTTTGTTTGGTTTTGTTTTGAACCCAACACCAAAAAATGCGATGCTCCTGTGCTTCGATCGCTGTTTCCCAAACAAGTATTTTCACTTGGCTACTTTTGGCTGCCTTTGAAGGCTCCTGGAGTTGGAGTATTGATTTGGGTCCCACTTAGAAAACAAACAAACAGTATATATATGTGTGTGTACGTGTGTGTGTGTGGGCGTGTGTGCACATGTGTGTGTGTGTAGGAGAAAGAGAGGCCAAATAATGCAAATAATTTGCCCTACTTGGCCTCTTCCCTCTCATCATCATCGTCTTTAATCAAATACATACGCTCACATTCCCTCGTCCCTCGCAGGACTTCTTAGGCGGCGACGTGGAATTCCCTCGCCACGGTGAGAGTCACACACACACACACACACACACACACACACACACACACACACACATGGAGAGAAGGGAGGAGGTCGGAGGTGGGGAGGGAGGTGCAGCTTCCCTAATGGCGTCTGCTTGTCAGGATTAGGGCAACGGGGGCTGTAAAATCTCTGCCTGATGAGGTGACTAGCTCGCTCTCTCGGCTCCAGCGCTTTACAGATTTGCCCACCTCCCCGGAACTTTCTCCACGCCGCCGCCGCCGCCGCCTTGCTTGGTTGCGGCTCTCTCTCTCTCTCTCCATCTCTCTCTTTCTCTCTCTTGTGAAGTCCACTTTTGAGGGCATGCTTGGATGCCATCCATCCGTAAATTGGCTGATTTCATTACCATTCAGGTGAAGATTGAGGAGTGTGCGTGGATTTCTTCCTTTAAAGCAGCTTTTCAAAAACACTCCTTTTAAAGAAAAAAAAAAGTTAAGAAAATGAAGAAAAAATAAAATAAAGAGCAGCGGAAGGATGTGAAGCAGGTGCGAAAGGTTTAACCGTTGGCAGCCGAGACGCCAGGCCAACTCTGGCAGCTAATCCCCGAGGTATTTAATGAACTTCTTCTCTTAAACCGCCTCTGCTAATACTCACAGGCCGTGCTCTTACACGTAGCAGAAGCACTGCAAGCCACAAAGACCACGATAAGGCTTTTTTTTTTTCATACCTGTTATGGAGGTTTAAGGAGTCGGTCCTCTATTTGGAAAAGAAACGATTTAAAGTTGCAGCTCACTTCAACCTCAGGCTTTTCTTTCTCTTTTTTGTGTGCGAGGGGAAAATGGCTCAAATGCGAGGAGCGTATTATTATTGTTATGATTATTGAAAGGCGGATTGCCGGAGCATTTTGGGAAATCCAGTGCATATGTAGTTTTTCGTGGGCGCCTGCAGTGCTGGAGATGTTTGAGCTTCGCCTAACCTTTTTTGTGGTATTATTTTCATGATTTTCATCTTTTGCCATGTCTGATTTATTAGCGTTCTTCCACACTTCTTGCGCACACACCCACACACACACACACACACACGCGCACACACACACACACACACACAAAAGAAAGAGGAAGTAACAAAACACATACGCCGAAAGGAAAGATCTCACGAGCAAGGTTGGCTGTCAGAACAATTGGGAGCACTGGAAAATAAAGCTTCCTCGCTGGCGAATTACCTTTCTGCCTGTAATTCCAGAGGTTTCACTGAAACATTAAGTGGCAGGCAGGAAAGAAGAGCAAAAAAATAAATAAAATAATAGTTGAAATATCCCCAGGCTATTTCCTTTTGCTCCAGACGCAGAGAAACAAAATGAACTCCCAAGTTCAGGTTGAGGCTCAGCGTAGCCCCGAGGTTCTACCAATGAAAGTGTGTGTGTGTGTGTGTGTGTGAGTGTGAGTGTGAGTGTGAGTGTGTGTGTGTGTGTGTGTGTGTGTGTGTGTGTGTGTGTGTGTGTGTGTGTGTGTGTGTGTGTGTGTGTTTGTGTGTGTGTGTGTGTGTGCTGTGAGGACATTCGGCCTGCTTTCCCCCCCCTCCCCTCTTCTCTCACCTCAAAAACACACACACACACACGTATATATACATCTACCCACCCTGCAATAAATGAAGTGACAGGACAATTTGCATTACCGCCCTTGACTTGAGCATTCACACACACACAAACCCTACACGCACGGACTCACATGACTGGGCCTCCGTGCGCACACACTCTACCTCACACTCTGCCCTCATTCATCATAATGAGCATTAAATCAGCCCTTGGTTTTTCTTTATTTTACCTTACATGTGTTGTCTGTCTGACACCATGAATATGTAGCTGTGGTGTTTTTTAAGCGAAGCGGTGTTCAGGGGGAAAACAACAAACTGGGGGGAAGCGTTAGTGTTTATGCCCGTTTGTAGTCATGTGTCACGTTGGGTTTGGATCTCACCAGAAGAGCCTCGGGGTCAGGTGTTAGGTTCAACACTTGTGCAGAAATCAGGATGACCTGTACCGCCCTGGGGCCGCGACACCAAAGCACAACAAACTGACATAGGCAGGGCGCTAACACTGCCAGCGAGGAATCGTGTGTAGATGGAGGCGTTAGTAGAGTCTGGGAGAGGTATTTCCATCCACAGGTTGGGGGTTCAATTTCTGTCTCTCCACGGATATTAGTTAAATTGTTGTTATTCCTTTGCAAAAGTGTTGTTTGTACTTAACACAAAAACTCTGCAAACAACATAATGGCCCAGGTTACTGACTCACTTTGAATCAATTCATTTTCATGTGTCGTGGCCGTGGATTTTTACAGTGAATTACCCACAATCCATGATATTTTGATTTAAATTCAAAATTCCCAAAAACATGTTCAGAGCTTATAACCATATTTTGAATCCTCTGACTGATGTTGATTTGTTTTATCTCATGTTACATTTCTTTAAGGGTAGACTATGGAAAGAAGAAAAAGAGTTGTAAAAGAATGTTAAAACATTACTGTTGTTATTCAACTTAAAGTGAATTAAGAGAAAAATGGATGTTTGAGTTATACAAAGTCAAAAGGACAGTGTTATAGAAAGTTTGAATGAAATTTTCCAAAACTAAATTAAATCATGACTTTTATTTACATAAAATTGACAATCAAACTCAACTGAAGTGAGACATCACATCCAGAACAGCTTAATACACATTTAATTCACAGAGTGCGAGTGTGTCAGGATCTCCGAGGTAGTGACAGAGAGCTGTGGTCGCATGACGAGTCCCGTGGAAATAAAGCAACTGCCAGAAGAGAAGGGCGCCAGCGCCTCCCCGGCCGTCCAGCCGTGGCAGATCAATAGACTCGCCAAGCGTCCGACTTGCTGCCTCTCCGACGGAGGCGTGCCGGAGCACAGGGCCGGGAATACGACGAGGGGTTCAGGGCACGCCGGTCCATCATGGCGTGTCACGGTGATGAAATGAGTTGTCTCCAGCCACCAGATCGATGGCTGACATAAGAGCGTCGAGCCGCTGAGAAGTATGAAGGGGAAGGGGAAGGGGGGGGGGGGGAGGAAGACGGAGGAAAAGAAGGGGAGCGGGCTTCCTAAAGTTATTACCTCCACCTCGCTGTCAGAAATCACAACGTGATGCATTACATGTGTTCCCTGTTGTGCAGTGTGTGTAAGGGGAGCACAAACAGAGGGGAACGGGATGAAAAATGTGGTTTCCGCTCCATTCGTCTCCCATATACCACTGACTCCACCCGGCTGACGGCCGCGTCCCGCCGCGCTTCTGTTTGTAAACAGGCATCGTCTCCTTCTGCACAGCGGCCAAACTGAGAGACTCACATCCGTCATTTGGAGCTTTTTAAACGCCACTTTTCTGAGAAAGCTGCGTAATTAAAAAATAATCAACATCATTAAGTATTTAAACCTTGTATTTAAATGTCACTTTTTTTCGGGTTTATGAATTTTATCGAGAAAAGCAGGAGATGCGAAACCCATATTCCTAAATAAATGCAGAAAATCACTCATCGGTTACTGACAACAGTAGCGTGCACACACACACACACACACACACACACACACACACACACACACACACACACACACACACACACACTCACACTCACACTCACACACTTGGATGGTCAAAAACAAAGGGAGGGTGCGATAACTCTCTAACGCTGAAGACATCTGAATAACAATCCGCTTATTTACCCTCTGTGCATGTGATGATGAATACCGTTTAAACAAGGCCAGGCCACGCCCCTCGAATCATTTGATGACGATTGATCGTGACACGCTAATTTTTCAAGGGTAATTTCCAAAACGCGCCTCACACATAACGTCTGGACTTATTAATACAAACGGCGGCGGCCCTCGTCCCTGCGCTCCAGCTCCTGCTCCTACCAGCCCCCCCCGCCGCCCCGCCCCCCCTTTGGCATGCGACATTGTTCGTCTGCTCCTGGCAATAATAAATCACGCCGTGACAAGTGCCGCACTCTTAACCTTGATGGACTGAGAATCAACGACCCCCTTCAAATAAAGCCTGATTACGCGATTGGCATCGATCATTGCTCTTGTCTTCTTCAATAAGGACGTGCTTGTTCCGCCGGCGTGACCCTCGTGTCCGAGCCCCAAATAAATAAATAAGAGTAATGGGCAGGGACCTCGGCTTTTAAAGAACTTCTAATTCCTGTAATGGTGGCACGTTGAAGAGCAAGAAAGAACTGGTCACCCTTCACAAATCCCTGCATCGTGTGTTCAGAGTTATAATGACATTTTTTGAATCTTGTTTGCCTCAGGACGAGATCGAAGTTCTGGTTTTTGGAACAAACGTGGTTCGGATGACAGTTTAATAAAAGGCAGCTTAACTTCAGCTCCACGGCTGTAATCTGGCCTGATTGGAGGAATATTAACCAGTGGTCAGTGAGGAAGTAGTGAAGGGACCAATCAGAACTTGTCTGGCCAGGATCTAGTAATCAATTAAATATCATATATAACCAGGGGTCTCAGGGGGCACCGTTGAGCCATTTTGCGACGCCCATTGAAAATTGCTTCAGAATCTGTAAATTTTCACCACTTTCTAACTTTCTGCACATTTGGTAAGAATCTGAGCATGGTAAAGCCCTCAAAAAGCCAATTCATTTGCCTGAATAATAATAATAATAATCCTTACAATTTCAATAGGGCCTCACCTGACCTTTGATGTCAGTGCTCGGGCCCTAATAAAATAATAATATACGTTTTAGTGTCGATTTGGTAATATAAATTCCATTATTTTTATTCTACTTAGGTATTCTAACAAGTCTAATAATTATTCATACTGATTGACTGAGGTTATGTTTATGACTGATGAGACTGAACATCAGTAGAGACACAGCCTCCATTTTATTTTTACCCTCACTTCCCCTCCGCCCCCCCCACCCAGGAGGGGGCCAGGGGACCCACGGGTGCTACCTCAGGTCCGGCGCTCCGACCTGTCTGTCAGTGTTACTCACCGGGGGTTTTGAATGCGCCGTGACAGGTGCCAATCTGTGGCGCCCGGCGATAACGGTGTCGCCCGGGCGCTGCGCTCGGAGGCGACCTCGGCAGCCGCCCGTACAGACGCCAAACATTTGAAGTAGTCGAGTAGTTCGGGAACAACAATGGTTTTCGTCGCCTGTGTGGGGAATCCTGAAATGTGTCGCTCGCATTCTTTGTGGTTGATTTATGGTTTCTGAGATGGAGGGATAACCTGTTTAATGCTTGGGTGGATTTTCCTGTGTTTGTGTGACATTTACCTTTTGCTGTCACATGGTTTATGCATGAAGCTTTTGATGCACACGTCCCGACTCCTGCCTCCTGCCATCCTCGAATCTTCTTTCTAACCCGTGAAGTTGATAACGTGACTTTCCCAGTCCCCTGTTAATACCCCTTTATTTATTTGTCAATGTAAATAAGCACTTATGAGGCGCTGCTGATGCGTTGGGTTTACTGTACAGCGGGGGGGCCAGATACAGAAACTGTAAAAGTCTCCCCTGGGGAGACAGTTGGCATTTCTGCTCCTTCCTGTTTACATGGGTGAGTGTGTGAATGTTTTTTTCGGGGGGTTGGTTTTCAGGTGGGGGGGTAATGACACACACACATAAACACACGTGCATACGGTATATTTACATTTTTCTACACATGGAGAAAATTTTACGTGCAGAGCACACAGGTGCAGATGCTTTAAATAAAGAGAATAAAACTAGATCAATACTAATTTAAAACGACTTTTTTAAGAAGTTAGTTGTACGGTGTGTTTTTTCAAATGCTCTTTCCACAATTCTTCCTTTTTTTTATTTTTGTTATTTTCAACCTAATCGGTTTTTAAGGTTTTTATTCTGCTGCTATTTCAGATTTGTTAAGCTTTCATCAACCTGAGTTATAAAACCAGCCTTATCATGGCTCCTGCTCTGTTCATACAAAGTTAGAACTGAAAACTTAGATTTAAAAAAGCGTTGAAGTTTAAAAAGTGTAGGGATGTGGATATAAAGTGCAAAGGGAGGTTGAGGTGTTCTGGGCTGTTTCCAAAGTATCACAACCTCTGCTGGAGAAGTTTTCACTGACAAATTCTTCCGTGCAAATTCAGCACACAGCTTCTACCCCTTCAACTCATCAAAAACAAAACAAAACAACCTGAGTGAATCCGATGCCAAGACGGTAACTCATCGTTGCTCATCAGCCTCCAGAAACAGCCGAGACCAGAGTAGTTTGCATTTTCCTTCTGACTAACACAAGGCCGCTCGTGTAGTTCCAGAGAGTCGCAGAGCAGAATAGGTGAGAGTATGAGATTTTGCCTGTTCAGTGAATTACACACACACACACACACACACACGCACACAGAGACACACGCACAGACACACACAGAAAACCCAAAGTCCAGCCGTCTTCTCTTTTCATTTCCCTGCCCTCCCTCTCAGCAGATTTCCCTTCTGAAGCCTCTCTGCTCCTCCCACACACTGGAGATCAATTTGTCTTGCCGACAGGAATCCATATTTTTCTCATCGCAGGTACTGCTTCCTAAGGAACCCCCCCCCGCCCCCCCCTCGCATTCCGCCCCCAGTGCACCCCGCCATCACCTCTCTGCAGTCGTCCATCCACCTCCCGGCCCTCTGACCCCCCCGCCCAACTGCAGCTGAATCAGCTCCCGGGCCCTTTGCTGCACAGACAACCGACTTACCGATAGTAAACACACGGCCGAACACTTCACTACTCCACACTAACATAAATGCATGTCAAAAAACACACACGCTTGCCTACACAAACCCTTGCATACACAAACTGTCCTTTTGTTCCTGCTTGGTTCACAATGGCGGCGCGGGCGAACGCCTGGCGGTCCCCGGCGGCTGTTTTTTTTTTTTTTCTTTTCCGAAGGTGTTCCATCACTGTACAGCGAAAACCTGAGGGGGCAAAGTGGATGCACACAAAGTGGGTAGTAGTTGAAGGGAGAAAGCAGCAGCTTGATATCAACAGGGGAGCGGATGAGGGAGGAAGGCATTTTTACAAGAGGTTTTTCTCTCACCGTTGTCTACCTTGGTCCGGGGAAAGACCAGCGGGCTCCCTCGTGGCCGCTGCCGCGATCAATACTACACAAGAGTTGAATTAGACCTCAAGTGGAGCGCACATCTACCTTGGCAGAGGCAGGGGCCGACCTGAAGTCCCTTGAACATTTACTTTCTTTCCACCGAGTTAACCAATAACTGGATGAAATGAGAGGGAAAAGAGCAGCTGTCTTTCCTGTTTCTTATCTCTGCTTCTTTTATTTTTTTTGCTTTTTTTCAACCCCTTCTCTCATCCTCTCTCTCTCTCCGTCTCTCTTCTCCCTCGTCCTCGCCTCTCGCCGTCGCTCTCGGCACTCAAACTCTCAGTATCTGTTTTGCTTTAAAAGAGTCACTTGAGCAGAAATGAAATGCACAATTAGCAGATATCCAGAAGAAATGGGACACACGCACCCCCACACACACATATAAGGAATGCATGCATGTGTAAGGAGTGTAACCACACACACACACACACACACACTTTTCACATATATCCTTAATCAAATCATGTTCTCTCATTGACATTGACTCGTGCCTCAGCAGCTCCGAGGGACAAATGTTTCGCAAAGCAATAACATGTGAGATATCATTACTCTAATTAAATCTTTAGGATTTGTCTTCTCGTGTCCATTTGTTATGTTTCCACACTTATCACCTTTCCTTCAGTGAGCTGTGACTCCTTGATTTTTGATTTTTGAAATTTTCTCTTCTCCTCTGTACCATGACTTCCGGTGTCGCAGCCTAAAACCCAGTCAAGATTAAAAGAAGCATGTGGTGTGATCATTTATCTTTGCTTTCCTTTATTGAAGAGGCAAATATGTGAGACAGTTTTATGTCCTAAACTAGAATAGCAGACTGTAGAGTTCATATCTCTGCCAAGGCCCAACAGTCCCCTTATGAAACCACATTTAAATCCACTAGATCCAGATCTTTATTTGGAACTGCACCAAAGTCCACACACACACACAGACATATCACTCCCCTAAACATGTCCTCAAGATCCATGAATTATTCTCTGAAATGATATTGTTGAATAACGCTTTATTCAGAAAGTGAAATCGTCTCAGACTTTTGGACATTGCTAATATCTGAAATATCGTTTGGAGATTTGTGTTCTCATTAATGTGAAATAAACAAGAACACAGAAAAATATTGATTACACTTTTTTCGGTGAATGAAAACCCCTAATTTGTTGTTTGCCAACCATGACCCATGTGTGTTTTCATGCACTTCTGAAATTAGTGTTTATAAACTCTTAAGGTGTCTTAGGCCACAATTTCATTCTTTTCCCCTGCCTGAGCGCAGAGGAACTCTTCTACCACTGGAGGCGCTGTCCTGTCTCATATCAGGAAGTGTGGCTTTGCCGGGACTAACTTTTGAATCATGCTTTTTAAATTTCAATATGTCGAGTGTAATAGTGATTATTTCCTTATCTGTACCCCATAGACAGGACGTGTCTGGAAGCTGACCCGACCCCGGTGCATCACCCTCGTCATCATCAGTCGTCTGCCTGCCGCGGCGGCGCCTGACTCCGCCCCTCCCGCTAAATCAGGTAGGTTCCTCACTCCGGCGAAACACCTCCCGCCGAATTTGGGTCAGGAGCTCACACAAACACATCGCACAATAACACACAGCGACACGCACCCAGTTCATCTCCTAGATCAATAGAAGGCACTCAGTGCAGCTGTTGGCCTCTCACACCTGATACTTTGCCCAAACACCCTACAACCCCCCCCACACACACGCACCACACACACACACACACACACACACTCCAACCTGGCGAGGGACCAATTACACCGACCAAAGGGAATTACCCCGAGTCCCCCCCACTTGTCTGGAGTGATATCTCCGAGGATTACAGGTACTTAGCTCCCATTATGTCTGCTCTATTACCTGCCCACTGCCACTTAACACACACCGACCTCCTCTGTGTCCGCCTGTTTGCACAACAATCCCTCCTCTCGCCTTTCTACCTTTTCACTTCTCAATGGAGGCTTTGTGGGCTGGAGAAAGGTGTGTGTGTGTGCGTGTGTGTGTGTGTGGAGGACACACACTTGTTTAAACTCCCACTCAGTTCTCTTGCTGCAGGTACATGCTGTCTCACTTCACACCTGGTTTGTATAAACACTTAACTGTTCTTTGTTCGTCGCTCTACACACGCACACAAGCACTTTTTCAATTAGGAGGCGCTTTTTGTAGTGCACATACTTATACACACACCTGCACACGCAGACATGCAAACACATACACACTTTTTCGTGTCAACACACCTGCATCCACGTTCTGCTCACTTTAAATGGATTATCTCCTTGTTGCCAAACGCACGTGTTCATTTTACCTCTGTCAGACACACACTCAAAACATTCAGTCAGTGCTGACACACACACACACACACACACAAACACACACACACTCCCATTCAAGAGGTAAACTGATCTCCCTGACTGACAGACGACTGGCAGCTTGGAGAGCCGAGGGCGCTGAGAAGGTAATTACCCGTGACAGACGTACCTGTGTAGGTTTCACCTCCTCCCTCCCTCCTCCTCCTCCTCCTCCTCCTCTTTCTCCCTGCCTCACTCCAACCTGCACTTATCACTGTTACTGTCTCACCGCAGCCACTGAAGATAACTAATTGGAAGATTAAGGTGTTTTAGGCATCGATTTCACGTCGGCTGTTAATTTTTTTTCCTCCACTGAGTGCAAAGGTATTTTTCCACCAGTGGGAGCGCTGTGCTGTGTGTGTAATGCTATGCTAGGAGGCTACTCTTCAGGCTGAATAGGGAACTATGAAGTCAACGTAGCTGAAAAACCTGTTGAATGGAGATAGTCTCATTCAGTCGCTGTTGCCTCATTGTTGTGGCCTGGTTGATTTCAGTGAGTCTTTGGTTTAAGGACGAGTCAGGAACTGTGTATTTATTCAAAAGAGTCAATGCACCTAACTCAACATGCGTACTTAATTCCAACACGTAGATCTGCCAGATTTATCCATTCCAGTGTTCGTCTGCAGTCCCTGATAGGTTGATATTAAAAAACATATAGACAGAGATGTACCTGCACAGATACTTCCTTCCCTACATAATTATTAAATCAATGGTATAACTGTACAACGTATGGAAACGCAGGGAAAGGTACAAAGGTACAAAGGTCACAATTAGTAAAACGATGACATCTTTGATTGAACTGTAACTATTGCCTTTAATAAACTTAGAGAAGGAGTTTAAAGTTTTTTGGGTACCTGGTCCAGACCTAAATTTGTCTTGTGCATGTTAAAACAATACTACAACTACTTCCACTAGTACTTTTACTACTCTGACTAATTAAAACTACCAAGATAGGATTTTTTGTTTGTTTTACTATTCAAATTTAATATATTATATCTGATTCTTCATAGAATTGAAGTGTTGTGGTCGATTTAAAGTAAAGTGCCTTCATCTCCTTCACAGATGAATCAGACCATGAAAGTACTTCTCGTGCAGGAACTGCTTTTTACGCGTTGATAATTTCCGTGCAACGCTGGATAACAAACCGTTTTTCTGTTTGACGTAAACACTGAGATTCAACTTTCCTGGGAGTCGCGCCGCGGAGCAAAGCGATATTTGCATGTTGCAGCCGCGTGTGTGTGTGAAAAGCATGAAAACACACACCTACTGTTCCTGCACACATTTACATACTGTTAATAATTCCACGTCTTTATTAGCCAGGTGTTAAGGGGTCCCCGAGGTCGTATTTCATCAGTAATCAACAACCTGTTACAAACACCAACTACCTTCCCTTTCTTCCCCCCCCCATCAACCACAACCATCTGGCACCAGGCCACGGAAATAGACTCAAAAGCATCGGTAACAATTAATAGTCGCTGTACTCGGGGACCGCACAACAACCCACCTGATTTTCCTACCCTGCGATTCGTTGCCCCCCCCCCCCCCCCCCAGCCCCTCCCCCTCCTCATCAGGACGCTATCAATAGCCAGACACCTGTTTCCTGCCAACGCTCGCGCGGCCCCTCTATGGCTGCACCTGTACGTGCTTACACCCGAGCCTCGAGAGGAGTATTTATGTGGATGGGACTGCAGGGCTGATACCAGGCGAACGCTAATGCAATCACAGGAAGGACAGGGAGCACTTGACGAGCGCGAGGCGAGCCAATGGCGGGGGCGAATTCACTCGAATCAAGACAGGATGCTGCTGGGGGATTTCAAAAGAAGCTCAAACCCCGGGGGGAAGGGGAGGGGGGGAATGTTTTGACCCCAAAAATGACTATTCAGACGATTGAATTGATTGGTGTGCACGCGGAGGCAAAGCAGTTAAAGAGACAATGAACACGCCGACACGCATTTGTCCGCCGACGCTTATTAGTCAATATATTCCCCAAATTGACAGGAACTGTATCTTGGTTTACACACAGGTAAACTTTCTGCAGCTGCAAAATCTCTGAAGATGTTTGAAAAGCAAACGTGTCTCTATTACTTCCTACTTGCAGTCGTTGGATCTTTCTGTTGTCCCGTTTTCTAAAAAAACAATTGTCAGGATCACATCACTTACTGTCTGTTTCTGCAGGCGGGTACGAGCTCATTATATGTTGTTGATGCCTGAGTCAGTCAGCTTGGCAACCAGTCAACTGTTTGCTATAAGAAAAGTGGCGTGAGTCATTCATTGTGGTTAAAAAAGTAGCAGGGAAAGGCGAGGCCTGCATTAGCTGGGCTGTCCACCAATCCTCAAGTCCTCTGAACAGGAGCCATTATCTCTAGGACTTGTCTGTAGTCTCCATTAGATTCTTGTAATCAATTCCTTATCTTTCAAAAACCTTACATTTTATACATTGTCTGTGTTCAAACACTGTTATTCCAGGAAAAAGTTGCGTTGCGTATTACACGTGTTACTTTATTCTAATTCATCTCTACTAGTACGGCGTTTTGTGTACTTGTGGCACGTATCACATCAGCGCTTGTTTGTTTGTGTGTTAATTATCAGGATTACACACAAACTTCTGGATGGATTGGTGGAAAGATGCGGTATGGATTGGAATATAAAGAAATTTGTTTTTTGCTTTCACTTTCTTTTCCATTTTGACGTGTTATTTTCTTTGATTTCTTTGAGAACCATGCTTGGATCTTAATAAACAAAGTTGAATCTGATTAATTGAAATGTGGATTCGTAAGGGGACTCTTGGGCCTCAGCGGAGGTTTGTGCTGAGTAACTTTTTATCTGAATCAAATAAATGCGACCGTAGTAATGACGTGTTTAAAACAAATCACATTATATCCCGAGAGCGGGCTCATGGAGATACCAACTCCACGATGTCGGCAGCGAGTGACGACTCAGCAAGAACCGGTGCCAGGTATTCAGCAGGGGAGCCCAGTCAGGCCCGTGCAGAGCCAATCATCCAGTGCTTTCTAAACCAAACACAGATCCAGACATTGAGGAACAAACTGCAGAGTCAAGCATGGAAGAGCAGGTGATTAATGCCAACACAGTGTTTCCCTGTTCCTGGCCAAAGTGTTATTGATTTGATTGTAGAGGGGTGAGAAAAGGTTACCGTTTGCATGCCATGATTTGAGGTCGTCTGTGTGCGATGGGAGGTGTAATGACCCCCCCACTTCCCCCCCCTCCTCGGCAGGAGCTAGCGAAGCGGTCAACCAGGAAATGGAGACAATCCCCAGCCAGGCGCAAGCGACGTTCTGTCCTTTACACCGCCGATATGTGTGAAGTGGACATTCACCGGCTATCGAGTGCCACGTCCTGCTACACCTAAGAGCCATTATAAGTTTTTTTAAATGGCCAAAATAACAGGGGGGGGGGGGGGTACAGTGTGAGGTGGAGGACGCAGGCTGAGAGAGAGCCGTGTGCGGTCATGACCTCATTTCAACTGAGTGTTTGCTTGAATATATTTCTATAAACCAGAAGCTGGCCCTGGATTCTCATGTTAACCCAAGAGGAGGAGCTAATGGAGGAAACCAGTTGACATTTGGTGCAGTGGCACAACGGGTCAGATTAATATAACTAGTAATAGAAAACTTCATCAGGAGATTAATATCAGTCCAATATAATGAGGTGTAATGTTTGGTGGATGTTGGAAGCATCATCTTGCTGCTGCCTTAAGATTATGTGACGATTTGACATCGTACACAAATATTTATGGAATAGTCTCTCTGTATATATATTATCAGTGTTAACCCTGACTTTTTGAAACCTATTAAACAAATAATTTCTTTAGTCGTACCTTCAGTGAATAACAGGCCTTACAGACAAAGGTCCTTGGAACCTAAAAGTCAGAGGCCTCCTGCTCCCCCTGACCAAATCCTGTAAATATCTTATGAGGACAATCCAAGTTCTTTATAAGTTATATTTGTTTTTAATGTTTTGATATTTTGTTTGTTAGTTAGTTAGAAGGGTTATGCAAAAACGGCTCGACCAATTTCCGTGAAGTTTTGTGGCTGCGTGGGGAACGACCAGAGGAAGAAGTAATTACATGTTGGAGCACATCCGGATAAAGGTGTTTTATTTCCCACTTGCTTAAACCTGGTGAGAGAGTGTGAGAGCCTTGGTGGAGGTGTATACTCTTCAGGTGCCCTTCTACCTTTAATATATATTTTAATATTTCATCAAAACAGACCAGAAGTGATGCATATTTACACTTGCCTAACTGTTACATCCAGTTCTGCTATTAAAGCCTAAAACATTGCTCATATCACAGGTTTGCACTAATCGTTTGCTTTTGTATCTATGAAGCGAGAGAAGCATTGAGACACTATTTAATCAGCATTTCCTTATTTTTAGAAATCAACAATTGTAACAGTGACAATTCCAGGAAACAGAACTTGTTTTATTTTCCATTTGTTGAAAAAGAAGATGAATTTATCTTTTCTGAAAGTAGGAGCTGTGGTTTGTGAAATAAATAGGTGCAGAAAGAGTCATATTACATTTTGTTGGTTTGTATAGTAAATTGTAATAGGGTTTTTTTAATCCCTAGCTTGTTGGCACTCGTTGAACTGAGGTGTATTATCCGAAGGTACCACTATCTTTCTGAGGTACAACAAGGTCCGCCCGGGTGTAAGCATTTCTCTAGCATCGTGGTTTTGCTTCAGTCACTTCTCCTTCTCTTGTGACCGGAGGTGATGAGCTCGCTACGCAGCAGCCACGGAAATTAAATAGCTGCAAAGCACCAAACAACGTAAATAAATGAGATCCATCCGACAGCAGGGTAAGACATGTTCCCTTGTACATCAGCCACATGACAAGATCACACTCCCAGAGTCAAGTTAATTTTCGTCTACCCCCCCCCCCCCGCCCGTCCTTACCCTCCCTCCCATTCTCTGTCATTTTCAGGGGGGAAAGGTGTCGTAGCCGTATGACAGTAATTAACAACTGACAAAAATATCCCCTCCCTTAACATGAGGTGGGAAATCACAAAAGTAATTTTCTCATTAATTTACCATCCCTGCGCCGCCACGGCAACGCAAGACCTGAGGTACGAGCTTAATAAGGCTCCGTACTGTTTGTTAGAGAGGGGGGGGGGAGACGCGTTCCTGTTGATGAAGAGTGTGATTCTCCGTGTTCACTTCACCGCAGATCAGGATTTAGCCTTTTAACCGTCGATAGCCCGAAAAGTGCATATTCGGCACCTGTCAATTTCAGTCTGTGTAGTTTTTAACTTAGATATTCAACCCTGGTGGTGGTTTAAAGTTTTTTCAAGGACCTGTACATGTACAAGTGACATTTTTAAGGTGTAATTAGGTCTGGGTTTGTTTCTTTTACAGAGTTAACGCAAACATTTAAAATAGAACCCAATAAATCCGGTACTTTGTTAGAATCTCTTTCACTCCCAGAGCATTTTTTTGGACCTGGTTGCGATCCTTGTTGAAAACCCAAAACACTGAGCGACCCTGACGTCTTCCAGGTTGCTCCCGCCCGGCCCACATCTGCTCCCCACACCAGATTCCTTCAGAAAGAGCCATATCTCGCCTGTGTGGTCGGTAATTTGCAGACTGAGCCGCTCCACCACAGACGGACAGATGGTTTGATATTCTCAGAGAGCAGACTTTCCTATCCCACCCTCCCTCTGTCTCTTTGGCTACCTCCGCTCCCCCTTAACTTTGCTTGTTTCTCAATCAATAATAGGATTTGACTGATATAGATTTTTGAAGTCCACTTCTTTCGGATTGGAGTTGGCACCCCCCCCCCTGGCCCCCTAAAGCAGTATATGGCACATGCCTTCTGCAGGTTGGCACCTCTGATGGAATATCAGATAACTCCATCATGCGAACAGACAACTCTAATGACCGATACCTGATTTTTATTAAAGGGGCCGACATCAACCTGATCCAGAGTCCCCCCCCCCACCCGCGTAGCGCTCTGTCTTTCTCCTGTGCTGGTTCTGTGTGTGTGTGTGTGTGTGTGTGTGTGTGTGTGTGTGTGTGTGTGTGTGTGTGTGTGTGTGTGTGTGTGTGTGTGTGTGTGTGTGTGTGTGTGTGTCACTGCCAGAACGACAGACAAAGCCTCATCCCGGCCATAACGGCACAAAGACACAGGAACACACCTCCTGGAGGCCTCGGGGGGGAAGCCAGAGTTTGTCACGCACGTGTTCAACAAGAAGAAAACAGAGGAATAAAAGGAGACAAACACCTCAGCAGTAAGACTTAAGCCGGGCGACAAACTCCCGAAAATACCCTGCTGCTCCGTCACCCCCCCATCCCCCTCCTCTTTGCCTCTAAGCCGCGTTGCATCAGACCGGGGGGATAGGTGCCATTAGGACTGCATATTTAAAGCCACCTAAATGTGTGGAGCAGGTGGCGCACAATGCACTCTTGTTGTTATTTGGTTGGTGCAGTCAAGATGGCAGATTTCATAATGCTTTCAAATGGCACATAACAGGGAGAAGCCGCGCAGGACTGCCAAGAACAATTTCACCGGGAGCCAGCGAGGAGCAGCAGGCTGCGGCGCGCGTACCTTTTCCGACAGAGACACAAGCGGAGGAGAGAGAGGATTGTCTCGGAGCGCTCGGTGTGGGACGTCGAATCGCCTTTTCACCGTCAAGTTGGTTCACTCAACTCCCGATCAGCGACGCCAGAGAGGAGTGACACCGGGAAACAATAAGACATCTGAATAATTCAAAAAACTATGGAAATATTAGGCTTTTGTTTGACTTACATAAATTAAGTCCATCACTATTTGAGATTGTTAAGGCCACGATTGATATTATTCGTTTTTCAGGTCATCTATTGATCCGCCTTGCAGGTAGCTCTCATTTCCAACCGCATTAATAGTGAAAGTCTTCACCTTTCATGAATAATGTCCAAAAAAAACATTTAACAAATGATCTAAAGCTGACAATCTCCTCCTGGTCGGCCTCCTGGCGAAGTCTCGCCGCACTGCGGAGGAGCTCGGCAGGGACTCGTGTCTCATCCGCCCGTTCAAATAAGCTCACAGATGTCGAGAGGGACCCCCCCCCCACACACACACACACAGACACACACATTCGACCCACCTCCAACACTGTTTGTAATGAAATCTATCACTTGGAAGAGGAGAAGTGGACCGACCACCTGTGCATCCAATTGTTCAGCATTCGCAGACACACACAGGAGAGAGGAGAGTGATGAGGGAGGAGGGGGGGGGAGGGAATGGGCAGAGGAATCAAAGCCGCACAAGAAAACACACACACACAAAAAGAGACGCATGCAATTGTAAAACTATTTAGAATTGTTAAGAAAGAAAACGGGAGCGCAGAATGTTTTTGAAGTTCCAGTTTGTGCATGTACACAAACCCTGGGATTTGCACAAGAGCAGATCAGAGCAGGTTCTTAAACACTTTAAATCAAATAGGTTGTATAACAATGTAAAGTAAATAATTCACGTCAAAGTATAATGTATCTGTGAACTCCTAGGGACACTAAAATATTAATGTACGTCAACAGCAACACTATAACTTGACTCATGAAGTATCAAACTATAAATAGTGGAGGAGAACTTGGTAACCCAGTATAACTTGGCTCGTGTGGCAGCTGGTTTATGTTTAAATTGAAATTACAGAAATGTACACGTGGAAAACTTTTCATGGAAGTATTTCAACTTCAGTGCAATACACAAAACAATTATATTTGGGAACAAAGCAAACAACGATGGGACAAAAAAGACAAGCAGCAGGTTAAAAAACTCCCTTCCAGACGTGTTTATTTGCAAACACGCACAACAATTTACTTTAGAATTATCTGGTTTCAATTTTGCAGTTTAAATAAGTTCTCTGTTTTTTGGTTTATTTTCCCGGCTGCTTGTAGAAGTGTCACCATCCTCCCAGATCTCAGCAATTAATTTGACACGCACAACATTATTTGAACTTAAAAGTAAATCGGACAAATGTATGACAAATATACTCAAACTGGGAAAAAAAAGTACACGTGAGAGGGTAGAAATACACAGTAGAAAAAGATGCAATGCTGGTTAATGATGCACACTTGTAGTGAAGAAGGGAACAATGGTTTATTTGAAACAAAGCTCGAAAGACAGAGAGAAAGAGAGAGAGAGACTGGGTAGAGAGAGATGCCAGTGAGCACACATGCACATACACAAGTGCACAAAAACAACACACTCGCAATCACACACCCACTCAGATGCACCTACACATGCTCTCTCCCTGTGTTTCCCACAGACGCACACACACACACACACACACACACACACACACACACACACACACACACACACACAAAAAGGAGCAGCAGCAACTACTTAGAAACGAGCGCTGACATTACTTGTCACAGTCAGAGGCCTTGATCAGGATTTGCTCACAGGACCTCCTACTTCGCACACACACACACACACACACACACACACACACACACACACACACACACACACACACACACACACACACACACACACACACACACACACACACACACACACACACACACACACACACACACACACACACACACACACACACACACACACACACAAGATCCTGGGAGGGAGGAGAGGAGGGGGGGGCGGCGGTGGTTAAAAAGCTGAGGGCCATGTTGGAGGAAAAGGGGGAGCCCAGCAACATCTGCAGTCTCCGTTGTTGATAGCGTTGCTGCCAGCTTGGAGTCAGATCACAGGGCTGGAGATGCTGCAGTCTGGGCTCTTCTACCTCTTGGCCAGCCTCCCCCCCCGACCGCCCCCCCACCCTCCTCAGATCCGTACTTCCAAACCTCCTAGCTACCACCTGTTAGTTAATTTGCAGCAACGAAGAGGACACCGTGATACTCTGAAGTCAAACTCCTCCTCTGTACCGACTCTTTGTTCGACTCTCTCTCTCTTTATCACCCCCCCCCGTGCTGATCCCTCTCTCGGAGGTTTGGTACACCCACTGCAGCGTTTCCGGACTTGGAAAGGTTCAGGGCAATGTTTTCTTCCCTCTTCCCATCTTCCTGCCTGGTTTGAGCTTTGATGTGAAGAAGGCTGGAGTCACAAATCCTTGTCCATTTACCATCAGAGAGCATCACCTAACTGAGGGGTTGGCTCGACCCCACATGGCTAACGATTTGATATACTGTAATTAGGCCAAAATGTGTCTTAAGATGCCGTGGCGCCCCCAGACTTCAAGTACTTTCCATGCTAAAGAGATAAATAGACCACGTTTTCTAAATAGAAATAGATTTTAGAGGAGTATTTAACATCATTTCATGTCTTTTAAGCATTTGGTAATTCCCTGCTGGAGGGTCCCGTGTGGGTGCGGCTCCCGTATTTGGAGCAATCCTATTGGACCAGATGATTTGATGATTTGGTGAGAATCTAAAAAGCTATATATGTCCTGTGGTGAATTCTAAGATCTTTATATAATTGCAGGAAGGCGACACTGACCTGAAGGAAATGCCCCTTTCCCTCAAGCAACACTTCATTACTGCACCATCCACTGCACAGTAACACCACTAGTTCAGCACTTTGACTTTATATTGTAATATTCACGGACATCATGTTTACCTGATTACTTCCTCTAAAAGTTGTCGTTATATGAAAGCCATGTAACTCAGTTGAGTTGTGTTGATTTAATTTGAATTGCCGGTACAAACCTTGGAACATCACATTCTTGAGGGGAAGAATTAATTTTGAATAGTATTAAACTACCTAGAAATAATGGATAACAGAAGAAAACAAAGTTATTATCAAGATCCTTTAGGTTGCTTCAAGAGTTTTAAATATCAAAAACTTTTTAACAAAACTTTTAGTGTTTAAATTAGCTGAAAAGCTCAGGGTCTGACATTGCTCATCTGCCTTGAATGACACAGTAAAGTGTAAACCCACCGGCCTCCTTAATTCCAATCGAGCTGCACCAAATTTCACACACTTTTAGAAATCAGTCGCCTTAATATCCCATATTTTTTAGATCAAGATCTGTGAGTTATTCCCTCGGAAATAAGTGAAATATCGAAAAAAGTCTTGCAACACAACATTAAAGGAACTGGATTTAGAAGCAGGTATTTCGGAGTGCCAGTGCTGGGCCGGTGCCAGTGCTGGTTCGGAGCCGGTTCAACTTTCGAAACATTTTAAGAACCAGTTTGCTTTTCCCATTGGCCAAGAGAGAGTGAGAGAGAGAAGAGAGCGAGCAGTGTCAGGTCGGACTAAATCGATGAAACACCTTCAAAAAACAACAGAACCTCCTCGATGGAGGTAATTAACTCTTTACACTGCGCTCGTTAAGTTTGATTCATTAGTTGAAGCAGCTCATTGAACAAACACAGCTAAACTCAGTCCCCAGAACCTGCAGAGCTCCAGCCTAAAGTTGAAGTTCACAAAGTTATTCCTACGCTCGAAGTTACAATCCTCCATCCGTGTGGACTTCCAGCAATAGATAGCGCGCCTTTTTGTGTCAACATTGATTTTTCTCTCTCTCTCCCCCCCCCACCCTCCTCCCAAGTCTCCTTATAATAGAGGAGTGGATGCATCAAAGCCCCCCGGTCGCCCAAAGCGAGCTTGAAATTCTTGCCTTTCAAAGGGCCATTCCTTCTTTGTAGTTACGATCCCCTGTCTCATCGGGTAAGGGCGAAGGAGAGACGGAAACTTCTGAAGGTACCAAAGGTAGCACATGAAATCCCCCCCCCCCCCCCCATGTAAGTGTGTGAAGTACTGATAGTTGTGTCCGACATGGAATCAATACTTTACCACCCTTAAGCCTGAAAAGTATGTGTTTGTACAGCCGAAGACAAGGTATTTCCAGACTTTAAATCAAAGGCCCTTTCTTCGCCAATTCTGCGCCAGACAACTTTCTCCGAGCCGGGCCGAGCCACCGCACACAGCAACTTCTGAAAGTGTTTCACAGAAGTCTTTCTGCCTTTCTGCTGTCTGCACAATTACAAGTCGCCGTTTCCTTTCCCCTCTGTGTCTGGCTGTCGCCCGCTCCGTCTCTCTCTCCATGTCTCACTCTACTCTCAAGGCTACTGCGAGGTGTTAAGAAAAGGAACCAGCGGGGGATCGGCGCTCCATTATGCAGGTCTGTTCCTGTGCTGTCTGCTGCCGCCTCTTCGCACCTCATATTGCATTTTTCGCCCGTCGAGACGCACACACACCCACAAACAAGCGCTCATTCGCACTGGGAGTTGAACTTTGGCTACCTCTGCGTATCTTGTGCCAGGTGTAAGGCTAAGAGGTGCCTAACTTCTCTTCCGCCCCCCCGAGGCCACGCAGGCATGTTGGAGGAAGAAAAAAGGAAAAGGAAAAAAGAAAAGTGGTTGTGTGATCCAGGCATCCATTACACGCTGTGTGGGCGATGCGGCCGCTTGTTCATCTCTGGCCCACTTCCACAGCAGCGGATGGAATCTAACCGCCGGAGTAAAGGTGCTGAATGGAGCCGGGCGATTAATTGTGATACCTCGGTGTGATTAAAACCCAGACGGAGGTGGATTCGGTCACTAGTCGTGTTTCTGAAAAGTCAGACATTGAACCTGATCCTGCTTTTCTTATTATATAATAACCTATAGGTGGGTATAAACCACAACCCAAACGTTTACTGGTTTATCTTAATGAACGACCTCATGAATTGCATATTTTTCCATCTCTTGGCAAATTGTTTAATTATTTAAGCACTAAAGGAATGTGTCAAACTTTGTTTCTATGACAGGAAAACATACAGAACATCTCTAAGTGAATATCTTGCTGTTCGCATTTTATTTAATATCAAGTTGTAAAAAACACCTGAACTCTTGATATTGATATTTATTGATATTTCCTCCTGTCAGGTCTGAAAACTAAACAGTGTCACTGCGTAACTTGACAGTAAAAAATAATCTTCCACTCATTTATATTTATATTGAGTTTATTGTTTTTATGTTTGTAGTTGCATCGCTCACTATGACTTGATTACCAAAGCTCACTGGAGGATTGGCTTTAAGATGCACTGCTGGGGAAATGAAAGTCGACATTGACCACCCTGCCCGCATCCGAACCTGCTCTTACAGCTCAACAGGAGCCTCTGTACTTCCCTGACCCCGCCCCCCCACCTCCCCACCCCCTGTATGAATAATACATGGAGCCCCCACTACCTGTTTGTGTGTGTGCATGTGGGGTTGTGAAGGCCGAGCTCACACACACACTCACAGCTGACGGAGGAGAGCAGCCAGCGAAGCCTGGCCTCCGAGGCCTGACCCTGCACACGTTTGGCACAGACACAAACACACACACACACACACGCACACATGCATGTACCTCACATGCACAAACATGGACCTACTTACACAAGCAGTATCTCCTCTACAAGCAGAGACAAACATGCAAACACAGTTAGATGAGCCAACCTACATTCAAACCCATAGGAACATCGAAAAAAAACTCACACACAGCCGAGACACACACTTGTGGAAACATATTTAACAAAAAAACACACACACACACACATACACACTCGCAAAACGAAGCTCGCATACAACTACTGTGTACCTCGGAGGCAAGGTTGGGGGTTGAAGTGAGCACTGCTGGCAATAAGGTGAGCAGCTGTGCAGCGCTGGGGATGAAAGACGAGCATCGGGAGGCATGCACTCTGTCTGTGTGTGTGTGTGTGTGTGTGTGTGTGTGTGTGTTTGGAGAGTTTGTGTGTGTTTAAAGTGAATCAGTGTGAAATTGTATCTTTTATAGAGGAAAAAGAAATGTGTGTGTGGCTTTTAATGGAGTAGCATTAGTGGATGTGTGCGCACGAGGGGAGTGATTTTATGTTTTTGATTGGATTCTTCCTTTGGTGAACTTTTACTCAACTTCCACACTTAAGTACTTTTACATCTTTGTCACGACTTATACACTATACACTATATGTTCCTAATTACATACATATAGAAATGATTATGCAATCGGTGCTCCGGCATCGTTCAAAAATAGTACCTCGGCTCTGTTCGACTCTCCTGAACTTGATTCTATCCACAGTGACTTCTGCCAGAGTCTGAGCAGAACATTCATGGAAAGAAAAGGTCGGATGAACGCAGGCGTGAACTTGACCTCGTGCTGAATCTCGCAGGATTTCTACTCTTCTAACTCATTTAACTTTTTATTACATTTTTGAGTCTGAAGACATTACTTGTGATTTTGCAGACTCACATTTTGAATATCATATATCTGTTTATTTGCTCCTGACCTACAATATTTAAACGCTGCGTGTATTAGCTGCATCGTTATTAATTTATAAATCAAAATATTACCTTTTGCTGATGATACTCTTTACTTTAGATCATTTTTAAATGTTTGTACTATTAACTGCTTTTCCATTGTTGTGTAAGGAATCTGAGTTTGTCCTTGAAGACGGTTTCCGTGTGTGTATCAATAATTTCCAGTGACTTGTTTGGCTGCATGTGACATGTGTGTGTTATTTCTCTCATCTTTGCATGTTCTTTCAATCAGTTTACATCTGTGTATGTGCATGGGCTTGCATACTGTATAATCTGTGTGTGTGTGTGTGGTGCAGAGTGTTGGGGGGGGGGGGGGGGGGTGCCAAGCCTGGAGCTATCCCCTCTTACCATGCAACCTGAATCCTTTTGGAATGGGAAGTGGAGTGTATACAAGTGAGATGATCGAATAAATCAGCCAGATTCGTCTCCTTTGTCTGCAGCATGAATATTAAGCACATTAAGATCATGGGAGGGAGCACACGTGTCACGCCCGTAATCTCCAGTGATCTGCTGGTCAGTTTGGGTTTGCGCTGCGGGAGAGACGAGGACTATTTACTCCAACATGTGAAGCATTTAGGTGACGCTCTCATCCAGGGTGAGTAAGCGGTTGTAACAGTAAAAGCAAGGCAGCCGTCCCCCGCCCCCACACATCTTCTGGCCAATGATGCGGTCTCCCTAAGGGCCAATCAGTAACAAATATGTCAGTGTGTGATGATATGTAATTGCAATGCTCCCCTGTGATGTAAAAAAAAAATTGTGAATATTCCAGGATCCATCGTTTTGTCGAAATCGAACCGGATGTATTTGAAATTAGATAAAAATTATGATTTGCTCATGTGTAACAGCATTCATTGCAAAACCTGTTCCTTAACATTATCCGCGGTCAGAATCAGCCTGCAGATACATGTGTGATTGTGTTTTCCCGTTTACTCTCACCGGACTTTTAGTCTCCGTCTCTGCATGCACATGAATAACAAACCGCCCAGATGGGTCAGTGTTGTAGGTGTGAAGTGCAGAGACGGAGAAAGGGAAAAGAAAGGTGAGGCCAAGAAGGACGGGCAGCGTGTTAGCGTGCAGCGCTCATTAGCATTAACCATCCGCGTTTCCCTCCTGCCTCCAACCACTTTAAATCAATTCTTAACTCCGAAAATAGAGAGGCAGAAACAAAAGATCATCGAGAAAGTAGAAAGAGAGAGAAATTAAGAGTAAATATATATAACGCAGCTATTGAAAGGCAATATTTTACAGACAGTAGATTGAATGATATCTGCCTGAAGCAGCAAAGATAGAAACAGACAAAGAATCAGGCCCGGAAAAAAACAGAAAACAAAACAAATTTCTGCACTCCTCTCTGTGTGTTTCCTGCCTTCCCGAGTCACTACTGGCTGGCGGGTTTGCCACACAGCAAGGCGACCTGTGCAACACCTTCCCCGGGCCAGATGGCGGTGTCGGAGGCCAGAGGAGCTGCCGAAATCTGCCAGAGCAATCTGCTGCGAGCAGGTGTCGGCTAATTGTCTCAGGGAGCCGCGGCAGCAGCGGGCGTGTGCTGTAGTGCTACCTGAGTGGAAACAAATATCTTCATTTACCCCCGCTTTGTCGGGGGAGCGTGCTTCCGAGCCACGGAACATAATAGGCCGAGCCCGGAACAAGACGAGGGCGCTGGGCTGGAGCCGGCGGCAGAACAAGCGCACCTTTGTCAAACGGCGACGGCACCACAATGCCGCTCGGGGCGACTGGTGGCAAAACACGTTTGACAGTCATCACCGTGCTCAAGTGGATACAGGGAGAACAGCGAGCTCTGGCTAAGGGTAAAGGAGGGCGGGCGTGGAGGCTGTGCAATATTCAATCAGATATAAAGTGTTTAACTAGACGGTGCAACAACCTCTACGATCACATTGTTTGAAGCCAGTTTCAACTTTTCCCTTATTATACCCGCGAAGCCCTCAGCTGCTGTTCACACATGGCTAAAGAGAACGAATTCCACATGCGCCCCAAGATTTATTCATTCAGGTGCCGGCTCGCTGCTTCGTAGACTCTGACATTCCCATTGTGTATTTAGAGCAAAGGAGGGGCTCCGGGAAGGGATGTTCCGTCTGACAACCGACTTTCTCCTGCTCGTCAAAAGATCTTTCAAAAACAGAGCTGTCCGACCATGGACGGGGGGGGGGGGGGGAAGCAAAACGCCTCTAATTGAAGTGCTCCTTCTGTTTCCACAGACCTCCTCAGAACAAGTTGTTGTTACCTAGCCCTGTTATTGTACTACAAACTTGTGTCATGCAAGGAATCCCACTCTTCCTGGGGATTCTTATATTTCAGCTTTTTCTGCTTTTCAATACACCTACCTTTTTATGCCAAAACTTTGACTTTGGAACTTGTTTCTTGTCTGCAGTAAAGTTTTATTGTCAGAGGAGTAATATTCACATTTGGTTTTCCTCTAACAACAGCCTGAAACTACCAGAATACAGTGTAATATGCAAAAAGCAGGACAGACTTCAGTGCATGTCTGTAAAGCAGTATCAGTCTATCACTGCTCTCTTCACCTCCACATGAGAGCCAACAGATGAAAGGAAGAAACAAAAGTTTACACCCCTTGAAATGTAGGAAATTACAGTGAATTAGAAGCAGATGAGGGAAACGTGGACGCACCAATAAAGTCAATTACAGAGCTTTTATACAATCCCACCAGGAGTGCATTGGACGCCGCATCTTTGACGAGATGCGACGGCGAAAGAACATCAGCCAGTGGAAATTTCTTCCGAGCCGTGGGGACTGCTGGTGCATCAGTCCAGATGCATCCGACAGAGCCCCCCCCCCCGCTATGGGAGAAGCGAGGCCGGCTCTATTTTTAACCCTCAAATAAGAGTTGAGTCTTTAAAAGCTTCCCACGATACCGATTGATCCCCTGACCCGGCTCTCCTCAGGCTTTCCCCTGGTCCATTAAGAGCTGTGTCACCAGAGGAGTTACAGCATTACCATGTGTGGCCTCCGTTTTATTCTCCCCCCCCCCCCTCCCTTTCTAAAGCAGGAAGTGCCCAGTCAGGTTTAAGTGTGCTGTTTCCCCAGCAGCCCCTGTTGAGATGTGACTCTAACCTCGCATCCTGCCGTTCGCAGCTCGTAGGCTGAGCCGCTCGGGTCAAACCTCCACAACCTCTCGGTTTGTCAGACTCTCCAGCAGCACACAGAGAAACAAGTCGCATACAATAACTGTACTTGTCAATCATAATTGTTAATGCAAGTTTTCTGAAAGTCTCATAACTTTTGTACCGGGAAACATGGCATTTCTCTGCAACATTGTGAATGATTCAATGTTTTTTGGAATATTGAAATTTACAGTTACCTCCTGATTCCTCACAGGGATCACGTTCATTCTCCTTGACTTTAACCAGCTTGTCTGAATCGTCTGGTACAATATTCAGCTTCAGTCAGTAATATTCCACAGTCAAAATGATGGCTTGGTGCAGAAAGGAAGCAGAGAACAGACAGAAGAGAAGAACAACAGGGATTTGGGGGGGAAACCCTGTCTCTGCCATCCATTCATATCCAATGGAGTTTTTACTCCCTCTCATTGTCCATTTGAGTGTCATTTTACTAGGAGACCATAAAATGCAGTGTTGATCCAGTTATTTTACACCATTCTTTATATGACAGGCTTTATTGTGCGTTATGTTGTAGCTCATTCCTCAGCGCCGTGCAAGGGCTAGCCAGTGTGTAATTACAGCTTGTAGCAAGCAGCCAGACGGAGCGATACGTGAATGAGAATCTGCAGGAGCGCTTGATTTATGACGCCCTGCCGCGCTGTATTTGTAGTCCCGATCTCCGCCGCTCACCTCACCTCTGGGGCATGACGCCCTAACATGGTGGGGACCGGAGAGGCGGGGGGAGGTTGGATTGAGTCGGATGAGAGAGAGAGCGAGAGGAACCCGTTTGTGTCTGAATCGTTGAATCTACACATTGTGTTGTTACACTTGTGATTTCAAATTGATGCAGCATTTGTTTGTTTTTGTTTTTTATTATTGCAGTTTCATATACTGCATCCGCTGCTGTGACGGTGGACAGGTTCACTGTTTCTCACTGGAACAAAATGTATTTACAGACAAAGTTCCTCAAAGAAACGAGTGCAGATCCAAGCGACCTCCTGGTTCACACCCTCAGGCACAATTTCCCATTGTCGTATGTTTCTTTTCATAATTGAAGTATGATGACGACGCCATAAGCTCGCCGGACGGCACAGCTGTGTGTGCCGGCGCGCTTGGCTGGAGATGAATCAGTGTGTTTAACTGTTTGTCCTCGCAGTACCTTCGCCGAAACAAGTCAAGTGCATCAATCCAATATGGTGTCGTCTGCCGGGCGTGCGGCACAGGTGCTGCACAGGAGATGATAAATCTGCTCATAAAAGACGTGTTCATGGAGAAGGCCTTTTTTAAAAGTTACTGAGAAAGGTTGATTTCATTAAAGTCAGACTACTAAGACTGTGGTTTTTATTAGTTACTTGTTTTCAGAAAATGTGTGTCATGCCTGCTTCCAAATTTAAAGATGTATTATCACTTTTTGATTTCTTTTTAATGGAAGGACAGGGTAATGTTTGCTGGTTTTTGCCTTCACTACATTTGAAACCACATTCTTGTAATTTAAAAAAAAAAAAAAAACAAATAAGAGGTCATGTGGTTAAAATCCCCTGAACTGAAATTAGGAGGGAAACTCCTTTTGTGGTTTCCACTGAAGATGTATCGAGCAAGCCATCAGAGGGGAATGGAACTTTCTGGAGAATGTTGTATGTAGTAGGTTGAAATATGAAGTAAATACTGTGGCCTGGAACACAAAGTCCTCCACAAGTGTTATTGTCAGTTGTGAGTTTGGTTACATTTATATATTTTCTATTTCACTCATAGGAATAATTTACCTCCATGATTGAGGGAAACTTCAGTTTGTCGACTGTAATCATGGAAATGATTCCAACTTCAAGAAATGGGAACTAATGGAGATTGAAGTTTGCATGTTTTAAAGGAGGCAAATTCAGCAATTCCTGCTCTGATAGGCCAGCTGGCCAGCATGTGTCATGTGACGTCACTATGAGAAAGGAAATCCCTTTACCACAGTCTTTGGCCTCTTTGACTCTGCAGAATTTTTTTATCCACAAAAAGCCTTTATAACCAATTTAAATATTATTTCTCTCTGTACTGAATCCACAGTGTCTATGTTATCATTTGCAATATCATGAGTTATAAATTTCATTTAACAGGAAATTAGCAGAGCATAATGAGCCGACGTGGACAGCTCTTCTTTTTTATTCCCCGCCTGCAGCACTATGCCCTCGTCCGCTCATATACGTTCAGGCCTGTCGTTGCCATGACAGCGATCATCGTGCACTTTCTGGTCACTAGCCATCGAGGAGCGATAGCAGCATGACCCCCCCGTCCAGCTCGGCCGCCCCTGCTGATGAATTTTCATCTGCTAATTGGCAGTGCTCTGTCGTCGGCGTTTCCTCTTGTGAAAACTGAGATTAAATTTGTGTTTGCTGCTCATAAAACGTATTCATGCCTTCCCCCCCGCTTTGCCCTTTGCGTCGGCGCCGTTTCGCGAAATCACTTGTGACCGCGAGGACTTAACACGCCACGAGTTTGGTGTCGTTGACATCAAACACAGCCTTTGGTCCGACCTTTGATCGCCCTCGAGGGCCTGATTGATCCGACGGGTTCTGTAGAATCAGCATCTCATCCGTGGATAGAGTCGCCTCGGCCACAAAATGATCTGACACCATTAGTGTCGGAGCTAATAACTGGTTTGATACAGGTGGCAGAGCACGGGAGGAGCTGAACTTTAATTGTACAGGTTGTAAAAACGTTTGTGTGACCTTCTACTGCTGAGGATGGATGAGTCCTGACCACGGGATGAGAAAGCACACATGGAAATTGCCTCTCAGCTTGTTTAATGCAGGTAGAAACAAACTGAAATGTTGCTACACAAGTCATAAATATAGAATCGACAATTGCTTAGTGCGTTAGAGCACAGATCATCCCCCTGTGTAGTTGTCATGGCTTCAGGTGAACATTTTTGTGCATCTGTAAATATGAATCGTCGTGCTTTTTTACTTCAGTAGAGAAAAAACAGGACTAGGGAAGCAATGTAAAGTATTTTTAGTGTGTCAAAATTATTTTAAAAACTTCATGAAACCATTTTAAAAATATATATATACCTGTATATAGTGGTCTGATTTAGAAAATACTTTATTGAAACCGTTTATAACTCAAAGCTTATCTTGTTTTAAGCTAAAGATTTTCCAACAAGGCCTTCACTGTAAAAAAAAGCCTAAAAAAGTAAACGCACTTAATTCCTACATGATGCAATTTAAGCTAATAAAATTCAGTGTCAATAGTCTTGTCTGTTTATTAGATTGAATATAACTCCACTCCACTTGTTCTCTAAAGGTCAATCACTGTAACATCCTCAACTTAAACCCATATTTCCATCTATTTGCAGCACATCTCCAACCTGCTTGTTAGCAGACTGGAGTTCTTCACCTCTCTTGCTGGTTGACCGACAGCTCTCCAGTCCACCCCTACTCTATTTGACCCCCACTGTGCCCCCGAACGCACACTAACGCTCTGCACTTCCTTCCACAACGATTTCCTCCCCTGGCCTCTTAAGAGCTACACGGCGATTATACAATACCTCACAGTTGGTTGGGAGTTGCTGCGCTTTGTGTGACTTAAGAGGGAAGGATGGAATAGAGTCAAACAGTCATTTCACTCTCCGCTGACTCTTTGGCCCTCGGATGAAATGGGCTCCCTCAGTAGAGCCGGCTGCTTCTGTTTTTTTCTCCCCAGCCCACTTTCTCTGCATCTCTCGCACTCTGAGAGAAGTTCCACGGCACCTCCGTGTTCGGGATAATCAACGGAAAATGTTGAAACAGTGAGTTTCAGACACAGAAAGCACCGGTTCTAATTATACGCTTCGATCCCAACTTCCCTTTAAGAGTCCCAGAGGACCTTCAAACTGCTTGTTTAAATCCTGACCCCAAGAATCTTTGTACAGTAAAGGGAAATATAAACTGATTTCCTCTCTCCTTAAAATGAAAGACAACATTCTCTTGAGCATTGAGTTAATGGAGGGTGTAGTTTTATCAGGATACATGTCATCTTACAAAATCATATGTAACTATTTACACTTGCTAATACAGTATGTTTGGAGTTTATGTTATGGTGTCCAGACACAGCAGAGCCCAACGAGGAGAACACAGAAGTAGAAAACCAAATAATCAAAATCACAACACTTTTAATAATTTTGATAGTCATGATCGTTTCGCAAATTGATTTATATTTGACTTTCCCCAGGTATTGAAGAAATCAAGGTCAATATAAAGAGAAAAGTTGCAGAAGACATATGACTTATTTTTGCTTTAGCTGCAACAATTGACAGTATAAGGAAAGTGCTGTGTTTTCTGATTAAATCTTGAACCTTAAATTAAAAATACAAACCTGTTTATGAGCAGAATGCCTCATCTCGTTGTGACTGGGGATAATCCAGAGTTGTGCAGAATTGTCCAGTGTTAAAATTGTTTATTTATTTATTCATATAAAGTCTCAATCACTTTAACAGATTCAGAAGTGCAGTTTTCTGTCATTAGAGGACCATTGTCCCCCCCCCCAGCCACTCTACTTGTTGCTTGTAATCTGTGATGTCTGTACTCCTTTAAAGGTTATTTTTTAAAAGTTGGGATCCAGCTTGAAAGTATCAAATTCTCTGAATGTGAACGTGAGCTCAGTTTGAAAAATGTAAAGAAAACGAGACCAAGTTTCAAACATCAATACCCGGTAGTAGATTAATTTCATGGGCGCCGGTCTTCTCTGCCATGACTTCACTTTCCGTCTCCTTGTCCCGTGGCGTCCCCTCCACGCAGCCCAGCCACCAACACACACATTTCATAGATTTCTCCGCAGCCATTACTCAGAACCGTTCCAACAGCAACAATTAAAGTTGCACCTGAGTCACCTCACTTGACACCGCCTCGCCGGTAAAAATGACTTCCCATTGATTTGTAATAGGCTTTCCTGTAAGGGAGCCATTTAAAACAGGAGCCCTGTTACCGGCCTGCGTCACCCATTGACCCCGCGGCGCTACGGGGAATTCGCACGACTCGATTGTTTAGACAAAGGTGAAATGTTTATTCCTATTAGCCGGCTTCTGCACAAGATACAGTATTGACCCAGAGGAACGCCTGTTTCGGGCTATCACAAATTACAGCTGGCTGCGCCCGACGCCGCTCAGCTCCAGTGCCGCCGCGGCATCAGCGAGCGGTGCAGGGGACATGCAAACACAACCCAGGAAGAGGAGAAATCAATGGAGTCTAGTCAGATGTTAGGTAAGTTGTCCCCAACGTTTGCTTTAGGGACAGTCGTGGTTGTTTAATAAGACCCAGAGCATCTCCAATCAATGAGAGCCTTCTGTTTCACCGTTTGGAAATCAATGGAGCGGCTTGATGCAACACCGCCGACTTCTTGAGAGGTGTCCTCATCCTCGGACCGTAAAGCAGTTGTTGCTCTTCGCTTGGATTTTTGATCTTGTTGCTCTGCTGTATTGGAATAAATGTAGCTCTAAATAAATCTGTAGCATACAGGATTTGCAGTTGTGGAGTTTGAGCCCGAGTGGAGGAACCTGCAGGAAGTGCAAAACATGCTTCAAAGCAGATGCACAAATCCACCAGTACAGAAAATTAATGCGCGTATATGTCACGGAAAACACTTGTAAAATAGATTCGTAACCAAAGTAGTGACACGTTGTTTTTGCCGGAGAGCAGAATCCAAGAGTGTGTCTCGTTCTTCTCGATAAAAATACATTTAGAGTGGAAGTCAAGTATGGGTTTGTTTGTTTGTGGTGGGCCGGCGACCAAAACGTGGAGATCAAGTGTGTTTTCAAGGAAATGTAAATTCTCTGAAGTGTGCGTTTGTGTATCTCTCACACACTCGGTCTCTTTCTCAGAGAAAAGAAAGGGAAAAAACCAAGCGTTACTCGCCCTGCCTGTCATGGAACCTGTCGTTTACTGTATTTTAATTCTACCCACGGCTCATCCCCTTATCCTCCTTCCTCCCTCCTCTCCCCCTCCTCACCCCTCCCACCCCCCGGCCGTATTGATGTGCGCCCCCCCGTCGAGTTCCCCTGCACTACCAGGTATGACTAACTGCTATCTTGCTCCCGTGACTCTTTTGTCATTTATCTTGCTCCGCTATGCCGGCTGGCTGACTGCACAGCACGACAGCATGCGGTGACAATAATTTGCACTGATCGGACCCCTCTGCCTATCCTGCTGTTACAAATGGCAATCGATTATCATGCGGTAGCGTTATCGACTGTCCAACACTCACATATCTGTGTGTGTGTGTGTCTGTGTGTGTGTGTTGGGGGATAGGTTTGTGTTTATTCCTGCTGAAGTGTAGCAGTCCCTTGTGGAAGTGCAGATTCATCTTCTGCTGTTAGACAACGTGGACTCACGGTGATGAATCCGTCTCATATTTGAAACGTGTTTATTGGACGTTAAGTGCTCGGATTCAAACCGTCGGTGCGTTTGGCCGCGTTGGAAAAGGTTTGAAACATAATCTGAGTTTATTAAACGTGCCTGGTTTTAAGTAAGAGGTGGTGGAGAGTCGTAGAAACGCTCTGGGGAGGAAGAGCACAGATGAGAACACAAGTACACACTTTTCAGCAACAGCCGAGATGTTTTACCTTCAACATTCTGTCAGAATAGTTTCATATGAATGGATAAAAAAGTGTGTAATACCATCTGATCACCGGCCTTTTGGATTTGTGATCTACTGTATTTTTTAATTTTTGCTCTCCTGAGGAAGCTCTCTACTGTTTTCCAGAGCTGTCATCAGATATACTACAGTTTGGTAACTCCTCAGCCATTGTTTGATTTATCCCTCAATAATTATGACCAAATAAAATATATATCAGATGCTTATACATCATATCAGCATCTTTCCCTTATCAGATACAAAGTCCAGTATAAGACCCCTTCAGTTTTGAATGCTCTGACATATGTAGGCACCGTGGTTCAGTTTACAATGATCAGATGCATCAACCTACTCATTGTTGTAACCACACACTTGACCTTGTGTTATCATACGGTGTCAAAATTGAACATTTAACAGTACTTCCGCGCAATCCAGTACTATCAGACCATAATTTAATAACCTTCGATTTTTCACTATCTGAATATATGCCACTAATAAAAAACTCATTTTCTAGATGTCTACCTGATAGTGCTGTAGCTAAATTTAAGGAAATAATTCCGATTACATTTAAACCCGTATTATCCGTCGACATAAACAACAAATTCTTTAAAAACCCGAGCTCTATTGAGATTGACCACCTCGTAGAAAGCTCTGCAGACTCATTACGATTAACATTAGACTCAATAGCGCCTCTAAAAAAGAAATGTGTAAAACATAGTAAATTAGCTCCGTGGTATAATTCCAAGACACATGAGTTGAAACAAATATCAAGAAAATTAGAAAGGAAGTGGCGCTCCAGCAACAGTGTTGAAAATCTCCTAGACTGGAAGAGTAGTGTTACAGAATATAAAAAGGCTCTCCACAAAGCAAGAGCTGCCTATTACTCAAAACTAATAGAAGAGAATAAAAACAACCCCAGGTTTCTCTTCAGCACTGTAGCCAGGCTGACAGAGAGTCACACCTCCACCGAACCCAGTATTCCTCGATCCCTAAATTGCAATATCTTTATGACCTTTTTTAATGATAAAATTCTAACTATTAGAAATAAAATCAATCATCTCCTGCCCTCAATTGGCACTAATACCCTCCCAACAATAGAGATCTCAGAAACGGCTGAGAATCCTTCCCATTATTTAGACAGCTTCTCTCTGATCACCCGTGATCAGTTTACCAAAATAGTCTCAGGTTCTAAACCAACAACCTGTATTTTAGATCCGATTCCAACTAAATTACTTAAAGAAATTCTGCCCCTAATAGATAATTCGTTACTTAACACAATCAATCTGTCATTATCATCAGGTTATGTACCACAGTCTTTTAAAATAGCTGTAATCAAACCCCTACTCAAAAAACCCACCCTAGACCCAGAGGTTTTAGCAAATTACAGGCCAATATCTAATCTCCCCTTCCTATCTAAAATCTTAGAAAAAGTTGTAGCCAATCAGCTGTGTGAGTTTCTCCAGGAAAATAATATATATGAAGACTTTCAGTCTGGGTTTAGAACCAATCATAGCACAGAGACAGCCCTGGCAAAAGTCACTAATGACCTTCTAATAGCTTCAGATCAGGGACTTGTGTCTGTCCTCGTTCTGTTAGATCTCAGTGCAGCATTCGACACAATTGACCATCAAATTTTATTAGAGAGACTAAAACAGTTAATTAACATTGAAGGAACGGCCTTAAACTGGTTTAAATCTTATTTTGCTGATCGCTCCCAATTCGTTCAAATCAATGATGAGTCATCGGTGCGCACCAAAGTTAACCATGGTGTCCCACAGGGGTCTGTGCTCGGCCCAATTTTATTCTCATTATATATGCTTCCACTAGGAAACATTATCAGGACACACTCGGTAAATTTTCACTGTTATGCGGATGACACCCAGTTATATTTGTCAATACAACCTGATCAAAGTAATCAATTAACTAAACTTCGAGCATGTCTCAAGGACATAAAAACCTGGATGACCCACAATTTTCTCTTATTAAACTCAGATAAAACAGAGGTTATAATACTCGGCCCTAAACACCTTAGAGATACATTATCTAATGATATAGCTGCGCTAGATGACATTGCCCTTGCTTCCAATGACACAGTCAGGAACTTGGGAGTGATCTTCGATCCTGATTTGTCCTTTAATAGTCACTTAAAAGTAATTTCTAGGACCGCGTTTTTCCACTTGCGTAATATCTCAAAAATCAGACATGTCCTTTCGCAAAAAGATGCAGAAAAACTAGTCCACGCCTTTGTTACATCGAGACTGGACTATTGTAATTCATTATTATCAGGCTCCAGCAGCAAGTCGTTAAAGACTCTGCAGCTGGTCCAAAATGCCGCAGCACGTGTCCTGACGAGAACTAAGAAAAGAGAGCACATTTCTCCAGTATTAGCATCGCTACACTGGCTTCCTGTTAAATCTAGAATAGAATTTAAAATTCTCCTCCTCACCTTCAAGGCCCTTAATGATATGGCACCTCTTTACCTTAAAGAGATGTTAGTTCCATATCAACCTACTAGAGCACTCCGATCCCAGAACTCAGGTTTACTTGTTGTCCCTAAAGTCTCTAAAAGTAGAGTAGGAGCCAGAGCTTTTAGCCATCAAGCCCCACTGCTGTGGAATAATCTCTCACTTTCAGTTAGGGAGGCAGACACGCTCTGTTCGTTTAAAAGTAGACTCAAAACCTTCCTTTTTTATAAAGCTTATAGTTAGAGCTAATTTGTGCGATGTTCCAAATTTGATTAAATGGCAAAAACCCCTGATGATGCTAAGACGCACAGGGAATTTATGACACAAGACACACGGAGCTTCTCTTTCCTGCTTCTCCTTCCTTTTCTCCATATTTATCACATCAAGATAATTCTTATCTGATCAGTACATGTTACTAACTTGACCCCTTTTCCCGGAGTTTCTGTGCCTTAGCGCCCGCGGATGCAGGGCCACAGCTGTGGCCGCACCATGGATTATGATTGTGGATCGCGTGTCGGAGGTCGCAATGGTGGATCCAGTTCGGTGGATTCTGTATCGTGCCAGCTGATCGTCGTTGTAATGGAGGATCCTTTGTCGCGTTGGCATCGGATGATGAGGGACCACGACCGAGGCGGCAGCTGATAATGGATTCTAACTGGCGGCGGTGGACAATGACTGTGGATTATAGTGGATCCCATCCTGATGCTGGATCGTGGTCTTGCTGCTGGCCAGAGACTGTGATTGCAGCGGGACTGCCTGACAC
This sequence comes from Limanda limanda, assembly GCF_963576545.1. Lineage (NCBI taxonomy): Eukaryota > Metazoa > Chordata > Actinopteri > Pleuronectiformes > Pleuronectidae > Limanda > Limanda limanda. Next base: position 7,529,647 of record NC_083658.1, on the reverse strand, counting down.
ATAGTATTGAAAAATGTTTAGCCTAATGGATGCTGCTAAAAATCCTGATGTTTTCTTACACCTGACATCTATTGCACTTCTGTCCGTCCTGAGAGAGGGATCCCTCACATGTGGCTCTCTCTGAGGTTTCTACATATTTTTACCTGTGAAAAGGGTTTTTAGTAGTTTTTCCTTACTCTTGTTGAGGGTTAAGGACAGAGGATGTCACACAATGTTAAAGCCCCATGAGACGAATTGTTATTTGTGAATGTGGGCTATACAAATAAAACTTGATTGATTGATTGATTGATTGATTGATGTTGTAAAGTGAAATTTCACTCTGATCAACCAGCAATAATTGGGATGTTTTATCATATCGGATTTTTCGATCAAAAACATTGTGGGCGGTTATCAAGCGAGGGAATTAGGCAGTTAGATATTCGTTGTTAAAACCACTCAAGTCTTTTCTTTAGTCAATATTTACATTTGTAATGATGAAAGGTTTAGTTTATAAACTGGAAAATCCTCTGCGGTGACATCTGTGAGCAAACTTCTCTCAAGCTTCACCAGTTTTTAAGTTTACTTGATCTCTGAGGTAATCTCCTTCCTCATAATGAAGTGAATAAACAGACGCCAACATATTCTCTGACCCTCAAAGCAAATTAAATACAAGAATTTGAAATAAAAGTCAAAATAATATCTGTTTAAAAATGTCTAAATCAGCCAAAGTGATCAACATTCTGCTCGTGCTGCGGTTTATTTAATCTGAGCTGTGATCGACATTTGAGTGATTGCAACTCTACGCCATTTTGCACTGGTGCCGTCGCCATCTCTTTGCCACGGGATCACGGTGAGACTGTCAGGCCCCCCCCCACCCCCCCGCACAGCTGCACTACACTGCCTATGTCTCCGCTGTATGTATCCACTTCCCCCAGTAATGTGACTTGAACACCGGTGTCCCACAAATAGAGTGTGTATAATATTGATGACTGGGATATGTGCCGTTTAATCAGCGCTATCGACCCGCTCGGCACCGCTGCCCGGTGCAGCCGGGGTGGAGGAGCGCTTAAAACAAGAGGGAGCATTTGATTCCCCTGTCGGAGCTGCATTAACGGAGCCTGGGTCCCCCCCCGCCTCGGCGCTCCTCTCCCCACCTCTCCTGTAACTGCATTGTGCTCTCGCTCAATCAATACTCGCAGCAATTGCTCAAATTAAAAGGGAAAAAATAGGTTTTGCTGAATCCTCACCCGGTGGCTTCCTGCGGACTCCTGGCGGCCGCTGTGCATCGCAGAGCACTTACAGGAAGAGGGAGGGGGAGGTGGGGGGTTGGGGGGGGTTGGGAAAGGTGTTTCGAAAGGGGCTGATTGATGAGCTGTCTCAGCACGGTGCTCACCCACTCAGACTCCACCGCGCTGCCAACTTTCTCTTTGTGCGAGGCTCAAGGCGAACAGGAAACGCACGGCACCTGATTCACGCGTCCATTTGATTGTCTGCGAATTTTATGCAACTCTTCAAGTCGATCGAGAGACATCCGCTGGTTTAGCACAGAGGCCTTTCATCGTGATGGAGCCCGTATCTGCAGGTATAGGCATCAAAATGTCAATGTTCAGTTATCTGTGATTTGACGGATACATTTCTCTTTTCCCTCTCGTTGTTTTCTAACCAGTCCGTAACCCAGTAATCACTCAGCGAATACCTTTTGAAAGCGGATGTCTGTGAGACAGCGGAAGACGACCATTTTGCTTTCCGCTCGTTTTACGTAATTGGTGCCGTGTACCGTTGAGGCTGAGCCGAAACCAACGCAGCCTTTATAAGTACAGTCGCGGGCAGGTTCAGCTCACCGGCGGTAATATGTTCCAGGCAGCGCCAACACGCATTCATGCTTCAAACAGACGGTGTCAAATCACCCATGGGTGGGTGTTTGGCTCAGGAATGCAATTACCGGGGTACGAGCAGAGCTTCATACGTAGAACAATACATTCGGTGCAATAAGGTGAGTCGGGTTCCTTTGCTGAAGGTGTCACAAGGTGGTCGACGTATGTGAGAAGGAGCAAATAAACACAACCAGTCAAACGTATACTGTTACAGCACCGTTAGGACTGGGTTTTAATCTCCAGCAGTAAACAATAGAACTGTCTTTGCAGGATTCAGCTTGAAAACTTTATATATTATTTTCTTTCAGGATTTATCTTTGGATAAATGTGGGAAACTTGGTACAACCAGGAATTTGCAGAAAAGAAACAGCTCAGTAAATGACTCTGGTACTTTGATCTGGCCTTAAGGAATCACTGTCCATTTTTGTCATTAACATATTTGAACTTGTTTTAAATCTAAAGGATATATTATCTGATTTGACCAAATATATGATTTTCCATATCTTTAAGTGCTCTTCCTAGGGTTGTGTAAATTACCCCTTAACTATATTTATTGCCGGAAACAAACCATAATTCTCTCTCGCTGCAGTGCCTCAAACATCAAGTCAGATTCCCCCCCACACATGTGTTGTGTGTCCTCAGCCCCATGAACAATGCTCACTCTCAGGCCTGGAGACCGACATCCTGAAGGGAAAAAAAAGAAAAAGGCATCTCGAGTCAAAAGGCCCATTGCCTAACCCTCATAAATTGCACGTAACTTGATTACAATGAGACGATTATACCTTATTAGCAAGGATATTATGGCGTCTTCTTACTGGGCCTCATTATATGGGCTCGCATCTGTGACTGAACGTTAGCACTTCCTTTTCCCCCCCCCCCGTGTGCATGTGTGACCTACCGGCCATTACTGCAGCTGGAGGAAGAGGTGGGTGGCGGGTGGGGGGGTGGAGGGCTGATCACATGGTCAGGCAGTTAAATTCTCCATGAACTGACTTGAAAGCAAAGAAGCTCATATTGTGAGCTGATTACAATGAACTGATAGGTTTAATATCTGAAAGTATATTCTTTGGATTTAGAAACAATATAATAATTTGCAATTAATGCTTGTAACTAAGAAATAGTGCAGTTAAGGTATGTTATCTTCTTTTCATATGGGAATCAAGTCTGAATGGTACAAGGAAGGTAAAGGAAGTGGAGAGATGGGATATTTAAACAAAGGGACAGAACCAGGAAGTTTGTATTACTTTCTTTAGCACTAGATTTGGCATTTGTTGGACATTTTTCCTCAAATTAATGCTAAAAGATGGACATAAAGACAGGTTCAAAAGACAAGTGATCATATATAACCGTATATAACTATTAAGGGGTTCCACATGCTGACACTGCATCTGATTCTGTGTTTATAGCCGTAACTGCTACACACCTGTTAATGCTCAGTGTCCAACACACAAAGACCCACTGCACCGGGCGGCTCGCACGTTCCCAATGTGTGCGATCATCTGAATGCAAAGCAGGAGGCCGCGGCGCCGGGATGTGCAAACTCAGCAAACCTTCCTCGGATAAATAAAGGTTTAAAAAAACATTTAGATAATGGCTGTCTGTGATTAGAGAGGCGGGTTGGGATGTGTGTTGTGCAACCGCCTCGCCGCCAACAACATTTTCCTCCGTGTCAGCCGCCAAAATGAGAGCAACTGCCATATAATCTGTTTTTAATAGATGCTAATGCAGGAACACCTGTCATAGCAGCGACAGCATTTCCCCCCCAATATAATCCGGAAAGGATTACACATGTTGAGAGCAGGTATTCCTGGATTAATTATTGACAGACTTTGCATTATGGGTAATACCCAAACGTATTTAAGTGTTTGTGTGCAGTTTAATCACTGTTGTAGTCTTACCTGCACTCGTAATGGGTTGCTCACGAGATAAACGACTCACCTGCTTTGACTTTAATTCGCGGGTGTGTACACAAGTAAGGATTTGATTAACACACATTTGGGATCATGACCAGGATCTTTCTCTAACCCTGAGCCAAGTACACATCTTAACTCTGAGTCGGCGAACCAAGCAGAAAGACGCTGAAGCCTCGACAGCTTGTTTCTATTCAGGAGAGAGGACTTGTTGCAGCAGCGAGAAGAATGTCAGCAGACCGTTAAGGTTTAAAATCTCAAAAGGGAATTACAGAATCCGTGTGGACAGGTGTTTGTGATATTTAAACAATCCAGAAGTAGCCAGTCTTTCTTTTTGCAGTTGCGTATAATCGTGTATTTTGCCTCTACCCCCCCAGTCCTCCTAGTGCTTCTTAAAACGTGTTCCATGTTCTGATCCCCTCGTCAGTGAATCACCTTCCCTCTTCATTAGAACCCAAACTTTCCTGCATCGACTCGACTGCCACCTTCGCTCCACTTCACCCCTCGACAGCCGGCGCCGCAAATGAGTGAGTCTGAGCCAGGAGATGCGTGTAGGTAGAGGAGAACTACGGGAGGATAGGGTGTGTGGGGGGGAGAGAGAGGGAGGGGGGGTCTGCTATTTTAGACCTTCTAAGGAGCTCATTAACCGAAGGTGTGATCAGCACGCCTCCGCTTAGGTGATGCTACCGGCTTCCGCACCTTTCGCTTGCCACACCGCAAGAGAGAGTCAATTTTATTCACTGTTAAAGGAAGAGGATGAGGAGGAAGAGTGAGAGCGGGCGCACGTGTGTGTGTGTGTGTGTGTGTGTGTGTGTGTGTGTGTGTGTGTGTGTGTGTGTGTGTGTGTGTGTGTGTGTGTGTGGCAGGTGGGAGTCGAGCGCACTTAGCCAGCAGGCCCCCTTTTTTTTCCCCTCTTCCTCCGCCGACTCCCAGAAGGCTCACCTCGACTTTCAATTGTCAGACTTGTTAGCGAGCCTGTCTGACATCGCGGCCGTCAAGTTACCGTGTGGATTGCACTTTATGACACGTGGTATGATAATATTTTTACCGGTTTCCGCCGAGAGAGGAGGGGGCTTCATCTTCTCTCTGTAATCCCCCCCATCCTTTTCTTACCTCTTTGGATATTTCTTCCCACTTGACTCGGAGACGTACTCGTGCCTGACCGCGCCAGCCGTATTCCCAGCAGCGCGGGAATCAGGCGCCAAAGAGACATTGACGGATGTCTTCTTCCATCCGCCGGCGAGCTGTCGCCCCGGACAACGCCAACAATGACGAGGAGCCTGTGACACGCTCTCCTCCGGCTTATGTCTCTTGACACAAGCCTCCTGCCGCCATTGCCGGTGCGGGCGGCCACCTGGGAGGAGGCTGGGATACGCTGCAGTGATTCACCTATTACAGCTGGTTTTGGAGATGTGTCATACACGTACCTTGACTGCGGCGTACACAGACACACACACACACACACCTCCTGGATAAGCTGCTGCCAGGCACAGCGGAGGGGGGGGCAGGCCTCGTGTGCACGGAGCTGAAGTGAGAGACGAGGAAGAAAGAGAAATGAAAAAAGGGGGGGAGAGAGAGAGAACTGCGAGTGTGTGTACTCCGCAGACAGCTGAGAAATACACACCGATGTCTAAATCTACCTTCCTCCCACCAGCACAATAGAGAGATTACTCTCAAACTGCCAGGTAGACAACAAGACGTGAGCCGTCAAACCTCATGTAGCTCGTAGCCGCTCGGGCTAATCAGGTCTGAAGCACACCCAGGTGCTATCTCCTGCTCCTGAGTGCACACGTTCTCAGACATTAATCCCTCCTAAGCCTTTGCAGCTAATGTAATCTAATTAATGACTTTTTTATGAGCCCGCTGCAAACTCCAACTTCACAGACTCTATTTTTCACAGATGCACAAAAAAAAGTGTGTAACTGTGGGTTCAACGCAGTCGGTAGCAATCCTTCGCAAATAAGCCAGTTATTCATTTGACTGTTTAACTACGAATGCCAGAAAAACAAAAAGGAAATCTTTTGTGCTATTTAATTCACTTCGTGCTGTACAAACAGATTTATTTGAAAGTCCAATTAAAGCTGCCATAAGGCAGATGGTGTTCAAGTGAGGCAACTTTGGCACATCAGGGCCCAGAACGCCCCAGTTCTTTCTCTGTAATGCAGAATGACTCTCAACAATTTCTAACTTTGAGTAAAAACTAAACTATAAAACATGTTTCTTTGTTCCATGTCCCTGGTTCCTTTGTTTTAGTTAATTCATTGCACTTTTAAAAAAGTGATTTCACCAAACGATGCCAGAGGAGTATTATAATTTCCTTTAAATAGGAATTAAAAGAAGACTGGCACTCTGACAGCTCATACCTGTGCCACTTAATCACCATATTTTATACTTGTATTTCATCAGATACATATATGTATACATATATCTTCTGTGAACTGCTTATATCCATTCTCTGGAAAAGCTGAAAGAGATTTTTGCTAGTATACAGTTACTGTACAGGTCAGCATCTTAATAACACTTCCTTTCATTCATTTAAGTCATATTATTATTTGGATTTGCACCCAATTTCACTCTCGTACTCCAGACATGCCTACATTTCCTTTTCATCTGGATTTCTGCTTTATTACTTCAAATTCAGAAACACGTTAACGCATCCAGTGGTTTTTTGAGTCATTCTGCAAATGGACAGACACCCTAATGAAAATATAACCTCCTTGGCGAAGGTAACAACATCAAACTTGTTTTTTTTTCCTTGTGGCATCAGCCATTAGCAGCTCCAGGAATTTACCCAGAAACAAGATGGTAAATGAACTTAGATCTAAATCTACAAAAAAAATAATAAAAGAGAATACATTAGGCCTTATTTTTTTTACCATGTCCCAGTCTGCCATATTCATGTTTCCTCTCATAATTTCCCAATAGACAGATTTCCAACCATGCCATACCTCCACAAGGCTTTAATCACTGCATCAGGAGACTGACTGATTCTAAATCAAAGTTGGAACATGCTCTCTCTTTTCAATTCTGCTTCTGATGTCTGATTACAAATTATCCTATATACATTCAGAGGCCTGGTTCTACCTGTTCCACCTTAGTGCACGGGAGCATTATTCTGCATCGAGCAGATTTGTAGAGTCGGTGCACGCCGGTTATTTCCAGTGTGTTTGGACGACTAGTGAGCGGTGTTAATTTAGAGCCGCCGAGCTAGAGGGGCTCCTCGCGCTGGAAGGATCCGGCATCAGTTGTGCCGTAAATATAAATAATTAAACACATTCAGATTAGGTTCTGTACCTTAAGCATGAGGTCTGTGAATATTTCATTAAAAAACGTGCGTTTTGCCAAATGAGCCTGAGCTTTCATATACTGCGTGTCATAAAGCAATAGCTGCTCGTTCCAGTTTACTGCCTTATTTACCTTCTTTTGCTGCATTACATACTGGGAGCATTGTTTGGATGATACATCAGCTTTATGTCCCGACCGGAGTTGTTTCTCTCTTTACACGAGGAGCATGTTTTTGTGTCGGTTTACAGGCTTGGACGAGTTTTACTGAGAATGTTTTGTGGTCTCTTTTGTCTTTTGTCTCTTACCTCCTGAAGGCTTCTGTTTGCCAGCATTATCTAAATATACGATTTCTGGATAATTCCCTTTTGTTCATTACTCAATATTCATTTCACATTATGACATTATCGTAATAAAATGCCTTTAAACTAGAATGGCTGTCATTAGTGCACCTATACCTCCACCGAGACCCAACAGTTCCCTTAATAAACCACGTTTAAATTCTCTAGATCCAGATTTGTATTTGGATCTGCATCAAAAATAGATCCTGACCTTCCACCTTTGCAGTGAGCACACATCTACTTCTTTTAATTCTATGACAGGAACTGTCACTGTGGATTGAAAGTGGCACACCGCTGTGGAGCCAAATGGATTTTTGGTCCGCACAGATACTATTATCCACGGCAGGTCTGTCTTCCCTGTCTCTCCCCCCCGAGCTGCTGCTTCCCTCCCTTACCAATTTCCCACAAACAAACATTTCTGCCCGCTCTGTGCGAAATAGATCAAGAAAACACGCAATTATCTCTAAAAAGTGGAACAGATTTTTATTAAATTAACCTTATTAGTGCATTACGGTAAGCAAATGCCAAAAAAAGGAGTTCCTCATTTGCATTAAGATAGATTTTTCAGGTTGGCTGCACAATTTAATTAAAGAAAAGATTAAGAATCATTAACCAAGCTGCTCTACCTTGCAGTAGCGACAGGCTCACATCTGACTCAGGTTAACAGAAACCCAGATGGTGGCTCTCTAACTGTTGAATCTCCGTAACCGAATCAGAATGATCCCATTAGTTTCCAGGGATGGGGCGGGAGGGGGTGGGGGGGTGAAAAGTGAGGGAATTCTGGAAATTTGCAACACTTGCACACGGTGCAGCCGGCGGCCAAGTTTCATCCGAAGTCCCCGGTTGACTTTCTGCTATCTGTGTGGCAGGGGAAAGAGTGGGGGGGGGTCAGGGGTGACTCAGGTGGCCTGGGTTCTGTTTCAGGCCTTGAAATTCCAAATGGATTGAGTGCGTGAATAAAAGAGAATCTGTTCCGCTTTGCAGCCATTTGGGGGAATGAATACCATTACCTGGAGTTTGTGGAGCAATATTCATAATAAGGACTAACTCAAAATGTCCTTGTAGCAAAAAGGCCTCCTTTAAAAAATAAGAAATCTGACTATATTCAAATTTTTCTGAGTATTTAGATAATTAAATGGATTGGAGGTTAACTGAAACAGAAAATTAGGTGGTTCAAGGAAGTGATTTCCAAAATTTCTCAGGCTCATATACATTCTTAAGACATTACCGACCTCTAACTTAACTCAAGAAAATATTGCATTTTAAGTCACTTGTGTCCTTTGAGTGGCACAAATAATTTAACTACACAACTAGTAAAGATAAAAAGGCAGCAAAATATCCTTCCATTCATCTTTCTCTCATCTGATGGTTATTTTATTTAAATAGAAACATGGCAAAGATTGATCTGGAACATTTCCTGCACTGCAACTTACGACACAGGAATGTGGACATCCATGTCCTCGGCCATGTTATACGAGCTTGAAACCTCAGTGTGAGACTCGTGACAATTTAGAGCCATGAAGGTTTTGTTTCCCAGCATATTCAAAAGAAAAAAATATTGGAAAAAGTAGCTTTAACCACGGTTGGCTACGAGAAACACTGATGCCCTGTGTTTGTTCCACCACATTGTCTCGTACATTAATACACTACACGACGATGAAATGCAACATCACTCTTGATGTCCTGATTGTTCTTGATATTTATTCATCGTCCACATCAGAAGCTTTATCAGGACTCAGTGCAGGCCTAGTGTTTCTGTTTCTGACTTGTATCTGCATCATATTGTCGTCTTACCTGAAACTAAAACAGTGCTTAATGATGATTCAAAATGCCTGCGACTCAATTTCACATGTGCTGTTTTTAAAATGTGGGTTTCTGAACAATAAAGGCTCCATTGGGTCCATACATATCCCATGATTCAGTGCGCTTCAGTGACAAATTGTTTTTCAAAGAGGTCAAAAATCGAGTTGAAATGTCGTAGGAATTTATAACCGCTAACATGTAAAAAAAACATCTTTTCACATTTTTTATCAGCCAAAGATGGACGACACCTCCGCAAACTGTCTCGATCGCCATCTAGTGGCTGGCTGCAGTATAGTTTATAAACCCAGCTTCCTCCGTGTTAGTGGATGGGACATAGGCCAACATAAAATTCAAAGTCTAAAATAAATAGTTTTAAAGATGGTTTCTCTCATTTTGGTCGATTTTATCAGAGTGATGTATATCCAAGGGTTTTTTGATGTTATAAAACAGGAAGAAACGTCATGATTGACAGCTGAGGCTCACTCACGATTGGTCGAGAGTATGTATCAGTGGAATCTTGCTACCGTGGCTCTGGCTCCATGATTGCAGCATTCGTATCCAGGATAGTTTGGCTTAATTTCTTGATAGTGAGAGAGGCAGCGTCCATCTTTATTTACAGTTCACAGGTTGGACATCAAGCTTTCACATGAGTTCATATTTCACATCTCATTTCGAGGTTTATATTCTTAAAAGACACTGTGAGCAACCAAAAGTGGAGAATAAAGAGGCTTGTGCTCCTAAAACCAGCTTCCAATAACAGATATTTGTTTCCTTCTGAATAATTATAATGCCAAGAAAGGAATTGACACACAAGAAACGAGAAACAGACAGAGAAAAAAGCTATAGTTCAATATGAACCGCTTTCATGTTTAGAGTTTTTTGATATCTACTGTGATGGAACTAAGTCAGCAGTCACAGGTCTGATGCACACACAGAGCCGAGCGGGAGGATTTGACAGTCTGACCACCGTAGGGTTCAAGAATTTGTTATGCAAATTATTCGGGGAGGATGTTGTTAAAAGTGTGAGAGAGAGAGAGAGAGAGAGAACGAGACGGAGAGAGAGAGAAAGAAAGAAAGAAAAAAAAAAAAAAAGGGAGGTACACATCCAAACCCCTAATCCTCTTGCTTTCGCCAAAATGACAAATGCAGGAACTGAGGCATAAAAGAATCACTCATGTATGGCACACTTGAGTATTACTGCGAGGCACCTGCATTGGAATGAACAGATACAAATAAATACAAAATAATGCAGGGGGGGGGGGGGGGGGGGGGGGAGAGGGGGAGGAGGGGGGATTCACTAAGAAGCTTAAAAGAGTCTTCTGCGTTTTGAATGCAATCAAGCGCCATTGAGATGCTAGCAGGTGTCTGGCAGGTGGAGGGGAACAGATGCGCCGGGGTTGGCAGCGGCGGCGGCGTACAGGTGTGGAAAAAAACGGGCCTGCTCCCTAATTACCGATTTAAATGCTTAATTTCTGTGTTTCAATATTGATTGCTACCTTTCTGCTCCCGTTTCCCCACGGAGCGGGCCGAGCATTTGTCGGGGGGGTCCTTGTCAGTGTGTTGTCTTTCTTTTCTCGTTCTTTTTCCCCTTCTCTCTCTCTCTCTCTTTCTTTTTTTTTTTTCACGGCTCTGTGTTCATGTTTGGATTCCTTCCCAAATCATTCCTGAGTGATTAAAGGGGGGGGGGGGGGCAGGGCAGCAGGAAGGCCCCCCCGCTCGCAGCGTTCTCTCCTCTTCTCCCTTTTGAGATTGGATCATATACTGGTAATGGGACGCACAATCAATGGCCACGCATTGATGTCAAATGCTGCCCCCCCCCAACCCCACCTCCTCCTCCTTTCAGTGGATCCAGATGGATCTTTATCTGGTGATGCATTGATGGAAATGGCTCCTCCCACTCGCTTGCCCTCCTTCCTTCCTCCACGGGCAAATGAGAGACTCGTGTACCTGCTGTCATTTGCGCTTCCCTTTAAGATTTATAACCTGCTGCGCTGCACATTGTGAGCGGGCAGGAGGATGGCGCCCATGACGAGAACGGCGACACTAATGGTCGCTGATGAATCTGAATAATTATGTAGGAGGAAACGTGAGTGTTTGTGTGTGCACTTAACTGTTAGCTGGACACCTATGTGCTCCTTTGTGGACGCATGCATGTGTGCAAACTCATCTGTCAACACAAAGATGAAGAGATCTCTTGAAAACACAACGTCGCCCAGCAGCCTTCAGTTAACCTTCTCACTGATTTTAAAATCATAACAGACTATATGAGTCGCCCCAAATTCAAATCGTAATCATCAAATATGTTGGATATTTCGATTTCAAAATCGTGAAGGCAAAGATTGAGATTAGGATTATGTCTGTAAACCTCTTACACTTTAGGGATGTTTAACCAGGTAATGATTTCCATCAGCCCCTAATCGGCAAGATCCCCGTGATTGTTGGCGATCTAGTGTGCACCAGAGATTAATCTGTTGCTTCTGCCTTAATGTTCAGACACCTCTGCATGATGCCACATGAGTCACATTAAGCATTTTCCTTCAGTTTATGGAGTAAAACTATGCCCTCGGACAAAGTCGTGGACAAGTTTACTTCCATTCCTCTCCTGGTGTCCTACGGTTTGACGGAGCAGCAGCTTCGTGGTGTCGCTGCCGCGGCAGGAGCACCACAGGGCGCTGGGACCGGTCCAGGGCCCACCGTGGCGGCTCCCGTTGCAGGCCAACAGCTGCCTTTCCCAGGTGGCCTGACATTTGAGTCGCAGCCGGCCAGATTAGATGGAAGGTGTACGAAGAGGGACAGAAGGCAGGAGGACGATGAAGGAGGGGGGAGAACTGGGGGAGGAAGGGGAAGGCAAGACGATTAAGTTAGTGCCAGGTCCTTGTGCGTACGAGGTTGGAAGGCGGGGGGGAGCCTAGGGGACAACCTGAGCCCCTGGATTTCAGTCCAGATGGCTGGTCAGGGCACCCCAGAGGCACCCCCCTTATTGATTTAGGAGAGAAAACAGAGAACCTGGCTTTGCTTTGGGCCCCGGCGAGCACCAACTGTACCACACTAGACCTGCATGGCTGCTCCTCTCCTCCTTCTCTCCCGTCTTTTTCATCCTCATCTCAGGTTATCTGCGCCGACCCAAGGGGAGGCGAGCGGGAGATGTGCGAGGGAGTGGGGGAGCGAGGGGCCAGATATGAATATAAGTCGACTGATTTAGCAGGTCGGATGTAAAGCGGGTCACACTTTCGCAGGTCTAATCCCCTTCTTCTTCACGGTCAGATTGTGCGCTGATATGAGACGGTGGCAGCTCGGAGGAACCAAATAGAGCCTGAACGGTGCAGGTCTGTGTTAATACAAAGAGCTTCTCAGCTAGTGAGCAGCTGAGAGGAGATGTGCGAGATAAGATTTGTAGAAACACATGAAAGGGGACATGGGTATAAATATGTATGCACCCCTTGGAGTGGAGCCCTTTTTGTATGCCCATTAGTACAGTTTTTTTTTCGGTGAAACTGTCTATCTATTGTCATGTGTTAACACACGGCTCTGCCAGCCAGTCAATTATATTCCCTACATTAAAATAGGAAATACTGTATAACCGACTGAACATACAGTCAGTGCTGCATGATATGAATAATTCACAGGAGATCATGACATTTCCTGTAAGGCTTGATGCTGTTTAGAAACATAAATGAAAGATGTGAGGAGTTTAACACCGAGTCGGACAAAATCATTTAAAGTGCGTAAACATTTCATATAATGGTTCAACATTTAAACCAGTATTTTAGGTATTTTTTGAACTTTTGAGTGATTTATATTTCGATATATCCAAATTACAAAGTATAAATATTTGTCCTTTCAGCATCGCACACATGGGCAAAGTGTGTTTTATCCCGACAAACCTTCTTCCGACCCTACAAAGAGTTAACTGCAGCTCGTTGTATTAGGATCTCAGAGCATATGATATTTGTCAATACTGTCGATTGGCTATGAAACCGATCCCCTTCAGCGAGGGACCCGGGCAGGGAGGTATCCGTAATCGGACGCCCACGTACCGCAAACACTATTGACCGACAAGGTGGACCTCTCTGTGTTGTTTGGGAGACGTTGTGTTTTCGTCCTGCGTCGGGCTGATGAGCCTAATGAGCTTCTGTTTACTTGTTTGCTTGCTTCTCCCGTGCAGACACCTGAGGCATGAACAGCTTTTTGTGTGTGTTGTGTAGGCACATACAGATCGCACCATACAGAACCACTTATATGTATATATATATACTGTGTATATATATGGAGGCATGCACCTTTATGCTTGCTCGTGTCAGTGCCTGTGGATGTATGATGCATAAAAGGTTCTAGGCTCTTTATATCTGTTTTATCAGCACATGCAAAGGAACATTAATTTAAGACAAAACATATCTGTCTTTGCAAAAATCAATACACAGCCTTGTTGAGGTGTTTTTCTTTTATCGTGCTGTGATATAAAAAAACACAAAGTGAGACTCGTATCTGAAGATTTCCTGAACCGGATCTCACACAGTATGTAATTCCAGTCACACATCAGGATGCCTGCCGTGGGATCCAGTTCTGTTCCAAATATCCACTCGGTTCAGATAAGGAACCGAATAATGCGACTGTTGACTTTGATTAGAATAAAATGTCCGTGTCAAGTGAGAGAAAGAATCCGATTCGGGCGCGAGGACATATTTTTGTCCCTCATACTCACACGATGGTGTCAGCAGCTATGTGTGGGTTTTGCGGCTCTGTGTGTGTGTGTGTGTGTTTGCGGAAACGTTTAAGTGAGTGTGTGGTGATAATTGAAGGCCACTGGTTCCTCTGGGACTGTGCCGATGCGAGTGTGGCTGCAGTGTGGTTTGATGCTGAAAGGTGTGTATTGTTTTATCACTCACAAGTGTTGCTGTGGCAAAGAGGTGTGACGCTGCTGCTAAAACCTGAACCCAGTTCAGACCTGTCCGTGGACCTCTGGAGGGAAACGGAGAAAACAATGAGCAACAGACGTCACATCTCTCTTTTTTTCATCCCTTTTTTTATTAAGAATCATGGTTTGTTTTCTTTTACTGCATAGATAAAGAACTTTGAACCACATTTACACACACAATACTTTAATATCAGGTAGGGGTGGGCGATACTGTCCAGGACGTTGATCATTTTTCAAGAGACAAACATTTAAAGATAAATGTAGCTGACGGAAATGTTGCATTTAGTAAATAAATACCTGAGGAATCAGTGTATTTCATCATATTGATCCAGAATAAATCCTGTTAATCCAATTTCTAAATTGGCCCTTTTGCAGCAGGGATTACAGTGGCCATACAATTATGGATATTAAGCGTAATAGGAAATATTTAAGATGAATGTGTCTGCCAAGTTGCAACATGTTCAGGGGAACATACAATATTTGTAGAATGTCCAATAGCCACTCGAAATAGAAAAAGCATAATCAACTGTGGCCACTTCAAACAATTAATAAAAGATTGCATGTCCCTTTATATGTAAAAAAATCTAAACTATTTTCAAGCACGAGACCAGAAAATAAAATTTTCTTTATCACTATTTAATCAAAACCACAAGCAATCTGTAAATCAACTGTCCAAGTCAATTGTTGACACATTTGATTCACTTCTGTCCCCTCCTTCGTCCGTCCTGGTTATTTCTTATGCTGCGTGGTTGGACAAATGCTGCTTCTTGGTAATGCTGCTGGAGTCCCCAGTCCTCCCAGTCCTCCCAGTGCACTGTACAGCTAATGTCTTCATGGCAGTGGGCTCCGATATGGGATTTATAGGTCACAGCTGCAAACACAGCTAAGGGCAATACGCCATTGTTCTGCATGCCCCGGTACAAGGTGTATTAACCACACATATGCTCCTAAATGAATATTTAGATTACTACCCTTTCTTATTAGTCTGTCCTGGAAACATTTGAATATCACCTGAAGCATTGTTTTGCTTATCTCCCCCACCACCGCCACAGCCCTCCCACACCCCTCTCTCTTTTTATTTTCTGAGGGGGGGGGGGGGAAACGCCACAGCGCGCTCAGTGATGTATAATCACCTTGAAATTAATTAATCGTAACACAACAACACCGGCGATAGCATCAGTGCCGGCGCGGCTCCCTCTTTTGTCTGGCCACCCGCTCTTTCTTCAGGTTGCTGAGGTTGCTGTCCTGGACGCCGCCGAGCTAAAATGGCTGCTATCTCCGAGCTGTATGTGTGGGGTCTCTGTGAGTAATTAATCTCAATGAAGCCCATAGCTGAGGTAGGTATGACGGCCCAGAATTCAATTACAACCCCCCCACCACCACCACTCCCGCCATCGCCGACGCACGCCGACGCTTTAACGGCGAGGAAATACGCCGCCTCTATTTTCTCAGGTTAATATGAGCCACCTGAGCCTTATCATCATTTAACCAGCGAGCAGATATTGTCATAACACATGCAGCCTCCTGGTTTTACTTTAGTTTTTTGGCGTTAGTGGCATTTTCAATTAGAGCTCAGATAACACTTTGCATCTACTTCCCCGGCTCTGCAGAATATTAATATTTGCACACTTCTCCGGAACATGACGTGTGAATGAGGAGGATGTGCACGGTTTACTCTGCAAATGTAGGTTTTGTACGTTTCTGTTTGCCTATCAGTATGTAAAGGTAAACTCTGCAGGCACTCATTACACAATTTGCCGACTGAATGTTCTCAATAAAGAAAAGAAACAGATTAAACTGGTACGAATTCACACACGATAGTTGATAATATTGTGAATAATGGCGTACATCCACTGAGAAGTAACTAAATACAGAACTCATAGCTTAAAGATGTACAAGGAAGTATAATAGTTGAGATATGTGTTGTGAAATGGAGAATGCACTCCAAAATAAAGTTAAAACTATCTAATTAAATATTGAATACATGAAAAAAGTGGTATTAACTTTTCCTCTGGTGTTTTTCTCTGTTGAACACACACACCCCAGTCATCATGGACACAGCTTTAGTTAATGCGATTTTGTCAGAAACTAAACTGGAATCATGAAAAGTCGTCCAAATGTCTATTTGTTAGTTTTTAATCTTGAAGTGATGAAGACTTTGAAGCTGGGATTGATAGGTCTTCAGTCAGCGTCGCCCCCGACAACAAGCTGACTCTGGTGTTTGGAATGAACACTATTGGATATTGACCAATATTCTCATCCCCATCGATTTCTGGTCGACAATACACCGTATTCCCACTTTAATTATTCGCATGGCTGGTTTTTGCCGAGATGGACGTCAATATCGCAGAAACTAGTGAATCACACCCAATGAACGGCCATTAGAAGACGAGCTCTCGCTCCACTGCTCTCTGGAGATGATACACATGAGAGGAAGATCAGGACTGGGTTTGAACAACTAAATTAAAGAATTATTTAGACAAGGATTCATCTCTGAGTGGCTATAAAATCAACAAGATTTATACTCTGGTATTGTTTCATGTGTGTATGTCACAAAGAGTTTTCCGTTTTTACCTTTTTTAGAATTGTTTAATCACAAACCAATGGCAGATATGTTTCCATATTACATTGATGTGTTTATTAAGACCTTTTATAGAAAATATCCTTAATCGATTGATATTTAAAGAAACATTTAAATACTGTTTATCCTGGCATTTTAAATTTATTAGCTTAACATGTAATACAAAGCATCAGTCAAACCTTTGAAGCTGAGTCATTCAGATAATTTATTAAATGGAACTAGTCAGAACTAAATTAAACCATTTCTGTTTGTGGTACATTTTATAAAATACATTTTAGCACCTCTAGTTGCAGTTCTCACTTTTCAGGAAGTTTAAATGTTTTTCTGTCCATGAAACTTAAACCACTTTTAACTACTTCACTTTTAACATACAAAAGAAAGAAGTTTGTTCGAATCAAAGTTACACTGACACTTTCAATAACAGAGAGTTTTATAGGTTGGCGTATTTATAGACTTGGTAAAGTTTGCGTGTATTCTTTTGTTTCACATTTAAAAGTGCAGTGGCTTCAGATGCAGCAGTGATTGGCACCAGTTCATAAATCCATACATGTGCATACAGGGGGGAGGTGGTGGTGGTGGTGGTGGTGGTGGTGGTGGTGGTGGGGGGGTTTCTCTTTGTTACCAGAGGAGCGAAGTGAGTCTTGCCGAGGAAGAGCTGTACATTTCCCACAGCACCTTTAAGTTCCTGTGAGAATCGGTTCCTGCAGCGCAGTCAGAGGTCAATCAGGTTTTTGGAGTTTGGAGGAAACACGCTGCAGGACGGCAGCCAAACAGCAACACAACACCTACGCACGGGTCAACGACAACAACTGATGCCATGTGAGGCGCTCGCTTTAACCTCTAAAATCCCAGCTGGCGTTTGCATAAATGAGGTAGAAGGCTCGCCTCGCCTCGCTAGCGTGCGTGTGTGTGTGTGTGTGAGTGTGTGTGTTCATATATGTGGGTGGGATGTGGGGGGGTCACATGTCTCCGGATGAGTTCTATGCAAAACAAAAAACGTTAATACACGCAGCGAGCGTGACGGCGGGCGGCGCACCTTCCCATAAATCACTGTGGTTTTAATCATACCTGTCTCGCCGTCTCTTTGCCGCCATCCCTGGAGGACTTGTTTCGCTTGCCCGCCTCTCTCTCTCTCTCTCTCTCCCCGTCTCTCTTTCTCCCCTCTCTGATTCTCTCTATCTCACTTGTGCTCAATTATCTAGCAGCTCTTTCGGTGTTTATTTATTTATCCAAAGTTCATGTACAGTATGCATGCACAAATTTCCTCCTGGGGGAGCGGGAGCGGTTCAGCGGAGCGGAGCGGCTAACCACACTGGCAGCGGTGGAGGAAGTGAAGGAGCAGGGGGAAGAAAGGGAGAAGGGGCTCGGAGAAGCTGATTAAAGGTTTAGTTTGACGTTTCTCCTGCAGGCACACCTTGAGGTTGTTGGTTGGCTTCCCAGCACCCCAGAGGAAAATATCAATCCTCTTTGAGCAATCAATGATTAGTCGCCTTTGAGCAAGGCACAACTTTCCAGGAATAAAGCGACTTATCCTTAGTTTTGGGTTTTTCTTGCGTCCTCTGCCAGACAAAGCTGCTGCTGCTCCTTCTTCTCACCTAGTCTCCCACGTTTCACAGAATTCATAAACCTGGGGAAACTCTAATCTGACACAAAGACTTTAGGAGAGCAACCGTAAAACCTTTCATGAGCAGAAACAGATTGAAATGCCCGGTGTGTAATCAGCTTCACATTGGCAGAAGAAGACTTTATTCCCATGAGTATAAAACACAGAATCTTCCTTGAAACAACACAGAGGGAGAAAAGAGAAACTCAGAAAGGAGGTGAAGTGGGCAACACTGGGGCTTTAGCAAAGAGAATAGAAGAAGGCGAGAGGGCCCTGGCAGGAGGAATGATGGGTTTTCCCTTTTCTATTTTTTGTTGGTACAGACGTAGAAGAACACAAGGGAGTTGAGGTTTCCCACCGAGGGAGAGGCAGGTAGAGGCTGCCTGGGAGCTCATTAGAGGCCGTATCACACCAGCAGCCGGGCCTGAGCCACTCTCACTCAGCACCGGGGTAAACAAAGTGCTCAGCTGCTTGTTGCTGTGACAGGCCAGATAAAGTGGTATTTACCTTTCAGTTGTTGGTTTCTCTTACAGCCCCATGTATGTATGTACACTGTGTTTGCTGTGGGGTTTTGTTTTTTGCAGAAGAATGTCAACAGAGAGAGAGCGGGGGGGAGAGAGAGAGAGAGGAAGAAACAGGGAGATAGAGAGAAAGTGGATGCACAATGCAATTATAGACTTAGCAGGGATGGAAATGAGGGAGAGAGGGGGACGGAGGTGGGAGATGAGTGTTGGCAGAGCAGGACATTAAAGTCTAAAGCCCTTATTTACACCGGGCTAATATTACCTGGGGAGGTTCATGCAAATCGCCTTCTGTGTCTCCGGGAAAACAGATGTAACCGCTGTTTGTTATCGTCTGGTTTTTGCTCATCATCATCATCCTCATCACTCGTGAAATTCCATCTCGTATAAGATGCGTTCAAAGAAACAAATGGACAGAAAAACTTCACGGAAGTAGAGAAGAGACGACTTCCTCTTCCTCTGTGTACATTTTACCTGTCAGCTGTATCATCGTATGCTGTACCGATCACCTCCTCCTCCTCCTCCTCCTCCTCCTCCTCCTCCTCCTCCTCCTCCTCCTCGGCCTTGTCACTCACTGGTCCTGAAAAGGCTCCGGGGGGGGGGGGGCTTCTCTGGGGCGACATCTGTCTCCCACAACCTGAGAGCATCGTCCTGTCAAACCTTCACATTAACCGTGTGTCACAGCCGCACCGTGGCACCTATCTCCTCCACAAAACAAAGGCTACCCACAATTAAGGAGGTCCTTTTCTCCCCTCACACTGCTCCCCGGCCCCCCCACCCACCCTTACCCCCCTTCATTTTTTTTTTTTTTTTGCTTTATTCCCACAATTTCCAGCAACTCCAGCAGACACCTTAAGTGGCGCTAAGTGATCAAAGAGGGGAGTGCATATTGGATAACGCAATTAGGCTACCACTGAGAGGGGGGGAGTAACAAAGAGAGAGACAAGCGAAGGACTCTGAACGGATAATGGCTTGTAAACAGAGGACATTACTTTACACAGAGATTATTCAGATTCCGACCTGACACCGGATGCACCAAGGTCTATTAGCAGAGTAGCACCCAGTGGGAGGAATCAGGCTGGATCACTTTCGTTAGGAAATGGGAGAAAATGGCAGCGTGAGGATTGGTTCTGGTGCTCAAAGTTGATTCTCCTCTAATTGCCGACGCTCAAAAGTAAAAAAAAACGGCGACGGCTGAATGTTGGAGGGGAAAGTGAGAACATCTCGGCGGAGAGGGGTTTCTTCCTCTTCTATTCCTCCTCCTCCTCCTCCTCCTCCTCCTCCTCCTCCTTCTCCTCCTCCTCCTCCTCCTCCACCTCCTCCTCTCCGGGCATGTCATCGGTGTACTTAACAAGAGGACATAAGTGGCCCCTCTCATCATAATGGAGATCCGAGAATATAAAGAACGTGGTCCTGCGGTCGTGGCGTTAAGGGGGCGAGTGTTGTGGCGGAGAAAGGAAGCGGTGGTTTCCTCCAACGCCACCACCACCACCACCACCACCACCACCAGTGCTAAATGACTTGGGTCAAACGGTCAAAACGTAATTATCGCCGAGGACGCCAGCGGTCGCCAGTCAACCTGCTTACCTGACATTAACCCCAGTCTGAACTAACAGGAGGCCCCGGCTGCCCCAGGGAGCCAGATGCTAATTTGAAGCAGAGTTTGCAGTTTGGGTTGGGGGGGTCGTGTGGGGTAATTGTGGAGATCTAATGGGGATCAGTGCTGTGGGAGCTTTTCTATACATCTGCCGTCTGGCTAAGACTCACCGCACCTGAGACTCACGGTCTTGGCCGCGGCTGCACTCCCCCTGTAGGCTTTGAAGCTCCACGGGTGCAGAATGGCTCCACTGCTGGCACTGTGTGTGCACGTGGGTGGGGTGTGTGTGTGTGTGTCTGTGTGTGTTGTGGTTTGACTGAGGCACAGAGGCTGCACTCACAACACAACCAAGTGTCCCAAGGCTGTGGGATCTAATGTTTTCTAATCACAAAGCTTTGCATGAATTCATATTTTCTCGCCCGGCCGAGAATATTGTCTGTTTATTCGTCTGTTTTTGTTTTGTGACTCTCGGACAAGTGCTCGGCCCCTGACGGCTTTCTGTGAGACACGAAACATGTTGTTGTGCCCATGAAAATAGATCCTGGTAATGAGCGTGACTCGTTACATAAAATATTCACTTGAAAACAAAGAGCTAAACAGAAAGATTTCAACCAATTACATCAGTGGAAAATGCGTTCACGGGCGAAGCAAATGTAATAAGTTGCTGATGATGTCGTGCAGGAATTTTCATAGGATTGTTTTTAACTTCGTGGGATATTTAGGGGTTTTCAAGTGGCGTGGTAAAGTCTATTTATCTCAGTCAGGTGATCTTGTGATTAGCATGAAATTTTGCATCAACGATGAATCTTAGCGACGCTGGAGATTTTATTCGCTTTTCTTTTGGTGCCACTACAAGGAACTAACAATTTTAGCAAACAGCTTGGTTGGGATTGTCAAATAATCTACAATAACAATTTACATCGTAGTGGATTTTTGGTTTTCCCACTGGTATTTCCCTCAGAGCCATTATTAGATCAAAAATGTAATTTAATAATAATTTCTTTCTAATTGTTTACTGTAAGTAAGCAGATTTTAACACGGTAACAAGATTAGGGTCAAAATTAGACCTTATGACCCTCATCATAATAATGATGCCACACAGAGCTGCTGGCTTGTTCAAAGCGTTTTTTTACTGATTTCTTATAACCCGAGTCATTCAAATACACTTAATATACATAATATTACTGGATACAGGAAGAGTTACTGCCTTTTTGTATGAGTATCCAAAGGTATTCTAGAGCTTAATTGCAGTGTTAATATTCTTGGAGTGGAGGGAGACTAAATGTGTTTGAATAGCGAGTGCTGAGTGGTTTCTTACCTGCACATATTACTCATCGTCTCCTTGTATAATACGCGCTGGCATTTGAGACCAGACCCACAGAGGGACGTCGGCATTTCCGACATCATTCCCCCTTTTCACTACGCAGCAGACTAGATTACATAAATTGATGTGAGGGGCAGTGAAAGGCCCCGGCCCCCTTGTAACGCAGATCACCTCTACACTCGACTCCTGCTCACTCATTGTGCCAGGATGATGAGGGAAAAAGGCCCAGGGAAGCAGCCGCCTGGTCATCTTTAATTCATGCGATTAAATATGCAGGAGAAGCCCTCCTTGTACCAGCTGTTAGACGCTGT
This sequence comes from Limanda limanda, assembly GCF_963576545.1. NCBI lineage: Eukaryota > Metazoa > Chordata > Actinopteri > Pleuronectiformes > Pleuronectidae > Limanda > Limanda limanda. The sequence goes on along the minus strand of NC_083658.1, from coordinate 7,507,606 downwards.
TAGTAAGCCATAATTCAAGAGTTCAAATCCGAGCAAATTGAGGGCGAGGTCGGACAGAGCGCCGGCCGGAGAGGCATTATCCTCCAGCTCGGGGATGAGAGGGAGGTTCAGTCAGGTGCAGCGCGGAGCCGGGGCTTGTTAATCCTCGCGGCTGGTGGAAGATAAAGCAATGCGCTGCCCTTATAAACGTACACGGGGGGGGGGGAGACAATGACGAGCACAGAGGTGGACGCGGCGACATGTCGGTTATTTCTTCACCTCCCTGTTGTGCAGCAATACAGAGTTGTTTTTTATTGGATCCAGTGTCATTTGACCTTTGACCCTTAATATCGTCACTTTTTCAGCTTGTTTGTCTGCATTTGTCGTTATGAAGTGCATTCCTATGCAACCCTTAAAGCCGTGTAGGGAATGTGCAGACCTATTTTTCAATAAATCATATGGATCACAACCCAAATTGACGTGGTTTGGAAAAGATGTGCTTACAGGGTTTGTCAACTGATGGAGGAACATGCGAAATTGATTTTATTCCAGATCAAACTCCCTCTTTAAACATTCAAAGTGATAAATAGAGCCGCATTCACCTCTGATCCTTAAACTCTAGTTTTGTCCCTTTGCGGAAATGTTCAGTCCTTAAATAAAATCCTTCTTTTTGATTGGTTTATTTCAGTTTTTTGATTGCTCGCGCGCGATGCCCAAGTTTCCATGACTATCCGCACGTGGGCCTCCATAAATGTCTGGGCGTGAAAAGGCACCTCATTGACACGGTGCACCTGCGCGGGTACGGCGTGTGTTCATTTAGGATTATGCGGCTGCTCGCGGATCAGTATGCATGCGTACGGGGGTGCACGTGCGTGTCCGCGCAGGAAATCACCATTTCAATGTAGCTCTGATTAAACTTCCCATTTACCGTTCTGAAAGTACACAGGAACCTTCTCTTGGCAGGTTGCCTCCCGCATCAGGGCCGGTGCCAAGCTCTTTGAAACCCAATCAGTTTTCGGTTCTCAGATCACTATCCGCTCCTTAGTCTCTCCTCGCTCGCTCCTCTTAGATCGGCAGCTCGCGGTGCCGGCTCGGGGGAGAAAAAAGGGAGAAGAGAAAGAGGCTGGTGGTTTGGTCATCCGTCACCGCGGCCAGCTGGCGTCGGATCAACACCCACCGGGTCCAGCAGGCACCTGTTGGGAGCCGACAAGGTGCAGCACACTGCAAGAAATAGACAAGCTCGCAAGGCAGAGTCTGACGTGAAGCTTTGAGGGAAAGAAATGAAAAATAAGATAATTACATATCTGCAATCATCGTGCTCGGATTGATGGATTTTTATGGGATGTAATATGCATGTGTGCCCCTCTTCCCCACCATGCCCCCTGTCAGCGATGTCATAGATATGAACTTCTGTGCTCACTCACTATTTACTCGTCTCTCACTCTTCGTCTTCGTGTGGCGTCTGCACTCGGCGATTATTCCCCGCTGTGAGTGCTTCTCCGTTTCCCACTATGTTGCATTGTGGGTCAGGAGTGGCCACCGACATCACTCTGAGGCTGATGTATGAATTCAAGGTTTATTTTGAGCTGATCTGAAGAGAGAGAATGTAAATGTGACACTTTCCTTTACATTTCTATACATCACAGTTTGTGACTTTTAAATTGGGGGATTAACGATTCAGGAATCCTCAAAATCCTACGTGTACGACATTTAATATGTAAAAAGAAAAAAAGGACCCATCATAACAAAGACATTAGGAATGCACACTGGTGTGGTAATGGAGTCTGATGGAGAGACTGAGGAAAAGAGATAGAGAGAGTTAGAGTGAGACTTTGACCGCGGTGACCAGGGGAATTAGAGTGAGAGAGCTTATCCCCACGTCGGTATCAACATGTATAAGCCCAATGCTCCATTTCAACCCCAGAAACCTGCCGTCCAATCCATCAAAACACGACTCCCATCGACATTAAAACCTCCCTCCCTGCCTGTATTTGTCTTCCTAATTAATTACTTCACATGCCACAGTATGTTTTTCAAATGATAGATGATGGGAAATTATAGCTGCGGTATCCCGGGCACAGCCGGTGGTAGATTTGTGCAGTCAGCTCTCAGCCTGCATTACCTGAGTAGATCTGGCACAATGCCTGAGCACTCAAACAGAACAGGACAGATTTGATTTTTTGGCGTGTAAGAGGCTTTAAAAAAAAAAAAAAAATTCTAATGCTGGATTTAGTAGGTATACACAATCTGCTGTGTTCACCTACGTGATGTTATCCAACGAGGACACGGTGACACGACGGGAAACAAGGAAGCTCGGAGTCTAGAGTCCAGAACTCTGCTCCTGTTTATGTTCAGGAAATATCAGCTCGAATCGGGAGGTCACTTCCTTGTTTAGATTTTAACGACGGGAAGACACGAGAACATATTCACGATTTCATATTGCGGCATCGGCAAAATATGAAAACAAGCAGAATAAGCCCATTCATTTGACACATTCATGTTTGATTTCCTTTTCCTTATTTTATTTGACCAATAAATATTTCCATTTTTCCCTATTGGATTAAATAACTTACACATTGTGATGTTCTGTATATTTTGTACCTAATATATACAACATTTTGTGTAAATATTGCTACACACAGGATCTTGAGATGCACATTTTTACAAGACCCTGTGCATAAAGGAACAGCAGCTGTATTTTCATGATTGAATAACCTGTCAGATGTTTTTCTTTTAAGATTATTAAATAATTGTTTTGGGTCAATAAAATGTTAAACAAATGATCCGTACAATTTTCAAGAACCCGATCTTCAAATATCCGCATTTTAAAACTCAAGTCATTTGATTCCAAAAGACATAAATCACAGAAACATTTGAGAGACACTTTATAAAATATGATTAATCAATCAAAATTGCCTAATTGACTTATATTTTCGATTAATTTGTCAAAACACAGGCTGAAAATACTTCTCTACAAAGTTTAGTGAGTATTTGGACATATAAAGTTTTCTTAGTGCAGTATGTGATGTTCTTCACCTTTCAGTGAAGATGATTCATACTTTGCATACAGATTTTTATCCATGCACCCACTTTCTTGGCAAAGGAGTAAAAATCTCCACAGTTACAGGAGCAATAAACAAACAAATTGACAAGAGCCTCACTCTACTTCTGTTTTTTGATCGTCGTACCGCCCGAGGCCGGCTTTTTAATACAGATTCTCGGCCTTTGATTCACATCGCTGTCCAGTTTTAATAATGCAGGCGTGTTTGCGGGTGGTTTTGCCCCCCGCCTCGGGGTCCGTCTCACCGCTCCTCCTCCTCCTCCTCCTCCTCTTCCTCCTCCTCCTCCTGAAGACGAAGGCTCCGCTTCCCTCGCAGCGATGTTGGGAAAAAACGTGGGCCAGGGCCGGACAGGAAATGCTCACCATGAGGGAAAGTTACGATGGGGAAGACCGGGGGAGCAGTGGGGGTGTGAGAGAGAGGAAGTGAAAAGAAAAGAAGACAAGTTTGCATTTCACGCTGGGAGCACAAAAGAGCATATTAGACACTGAAGTTTATCAGTCCAAATTAAGTCTCGGATTCACAGCTCTTTTAAAAATCTTTGTGCATCTGAAACCATCGCCACCCCCCCCCCCACCACCACATTTCCTCCCGCTGAAACAGTGCGATGCAATTCAGCCGCGTGCCGTTCACTCTCATGTTGAAAAACACCAAGACACATTATAAAAAATTAATTACTCCTCTGACAACCCCCCCCCCCTCTCCTTTCTCATTTCCATAAGATTTCCTTTTAAAAAAAAAATGTAAAATTCATTTAAAGTAAGTGGTGACGTTGTCTTTGAAGATCACAACAAGCGACCGGGATCAAAGCCGAGGTTCTGTACGGATGAGGAGCCGGATTAGCATAATGAAATTAACTTGGAGACAAGAATCTCTAATAGGTGCAACAAAAAAACGCATTAACAATATTTAAGGAAAGTGCTGTTTGCGCTTGTAACGCAACAATTATGGAAACTTGTGTTCAATTAACACTTTGTTGATTAACTTCTCCTTTCGTACGCAACTCGTGTTGAGGCTCCTTCTCCTTTTCAAAGCGTACATTTGTTTCTCTTTTTCTTCGCCTTTCACTTTTTAACTTGACACACATGACGATTCTACGCTGCATTGTTTTTCCTCAAATTGGGCCATGAAATCAATCTGAATTTGCATATTCACAGCAATAATTGCAAAGCTGGCAGATAGTTGTGCTATAATTGCAAACTAATGACTGTAAAAATGATTTTGTGAACTCCCGAGATATTGGGGTTTTGTGTTTTTGTGTGTTTTTGTTTTAATCTGCAGCACCTAATTTGAGTGACAGCTCCAGCAGGTTAAAAAAAGGGGGTTTATCGGGGAAATGTTCCTTTTGAAGTCACTATTACCCGGAGTCACGGTGTCTTTACTGTCACAGCGTGTGCTCCGTGTACTGTCACATCCTGTATGAGCTGTGGGAGCTTGTAGTTTTGAGTCTGAGCCGCTTTAATGCATCCTCCTCATCCTGTGAACAGAAATACACACAGTGCTCACAAACAGGCAGGGTCGAATCGAAGCTGTACAAATACCTGAGAACACAGAGATGGCACCCCCGACTATAGGAAGGTTGAAATAAAAACAACTGAAGCCTTTAAAGGCAGATTTCTTTGCAGGTTTGTGAATGCAGCAAGTCTTTTGAGATGCTGGACTAAGGAGGGGATGAAATGCACCATGAGACCAACCGGACATCCCAAATAGTTTCAGTGAGTGTGAGATATACCGAAATGTTGATTTAGTCTTTATCAACAAAATAAACAACAATGGGACATTCTGCTAAATTCAGCCCAGTAACGTCTTGACTCCTCAAGTCCACTTGAGCCCTTTTGCACAGGAACCAGGGTCCTGCTCCGGTACTCCCAGACCCTCGGACCTTGTAAGTCTGTGAGGGCTCATGGTCGGGCCACTGTGAAATTCCTAGTTCTCAGCCAGTACACATTCCTGCACTAAGCTCCCGGGTACATGCTGATCACACAGGTGATGCCAGCGCTCGGTGATGTCTGTTATTCTTCTTACTCGTTTGGAGTCAAGAGGACAAGACACGAGTTGTTCAGATAAGCTGCAAAAGTCGAGCACCTCCCGAAGCTGAGGACTGAAAGAGTTAACCAAACAAAAGACTCGGGATGGAGATAAAGTAGAATTATAAATTATTTCCCAGTTTTTCCTCCTCCTCACTCAGCGGAGACTCGCATTGTGTGAAAGCAGAATGCGATCGCCCCTATTATCAGGGAGCTCGGCCCCGTTTCATGCATTCTGCCGTCTTTGTGTTGTTTAGCTTGTAATCTGACCAGCACTCGTCTGTGGGAGTTCGGGTGTACCCCCCCCCACCCCCACCCCCCCTCTGTCTCACTGATAGAGAAAAGAGCGCTGTCCTCTTAAGGCCTGGCAGTAATTGAAATAAATTACAAGAGCAGAGCATTGTTGTTATCTGTGGTTCGTTAGGAGCACCTCCCTCCCTCTCAGGGAGGAGGAGGAGGAGGAGGAGGAGGAGGAGGAGGAGGAGGAGGAGGAGGAGGAGGAGGAGGAGGAGGAGGAGGAGGAGGAGGAGGAGGAGGACCACGACAGTGAGGTTTCAGTGACCCAGATTTAGTCTCAAAACATAAATAAATTAACAGCCCCCCCAACACACACACACACACACACACATAGATAAACACAGTCCCATGCATGCACACACACTTGGGCACATTTTAAACCTCATGTATGAATTCAGTTAATTGATTGGCAGAAAATTGACAAGGAGTTGCTAAATTTCTCTCTTTGGAATTAATTATTGTTCAGTGTTAGAAACAGGAAGTACCAGCTCTTCACCTTTGGCATTGGAACATTTTTCATGACTTTTGGACACTTAAAAAAGAATTTCTCTCAATTCTTGCTCAGTAAACACATGGAACAGAAATAGAGACATTAACAAAACAACACTTCACAAGTTATTTGTACACATTTCTTCTGGTTTTTGAGATAAGCCCGTCTTCCTCTGCCCTCTCCCGCCGTCACAAGCGGCCGACTCGACGCCGGCCTGAATGGACAGAATGAAGCTTCTATTTTAGATCGACTTGAAGAGGATCATGCCAACAACAATCTTCCACGGCCGCTTAGGGGGCCGCCCACAGGACGTCTGTTTTCCAGAGGGTTAAAACCAGTATAAGATGAGAACCGCATACTCTAATGTTGCCTCATAGTGTGAAGTCGATATATTAAAACCTCCACAACGGACCCATGACCGAATAGATCCTCTGGGGAGCGACTGAGCAGAGATTTGCGACCGGGCCCCTCGTGACCCTCCGTACACTTGGCAGCTATCACAAGAGCAAGAGTCAGAAAGATAAGGCAGAAAAGGACGCGTCTTAGTTGATATTTGTCTCTTGTGTACACAAAAGTACAACTGATAAAACACAGGAGTTAGTTTGGGTCTTTTTTGGGTTCTAGGTAATTGACCTCACTTCTATTTATAATGTATATTTTTCTGGTTTGTGTTCAAGTATTTAACTCTGGACTTTGAGATGTCTTTGATTGTTTCTGATGCAGTTGATGCTTCTGTGTGTTTTCACTTTTCGTTATTTTGTCTTTGTCTTGGTCTCTATTGTAAAAAAGGCATCTTGATCCCTTTAAAGGTATTAATAATAATGATATTGCCGAAAACGTGTAACAGCTGGTCTGTGGCCCGACGTCGCCTCTCGATGAGGAACCCGACTCTGAACCGACACCGGCGAATAATCCCTCTTTCTTCGCACTCGGTTTTGTTTAGAGAACTTCTTGAGAAAACAGAGTTCTCGTCCTCGGGAAAAACAGTCATAAAAAGGGAAGAATCTGAGAGAGTGCAGGAGTGACAGTGTTTCTAAGCAGGCCTGTCTGTCGTGGCCGGCGTTTTTAAGAGCATTCTCTGGCGACTGCCGTGACACTGCCATTCCCATGCCCTGTCGAATTCTTTCCTCAGATCCCAGGCATTTAAACTGCTCCCCTCCTCCCCTCCACGGCTCAGGATGTAGCCAAAAGTCCACTGACCTATGTGGGAGTGGATATTTTGGAAGGCGGCCCTGGCTCCTTCACTCTCTATTCCTGTCCTCGCACGTTCATTAGCCCGGCCTCGAGAGTCAGAGTGTTTACATGTTGTTATCATTCCTCTCCTATCATTTTTCTTCCCTGTTTTCTCTCTCGGTTTTTTTCCCCCCCCTCTCCGTTCGCCGATGTTTTTTCTAGGTGGGGGTCATCTGCTGTGATAAATCCATGCGTGTCACATTAGAGTTACCAGAATCGGCGAGTAGATTAAATATACATGTGTTTATCCTGGTGAGAATGTCGGAGGGGCTCGTTCAGATCCTGCAGAAAGTTCCTCTCATGGCAGCGGACGTTCATCACCGCACCGAGCGGAGGAACGACTCCTCCGGTGAACTGAGAGTGAAACAGGCCGAGATCTGTCGCTACAGGAACCCTCAGCGCCGCCGATGTTTAGGAAATTAATCTGACGGACGAGAAAACACAGTGTTATTGGAAGTTTTTTTTTATTTACTTGAACTTTATCATCGCTGTCATTATCCTGTGAGAAATCTGGTCGGCGGCCAGATGTTAAACACGTTCACACGATGAGGGGTTTTTGAACTGGGGGGGAAGAGGAAGTAGGAGGATTTGCTACGACATCATCTATGTTTAAACCGTTTTAAATACAAAAGGGCCAAATAACTAGATATTATTATAACTGTATGATAGAGTCCATGTTGTCACGGAGCTAATTTGTGCTATAGTGTGACTGCGCTGTGTGTTCAATTCAATAACTCCAGGGTAATACATAGAACCCTGTGAAGTGATTAAACTGCCGTGTTTACAGATTGTTAGAGGTCAAGGTGGACGAGTGAGTCTGGTTCCAACCAAGTCATTATTTACACGGGGACGTTCCCCCCCCGCCCCCCCGACCAGGCCTCAGTACTTTCACATTACAGCCCAGCAGAGGAAATAATGACCTGTAGGTGCTCAGCTGTTGGAAGGAAATTGGTGTTTCTTTTCTTTTTATATTATTATACTCCAAAGCCGACCGTGGTCTCCTCTCACATCCCTCTCCCTCCCTCCCCCCCCAGTCTCGTCTCCCACACTGCGAGCCGCAGCCCTGTTACATCACTGGAAATGTCTGCCGCTTTCTCTCTGGAACTTATGAGCTTGTTCTCACCTTAGGGTTTTTTTTTTTTTCGTCTCCCTCCCCGCGTTCCGTTGCTGTTTTGGAGAAACGTCGTCACCGCAATTATCGAGGGATTTTCTTTTTTTTTTGGTCGGGGGGGCGAGAGTCTTGCATGCTTCTCCCTCTGAAGGTGGAGGAAGCCGACTCGGTTCCTAATATGGACACTTCAGAGCTTTTGTTTGTTGTGGCCACGTCTTGTGATATTTTACGAATGAGCTCATAATGGTGACAACTTTTTCGTGACTCTGGTTGAGTCCTTAGAATCGGATTTTCTGGAAATATAATAATAATAATAATACAGACACGTTTTGAAAGTTGAGCAGGTTGAAATATTCAGTTACACACATGAACGACCACACGACAGAGATGTTTTGCACAACAAGTTCACAGAAACAGCACAATATTTCTCTCTCAGATAATTATGCCCTTTTGAAATATTTCTGAAGCTTCTAGGTTGACAGTAATTATATTTTCTATTGCTCCCTTTTACTCTTCCCCCCCCGTTAGTCCCTCTTGTATTCCTCCAGTGGCCGGTAGATTCAGAGGGAAGACTCGTGAGAAGAAAGAAGTCGAGTAGTTGTTAGAAGTGAAGAGGATCCAGGGCCCAAGGCAACTAATCAACGTATTACTTGTGTCACACCGACTTAAATCAACTTTTCTTGAAGCCCGTAGATATTCCTCCGTCTTTTAATGTTGTCCTGCGAGACTTGTGAAATATTTAAACTCTTTCGGCTACCTGCTGTTCCAGTAGGTATAAAGCGGCGGGAAAAGTCGAAAGTTTGTCTTTCATGTGTTCCTGACGGCCTGTCACTTGCTCAGCGGAACAAATGCTCGGGTATCGGGCGCGCGGCGGACACGACTTTTCATCGCCATTAATCAAAATGAATAAACATGCATAATTGCAAAGAGCGGGGAGAAGTTAGGGAAATTCAGAGGGAATTTTCAATGCCCTATGAAGTATTAAAACGAAGCTTGGCCTAATTTCTTCCTCCTTTTTTTTTTTTTTTTTCTTCACCTAACCCCACTTCTCCACCTAGCTCTCTGCCGACTGCACCAACATGTATATCTCTGGCTTTCATCACATGTGCTTTTCTCATACACACAAACCATTAGAACAAAATATTTACTTTCTCACAGACGTATTCCCGTACTTCGACGAACTTTGATATTCCCTTTGATTTTTCCAGCGTCGCCCCTCCCTCCCCTTTTTTGTCGAAGTTTAAGAAATCTGTGGGTTTGATGTGATTTTTCCCGCCTTTGTACATCACAGGCAAACATGAAGAAAAGTGCATTAACAGACAGGCAACGAGCTCGGGCAACAGTGGGGAGCGAAGATTGACATGTTTTTTTATTTTGACAGCTCTCACCCTCCCTGCCCTTGGTTTATGATCATAAATAGTGCATGCTGCTTATTAGGAGGCTGCTGCCACGTTCCCGGCTAGCCAGTGTGTTGCTCGCCGGTGTTAGCAGACAATTTGCCAGTACACATGTGAGACATTATTAGCGTTTCCCTTTCATCCTGTGCCTCACTCGCTCCTCTCTGTCTCTCTTCCCAGTCCTGTGCCATCCATGCAAAGCACTCTGGGATAGGTTGGACTCACTGATTCTGCACGCTGTTTGTCATGCCGCTAAATTTGATGGGAAAAGCACATAATTTGCCTCTTCTTAGATTAAATCTAACTAATGTGATTATGTGGCACAGACACCGGAGTACATGTAAGCGCACATGCACACAAAAGCAAGTATGATGACAGAATTTCAAGATGTTTCATGTAGCTGAGAGGGGGGAAAAAGAAAGGACGGTGCTTTTAATGCTGCATGGAGCAACATCTGGCTCCAATTACCCACTGTGAGGTAGGTGCTCTATTATAAAAGGAAACTCAAAGGATTTCCTCTCTTAAAATACACGTTATCCCTTAATTCCTGCCTAAATTACCACTTAAGCAAGGCCTGTAATTCATAAAGCCTGGTAGTCCAGGTCTGTGTCCGCGCCGGCTGCAGGGAAAACTAAACTCTGTGTCACCTTGACCGTGGAGGTAGCCGTCCTTGGAGAGCAGTGGCAGAGAGTGACATGGCCGGGGCAAAGCGACTCACAGAGAGAGATTAGTGGCATGGTCGCACCTCTCCTCCCCTCAGCTAGCGCCCCGCTGGAGGAGCGAGAGAGGTGAGGAGGGACATAATGGCCGATGGACCCCCTCTAAAAGGATGTTTTGCGAGAGGTGGGAGAGGAGGTGGGGAGGGTGCGAGGGCTCCGGGGTCCCGGGGGATAGATTTGCAAGTGGAGATAGTCCGATTCACCTCTCGCTGACACTGACGCCAGGGGCTCGGGGGGAGCAGTCAGCCTGTGGTCAAGGCAAGTACGACCCCAGCCACCACACCAGCCCCCAGCCGCGCAACACATACTGAGAAACACACACACACACACACGGTGAAAGCACAGGTCCGGGCAGAGAGGTAATTTGATGCCGAGGTTCTCTCCTGAGGCTCGCTTACGTGGTGGCGGCGCCGGTGTCGCCGGGTCAGTGCTGAAGTTTTCCACCGAAGCTTTCCGAGTCGATTAACAGCGAACAGTGGCCACCGCTTGGCTCGGTCACCGGCAGGAGACTCGCTTTGTAAGTCAAGGATTAACAACCTGCGCTAGGTCCTGGAATAATAAACTTCAGACCACTTCAGAACTGTGTTGTCTAGGCTGTAAACATAATCCCCAATATGATTATATGACCATAACATTGGACAAATTTGCTGCCCAAACCATTTGAAATAGAATTTAAATCCATGAAGGCATTTCCTTCCAAAGTCTAATAGTGTCCTTCAGGCTTTATTTCGGATTCGACAAATTTGGTTTCACGCAACTTGTGTTTTATTTTTCATGATTCTGGCCTTCGTCTCCTTCCTGTAATAGAAGCACTCTCCTCTGGGTCCACGCTGAGAACTGGGACAAAGGGACCTGGCAAACTGTCTGGTGTAAACATCTCTCAGTTTACAGAGCGGCCTCCTCCTTCAACCTGACCTGCTGGAGTTCCCACGATATTTCAGGTGTGCTCACTTTCAGTTTTTGCCTCCGAATCGAGCGACTTGGCTTCTAAACTGCAGCCGACAACTTTAGCTGCATGGCTTTGCTCCAATCTACACAACTCCTCAAGTTTCCTGCCCCAGTCCGACTCTGGGTGCTGTCATGCTCCTAGAGCCAAAAGCGAACATTTTAAATACACGTATTATCCTAACAAATGATAGCCCGATAATGAAGACCCAGATTAAGATAATTAGGAATGTTCCTTTAGGTCTCGTGCATCGTTCCTGTTTAAACCAAAGGAGCTGAGCACATCCTGAACTGAGCCAAAACTAAGATCCATAACCCGAAGCTGAATAATATGTCCTGGCAGATGTAAAATAATCACAGCCTACAAGATTATGTTACAAGATATTTACTACTAAATGTGAAGTCTGAAATGTGCCATAACTTTTTTGTATTTAAGGAATGTACATCTATCAGGACAGCATCAATGAGAGTTACACACTCACACACAGTTCACATAAATAGACATTTTTATATATTTAACATGGATTTATGGTCTGTAGTTTTCTGTCATTGGTGTCAGTGCTCATATAAAAGTTAAATGTGAAATGCTTGGCTCAGCCCCGCAACACAGACACTTGGAGAGATAACTTTATTTCCCTTGAATAACCGTATTTCTCAGAGGGAGGAAAATTAACCGTAACCCTCAAAACGCCGTTCCTCGCCTGGACTTTGTTCAAAACCAGAAAGTAACAATTTTTTCCGACCTGGAATTTGACTGACCCGGGAGTCCTGACTGAGCAGGTACTGGCACACCGCAGCCTGATTTCACAAGGTTTCGGGTGGATTTTTAATTTGTGGAAACATCAGTCTGAATCTTTGGTCCAGCGACCACGCGGAGAACAGCGTCTCCAGCGATCTGCCCCAACCCTGTTATTAAGTGGTAATTCAAACAACTCGTCTATTTCATCAGGAGCTGCCCAGAAAGCACCAGGTTCTCCGAGTTCCTTTTCTTCAGGAGGGGATTTTTTTCTTCAGGGTTTCACAACCTGTATTTTGTCTCGGGAGCGCTTTAGTGCATATTTGATGAAACACAAGTTCTTTATCTATTATGCTAAGTCGTTGTGAGGATATCATATGATGTCCAACCTGCCTTTCCTCCATATTCCTGATGTGTCAGATGTGATTTAAGGGGTTTTAGGTGCAAGTTTTTCATGTAATTTAGTAACTTGGAACCAGCCCATGACATTGGTGTCGTGCAGTTTTACTGACCAAAACAAACCTGCTATGGCCAGTAAATCCCCAAAAGAAACACACACTCGTGTTTCACGTGATTCAAATTCATTTTCTATCATAAATAGAAACTCAGAAGTCCTTTGGATCCAGACGGCCGTTTAAAAAGACAGAAAAATCTAGGTTTTGTTTTCTGTCAGAACTTCTGAGGCTTATTACAACCTGGCCAGTGAGGTTGCGTCGACAAAACGAGTATCATCTTTTAAATCACTTGCTTTTATGTCTTGATGTTTTATTAATTCCCTCTGACGTCCGTCTTTTTATGTGATGCTTTTATGTTTCTTGCTTTGCTTTTATGTTTCTTGCTTTCCTTACATTACTCTTTCATAAAGTCTCAAATTTTTACTGCCTGTTTGCTGCACTCGTGTTCCGGCTCGAACCCAACAGCTTTTCATTACGTACTTTTTTTTATTTTATACATTTAAAAATTACAGCTTTTTCTCAGTTCTCAGTACTTTAAAAGTACCTTGGAATATATCAACAAATAACAAAACAAAAAAACATGTTTTTTAGATATTTACTCTCCCAAAATACATGATTACTCATGATGAGAAACACTTGATATAACATTTATATTATTTTGCTTGTAGAAAAGAGTTTGGATTAAGTTTTTCATGTCACCAGGGTATTTCTTTTGTTTCCCCAAAGGATTAAAGTGCTGTTTAAGACACTGTGCGATTCTAATTAGGAAATGATTCTCTTTAATGTTAAAGCAGAAAGAAAAAGCCGTCACAATGGCCAGCAGTTTGTTATCGAAGTTGCCTGTTTTTGTGTTTTCCTCCAAAGTCTTATTCAAGATGCATTGTAAACTAAACTTTCCAAAGTGCTGCACAGACAAACATTTACCTCTAATTTGATTTTATAGTAAACACACAATGTTTGCAGCATCTATAAAAAAGCCACGCATGTCGAGGATGCCTGTTCTTCAACAGGGACAGCCGACAGCGCAGGTCTCTGGAAGTCTCTGGTAATTCAACACAAACACAGTGGGAGAAACAGACTATTTCTGAAGGTAGTCATCCATCAGACACTGAGGAGAATGTCCAGTTGGTGGCTCCAGCAGGCTTAGAATAGCCTTTTGTTCAAACACCTTTAATAATTAAACACCTACTCAACCCCTCAGGCTCCACAAGATTGAAGACTTTCGCGTGGGGGGGAACAAATCTCCCCCCCTTTCCCCCTCCCCTTCGCCGTGGTAACCTGGAGAGCTCGGTGGAGATGAGGTGCGCCGCATCACCTAATGCCTTTTCCTTGCGCTCGACAAACCCCCCCTGACTCCTTTAGCACACTCATAAAAGGGGAGTACTTGAAATACATCTCTCTCTCTCTCTCTCTCTCTGCAACACACATCCATGGCCCTTTCAATGCCGTATGTATCTCAAAAAACAGTATGGGGCAGTAAGACAATATGTTGTGTCAGTAATAAGTATCTTTTCTTTCATCCGTCTCTGCACCACAGTGACAGGGGTCGTCCAGCATTTAGACGCGACCGGAAACTGATGCTCTCCAGGCTTTTAAATCCAACACAAAGATATTACATAACCTTCTGTTCCTTCTATTTTCTCACTTCCATAACTCAATTTCTTGCATCCCCCTGGAAAGCGAACAACAATTAGTTAACATTAAGCAAACAGTGGGGCCCCTTGTGTCCCGGGGATTTGAGGTAGCATGAGACATAATGTCTCTGGATCTCTTCTTGCCCGAGGCCCTTTGCTGCATGTTGTTCTCTCCGCTCATTTCCTGTAAACCCTCAAGACACGAAATGCCCCAGAAAACAAACAAAACACAAAACCTTTAGTCTCTCCTTAATAACAGTATCAGTTTTGTCACGCCAAAAATTTCTCATATTTATCACAGGGATATCTCGACAACTGTTCAATTTGTTGATAAATGCAGAAATACATGTTTGTGTGTCATCTGTGTGCTTTCCCCTGAACGGATCACATGCTTTTTGTGCGAGTGGAGTTTTGCTTCCTGCCACATACACTCACCCGGGTCTGTTCCCCCCCGATCCCACGGGACTAAATAATGACTAATGCAAAAAAACGAGAGAAAAAAAAGAAAAAAGCGGCTGCAGATTCGCTGAGAACAAGCACCTGAGAGAGAACAGCTGTCTTGTAAAAGGTCAGTCTCCCACTGTCCCTTGGTCTCTCTCACCATTTCCGGCCTCTCGACTACAAGACACCCACCCCCCCTCTCCCCTCCCTGCTCCCCTCCCCTTCTCCTTCCCACCCCCCCCCCCCCACCCGTTTGACTCCAAAGTCAAGTATTTTGTCTTTTTTCTCACACACACACATCGCTCTCACTCCCTTCGCGCAGCACCTAGAGGATTCTTGGCAGAGCCTGACCACCTTGTAATCCCATGCAGAAGAAGAAGAAGGAAAAAAAAAAATGGAGTGGGTGGATAAATGTACTGCTCTCCGGTTTATAAAACTTCCCCGCGAGTGGATATATATGGGTCTCTTGAGGTGTTTGTTTTTTCCCCGAGTGTAGTGTAGCTATCATCATTACGCACATGTGGACCCCCCCTCCCCTCCCCTCCAACACACACACACACACACACACACAGACAAGCACTTCTAAACACTGACAGTCTCAAAAAGGCCAAAAACAAACACAAATCGAATTGGTTACATTCGGGCTGTTTTTGGGGGGAGAGATTTCTCATAACCCGCTGGACAGAAAGTGGCCGCTGCGATTCTGCGGGCAAACAAACAACGTTCGGAGCGATCACTCTCAATAAATGCCCTACTCACATATTTGAGCGTTTAATATTTATCATAAAATCGTCCGTGTCCGCCAGACCGACTAAACAAATACAAGAGCGTCCAGGTCTCTTATACCAACACACATGCGGGAAAAAAACAACAGACATCAGTAAACATACACACACACACGGACCGGGCTGTGTCACGCAGAGTCGCCTCCAAATCCAAACTTTCAATAAGACAGAAGTGGTGTTTTTATGCAGAAGTTGTAAGATGAAGCTCTTCTCGTTTTAAGCATGATAAATAAATTCTACAGTGTCTGTGTTTGGGCGCAATTTCTTTCAATGTTACTGAGGACATTTTGGGGCGTTAATCATGTTCTGTGGGCGGATGCTAGGGGGCGTGGTTGGCAGTGCGGTTATCAAGGTGATGCTAGTGGAAGAAACAGGACCAGGAAAAGAAAGTCCAATCCCCTCACTACACACTGTATTACAAATATTCTGTGGCCTATAATACACACTGTATGATTTAAACAAAAGAACGCTGTAACCAGTATATTACATTAGACCATGGTCATCTATCTGTTCCTATAATAGCGGCCTGGTTTCAGGCTTCCTGCCAGAACTTGGAACCCAGTTTCAGGGATTTGCTGCTACTCAGCCACAAGAGAAGCAGAACTGATGTCGGTGGATAAAGCCTGGCTCGCCGTTGACGTGTAATATCTGTTCATTCCAGGGTATTGGATGGCGATGAGGTCTGGGCTCTGTACAGAGGAGCTGAATTCCTCCACACCAACAACTGGGAAGACTCTCTCCTCACGGACCATGGAGGTGTTGCCACGTTGAAGCAGGACAAGGCCGTCCTCAACTGCCACAACGGTAGAGCCAAACTTTAATGAAACACCCATACAGTTACTGTCCTTTGAGGGTTGTGGGGGGGAGCTGGAGCCAATCTAATAGCTGGCATTTGGGTAAAAAGCAGGGTACAGCCACCAGGGTACAAATAACCATCAAGACTCACCAAACTGGGAACCTTCTCGCTGTGGGGTGACAGCGGTAGTGTGACATCACATCCAAATATCAAGCGGTTCCCTTTACACACTGACATCTTTCACTCTAAAGACATTTGCTATGAAAGTGTTCTACCGAAATACTCTCAGACTGTCGCTGCTTTCAAATCTGACCTTTGACCCATCGGTTATCTTTGATGCTTTAAAGGAATTGAATTTAGCAATCCGGAGCCAGGAAGCTCTTTTTATGAGTTTCTCTCTTCTTCTCCTCGTACTCCACCGCAGTGCTTGTGTTTGCATCATGATTGCATACGCGTGGAGGAAGTCATGTGCCCTGTAAGATATATCACAAAACACGTCACTCAGGATGTGTGCATTCAGACTTCATATATAGCTTTTATACTTACTTCCATGCTCTCAGCTTGTGTCTACGTGTGTATACTGTATTTGTGCGTCTGTGTGTGTGTGTGTGTGTGCGCGTATGGCCTAAATATCAAAAGCGGCCGTGTACGAGCTCCCGGGTGGGAGAGCAGGTCTCAGCGCTCCGACTTGATGAGGTACTCTGTAAGTCTCTCTGCTGTGACGACTTCTCCTTCTTCTCCCGCGTCCTTATCATCTTCATGCAGAAGCAGGAGCAGATATGTGATGCGGGGGGGAGGAGGAGGAGGGGGGGGGGGGGGCGGTTGTGACGGTGGGATCATCCGGTGGAGGTCGGCTGGTGGACGCCACCAGGGACGACCAGGGCTACGTTAGGGTCAGCGCCGCAATCTGGGTCACAGCTTTTAATTGTATTTTCAGGCGTTTAGGATTATGAGGGGTTTCTGTTTCGAGTTCTGAGGAGAGTTCGAAAGGAACGGGGGGGGGAAAGACGGTGAAACGAAAAATAAATCAGCATATAAAATAAGGAGGTAATGATGGCGGCGGAAGGGAGGGAGGAGGGAGCGGGGGGGGCGACAGGTCTCGGCGGGTATTTCAACCGAGCGCTTGTCAAGACGGCGGCGGCTGCGGCGCCCGTGACAGCTCTGACAAGAGTTAGTGGAGGTCCTTCAGCCTTTCTCTTCTGTGTGACAAGGGGAGGCGGCCAGGGAGGGGGGGGAGCGGCGGCACAAGACAGCCGAGGTCGCGGGAGCGGCTTCCGGTGGGTCGCATTAACGCCGACCTGCCTGTCACGACTCGTGAAGTTTGCCGACGAGAATAAAAGCAGGCAGATGAAGAAGAAAAAAAGGGGAATGGTGTTTTCGTGCGGTGATGGAAGGTGACGCAGGTGGAAGGAGCTTCGGCTCTTACATGTGACCCAACATGTTCCCTATCCTGTGAAGGACAGGGATCTTATTACCTACTGCATGTAGTTCAGAGCGGCTAACAGCAGCTGCCTCTTTGCTGGTGCAGCCATCTTTTATCAATGTATCAGCCGTAAAGCACCGGGATAACTTCTCCTTTTCCTCCAATGTGACTTTATAAGCTGCAACAAGGTGGAGGAGATCCAGTGTATTCAGTGTTTCAAACTGGGGCCCCCTGTCATAAATTAATGGTTAGAGAGAAGCCTCTTTAAACAATTATACTTTCTATTTCCTTGATGGGAACGTAAACCTCATGTTATGTATTTTTACTTCCAAGTAAGATGACGCAAACAACTACTGGATGGATTACCATGGAACTTGGTGTGAGTCAGGAAAGAACCCATTAAGTCCTGACATGGGTGCAGCTCAGGGGGCAGATCCAAGAATTCACTTCCCCTCAGCGTTGTTCGATGGGGCACTTTCCCACCCTTTGAGTTGAGTTGTCATAATTTTTGGGAATCTGGCATATTCTGGGGACTCTACGGATCCAAATAGAAAATCTGGATCGAGTCAATTCAAATGTCGTCTCACAAGGGGACTGATGAGCCTTGGCAGAGGTATGTGCTCTGCTCGGTGCCATTCTCGTTTATTATTGTTTATAAATGTGTTTTCAAACTCGCATCACACAAATGTGGCTCATATTGCATTTATGATTTTATTCTCATGCAGTGTTTTCCTACACTACATAGTCTGCAATTATGGAAATGATTAATTAATCAGGAAATACACTGTATTATATTAAAAATAGGTCAACAAGATAAAGATAAATTATCTGATACAAGCTGTTAGTACTATGAAATGATATTGACACATTTCTGTCAGTAATCAATAAGTAGACGCTCAAAACTAATTAAAAATGTAACAAATAGATGAATAAAAACTGAAAACATATTTATAAATGGTCATGTGAAGAAGTTAAAAATTAGAAAACATAGTTTGGCCCCTGTATCTCCCTCCTCTTGCTCAAAGGTCTTTGTTTTTTAATATCAATTTTTGCCTCAGTGCTCAGTGAAACAGTTATTTCTCGGCGTGCTCCCCGGTGCTATTGTCTTCCTGCAGCCTTTCAACCCGCAAACGAATTCTCTAAACCAATTGTCAGTAATATGAGCTCAACAGACTCACCCTCCAATATGCATATTAATCTCCCACCACCGCGCATTGTGGGAACAGTCCACCAAAAACAAGTTTTCATCCAATTATACTTCTAAATCAGCAATAATTACAACCCTATACATCATCTGCATATTTCAATTAATATTCAAATCTTGCATAGGGTTTTGCATGCAAATGTATAATATATTCAGGATTAGGTATATTACAGTTAAATCTATCTCCATCCAGCCTCTACCTTGCTGCTCCTTAATAAGCTGTGTTCCCTGGTAATGTTCCTGAACTTATTATAATGCAATATGCTCAGGCATAAGACTCACACATCCTCAATATTATTTCTTGCAATTAACATGGAGCCGCAGAAATACAGAGGGCCTCCTTCGTTAATTTGCACAGGCACTCACATGTAATGCAAAACAGGAGGGGCGTAAACAGGTCTCTGTCTGACTTCTCCGCACAGGCGCGAGTCAGTCAAGTGTTGCAAATCTAATTTAAATATATGAATGTTTTGCTTTGTCCGTTTCCCTGGAACTTGGCTCGGCCGCGGCACATCCCTGTTGAATAGGAAAATTATGCTGTTTAGTGTTGTTTGCCCGGCAGTGAGGAGAGAGAGGAGGGCGAGAAAAGGCCACTGTAAGATGTTTGTCAATACTCGGTGCATTGTCTCTCCGTCCAATTTATATGTTCTATACCCTCGGAGCTCCGGGGACTTCAATTAGACAAGTACCTGTATCCGGCGCTCTGCTCTACAGCTCCCAGGAGCCCTTGTGCTCTCATATTGAATCATGGAGAGACAGTTAATATTCCGGCAGAAGGAAGGATCTATAAAGTCTGTGCCATAAAGCAGGGCGCCGCGTTTGTAACATCCAAATAATAGCAGTAAATAAAGAGCTTACACCTGTACGGCGAAGGCCAGGTCTGCCGGCTGCCCCCCCCCGACAGGAAGCACCGCGCCGGCCCCGCAGACAGCTATAAACGCCCCGGGTAAAGAACAGTGAGCACTGTTAATGGATGGGTTTATTTTAAAGCGTGCCATCTGCCATCAATCACCCGGAAGTATTGAGCAGTGAGGAAGTGAGTTAGCTTAAAGTCCCCCTCTTCGTCGCTCCTCTCTCCTCTTCTTCCCGCGCCAGGAGCCCGATAAAGAAGGTGGGGAGGTGGAGGTGGTGGGGGGGGGGGGGGGGGGTAGATGTCTGGGGGGGGGCGGTGGACGCCGGTACACAGGATCCCTGGGAGAATAAAGCATCAAACCCACTCAGCAGCACCACTAACAATAATAAAAATGCCTTGGCTTAAAGGTGACATTCCCAATTTACGATTATTTGTGTCTATAAAGTGTATTCCTCGGCTCCTGACTCATTCGCACCCCCCTCCCTTACAAGAACAATGCATTACGGAAGGGGGGGGGGGGGTGTCGAGGGTAAATGGAAATTCTATCCATTTTATTAAACCGACAGGGCCCCCACTCTACCTGAGACTTTCAATTTTGCCGGCGTGACCTCCAAGGAGACATCTCTGTCTCCTCTCTGTCTACCTTCGCCTCATTCAATTCCCTGCCTGCTCCCGACCACCCCCCCCCCGAGCACCCGGGGGCCCGCAAAGCCGTTATGGATGAGCTCCGAGGCAATTCTGAAATAGAGAGAGAGGAGAGGAGCGTAGATCTCTGCTGCCCCTCCACAAGATTTACTCCGGGCTGTAAGATGGATGAAATCAGCCTTTGTATCTCTTGTAGTGATTGTTTTTCCCCTCCGTCTTTTCGGTGTGTAAAAGGAGTGCGTTCAGTGGGAAGGGAAATGTGATGCATTAGGTGGTCGAGATCGGAGCCAGACTAACGGCGGAGGTGGGATCTGTGGCGTTAACCTGAGTGATACCGTGATCAGGGCCGGCTGATACAGCGGCGGTGTATTTCCTTAACTGCTTTGTGACATAGGTGCGGAGAAACACTGACAAATGTTGCATGAAACCAGTTTCTGTAAGGATGGAAATAATACATGAGGTTGCAATATACCCAGTTGTCGTCAGCCTTTAATTTAATTGCAGAAGTAGGTTTATATGATCATCTATAGCTTATATGTCTTGACTTTTCAGTTTAGTCCGAACCAAATGTGAAGGGTGTCCCAAAAGAAGGGGGGGGGGTCTCGGTCCCAATCTAACTGAAACATGGTTTTGATCATTTGCAGTGCGAACATTCATTTTTTGGGTGGGGGGGTATCGTCCAGACTATCGTACAAAATGCAGGAGACAGATGAGGATATTCAATTTGTTCTATAAGAGATTACATCATAAAATCTTGACTTGCAACAAAGTGGATCATATGTTTATATGTTGCTTTCAACTATTACTACCTTATGGAAGGAATTGAACACTAGATATTTGAATTGTGGGATGTTTTAAGTAGATTTCAAAGTACCATCATGTTTATATCAACTTGCAAAAAACAAACCCTTTCAGCCATATTTCATTATCAAGCATTTCAGAGACAGGAAGCAGAATCAAGGACAGTCATTTTGAACGGAGCCATTACTGTTGAAGTGGCCGGTTGTGGCCACGTTCAGTGACATGCCTAATTGATGAAAAGCTATTAAGGTCTACCACGCCATCCATCATTCTATTTGTCATGGGAATCAACACAAATGGTAGGAATTGGGTGTTCTGCCAATGATGCAGCCGGGTAAATCCCCACAAACAACGTCCAGGGAGCTGGGAAAAACTTTAATCGGCACGTGGTTCCGCGGCGGGAGCGCCGTCTGTGGCTGAAGGCGCTTCTCCTGGACAGGAAACAGACATTACTTTTGCTTTTGCTCTCCATCACGAGGAGGTGATGGCACATAAAGCATTCCCGTGAAGGATGGCGGGAGAGAGAGGAAGCAGCCGGAGACACGGCCAAGTTTCTATTGAGTTATGGCCATTTTCGAGCAAAGAGCATTCGAGAGCGGCACTCCTCAAAGTGACTGAGCTCACACTTAGCATGGACAATATAAATGGAATTGTCGACGTTAGTATTTCCTCATTCATTTTTTCTCCCCCCCTCCTATTAAATCTCCTATTCTTTTTCATGCCTCTGAGGCGTGTGAGGAACGGCCGAGCAGCACATGTAGCCCGTCAGACGTCTACTGTGCGGCGAGTATAAAGTATAAATGAGATTGTATGAAGCTTATTTAACCGTCTGTCATGTCGTAGTGCCGGGATCATAAGTGCATTCCGGTGACAAGCGTGACATGATGTAGCAGATGAATTATTAAAGAAAGTCACATCACATCAGAGGATTGGAAATAATAGTTATTTGGCACTTTGCACCCAAAACTTATCTCTATCCCCGGCAAACAGAGAGATGTGTGATCGACAACGTTGGGAGACGGCGACTCGGACTCTAAGTCTCCGCTGCATCAGTGCCGGTGCTGTAACCGTGGCTAATTGTATGTCTAAACCCTCTTTGGGACGAGCGGCGCGTCGGGAATAGAGCTGCGCCGGCGTTTGACAGTGATGGTTCACGGGATGACAAACAAAACGCCACAGAGGATCAACGTGAGGAGGTCCGTCTTTCGAAACGCGAGACAGACGCGAGACGACAAAACTGATCTCCCGTGACAAGGGCCCGTGTCTTATCGGGGAATTCAGCAGGGGGGAGTTTCGGCGTGTTTAGGGGATACTGTTTGCAATTCGCGTGGATTATACGAAGGGTTCTGGCTCGAATGTAACAAACTACTTAAAAGAAAATGCATAACTTTTCATTGTCAGGTAGTTAGTGTTATCAGGGCTTATGGTAAAAGTTTATGTCTGTAGTTCTGTAGAAGTCTGTAGAAATACAAAACTGGGATGATGCCTTTAAGGAAAATTTGCAGCACTGTCTGATCTATAGTTTGTATATATATAAATTGTGAATAATTCTATGAATAAATACACAAACACGCACAATCAGAGAGGAATAGTTAAGTCTGCAGGATTTCATTCAAGGCCAAGACTCATTTCATATCTTCACGTCAACACTGGCCACTGTGAAAACAAGCAAATGCTAATTATCAAATTCAAGTCCAAGTTGCAAAGTAGCAAAAATACATAGCCTGCAAGTACATTTATAAAAAAGGTTTATATTAGTTTACAAAAGAACCAAATATAATACAGTTTTGGGCATTCATATAATAATTTAATAAATAATTGCAATTTATTTGTGACTATTATTGTACAATATTACAATCAGATTAATTTATTTTTGTTGTAAATATTGAATTTAAGAACACTACACACAACAAATCAACTTATTTTTTATTGACAAACTTTAATTAAGGTGCAAAGATATCTTAACTCTGCTATCTAATTAAGAAATTAGATTTCAGACTGATCTAAGTTAGTGTCTAGTCTGTACGAATATATTTCCAATTTGTGCGTTTTCTTTATTTCGAAGAAACATGTCTGAAGGCATTAACACAAATGAATAAAGTGTGTTCAGTTCACCTGTTTCTTCTTCCCTCATACGAATAAGTGATGATGTATTTAACGTCAGATAACAACATTGAGACTTTGTGAAGACAGTGAAGCGTCAAACTTATTCTACCAGTGAGAGAAATAATGGAGCCCAGACTTGAAAACGGTCTTTCACATTGAAATTGAGCTGGAATGTGTCGCTCTGACATTAAACCATTTCCAGATCAGTTGTCTCACTTTCCACATCGACTCGCCCTGATACCCGTACTATCTGCTCGGACCTGTTGGATGTGTTTTGGAAGTCTCACAAACAGACAGTTTCTCTTTTTTTGCCGTCACAATTATTTTAAACAAAGACTAATCACTGGAAAAATGTGCAACTGTTACACCAAGTCCAATTACTGGGAAAAAATGGCTGCTTTGTGCCATTCACTGATTACATCAATAAGATTCTCTCCGGTCGGAGCCATCATTACATCAGCTCAAACAGTAATTTTACTCATTTATATGGATTTCATAATGTAATATTCCCAGCAAAGTAAACATTTTGATGTGTGGGGAGAGAAAAAAAACAAACGTATGCATATGAAAGTGAAGAAAATATGAAGTTTCCCACAGAACCAAATTGGCAATCACCATTCTTCTACCCCATGGTCATAATGAAATTGCGCGAGCACTGTTTGAAATAAATGACATAATTCTATGTACACACAATTAAAGGAGAAACCCACAATTGCACATTGAGCTCGGTTAGTTTATGATCGCACAAAGCGAAAGTAAACCTATAAATAATGAATACGTCCATAATTATTCCCTCTCAGATTTGCATAATTATTGTTTTTTTTTAGAAGCATCTGTTAACATTGCACTCCTTTCTTTGCTTCAAACAGGAGCGCCGCACCTTCCCCGCAAAAGTCCACACATGAATGGGAATAAATTGGCAGTATAAAGAAATGCTCTTCATTTATAATTAATAGGGTGGTCACAGTCACACAATAATATTGCTGCAAATGCGCCACGATTACTCTAAATGAGTTTTTCCTGTTGCACTGGTGACGCTCGGCAGCAGCGGTGGATCCCAGGTTCTGTATTATCTAATAAAGAACTCTGTGTGAATATGAACAATTAGGTGCACAAGGTGTATGATTCAATGTGAACTGATGCGAGTCACAAGCAACAGCTGCTTATTTATTCACCTCTTATTTCTGTGTGTCCCTGAAGTTTAATTCCCCCATAAATTTGTATCTGTGTGTTATCTCTGAGAGTCAAAAACTTAAAGATATTACATTTCTAAGGATAGAAATAGGAGATAAGGAATAAGAAATGTTAAATATCCTTAAATAAATAGATATACAGCAGTAGGTTTGTATATCTATAGATGTAGATACAATAGAGTCACCTGGTTTGCACCAGGTGTTTGACTGGAGTTTGCTGAATGAGCCCGAGTGGTCCGCGAGCCGCTCCTCAGCCTCGACCCCTCGAGCCGCGTGTAACCAAAGCAAACATTAGCCAGGTGACTTATCATGGAAGTCTGCGGCTGACCTTTTAATGCGCCTGTCATTGATTGCATAGCGCGGTACACTCTGTCCATCCCAAGGTGATAGATTATTCAATTAACTATTGACCTTTCCCGCAGACTCATTTGTCGATGGAAATGCTTTTATGACAGCAGTGCATTCAGAAAGCAAGGGATGCTGAGTTTTGATTTTAAGGATTTACTGTACGCATTATGATTTCCCTCCCCCCCTCCTACTTTCTCCTGTTGACTCTTTTGATTTACATCGTCATATTATAAAAGTTTGGCTCGTGTGTTGCTCCTGTGGTGGATGGCAACTGTCGCCACATGAGAATAAGCTTTCCCAGGTCTTGGCAGTGCCGGGCGCCGCGTGGCTGGATTTATCCGGCGCCCTTTTCCTTCACTCGGACATATTTCATGACGGAGAACAGCTCGTTAATGTAGCTGTGAGCTATTTTGTTGTAAGTCGAGAGGCGGGCGTTTGTGTTTGTTTGACCTATGAGGTTGTTTTGTCTTCATCTCAGTTGTTTGCTGCATCGTAGATTTCAGACTTAAACAGACTCAGAAGACGTGCACGTGATGTTTTTGGTACCAACTGTTGCTTCACATAGTCAGAAACATATAGTGAAGAAAGGTCCAGGTCAGATATACTGCAGTGTTCGCAGAATCTTTATTTTATTTTATTTAAATGGATCAAATTAGTTGGAAGAAGAGGTTAGCAGAATGGGTCAGCGAGAAGTTACTTTCTGTCATTTAAGGTAAATCGGGATTCATTTGATATTCCTGGAGAAACATGGCAGCTCAGTTTCTCTGGCAGCATCGACAGCAAATGGCAAAATATAGACCAGAGCTGATCCGTACGTGAGATTTCCATGAAATCATCGCATAGTGTGTTGCTGCATCTGTTGGGGTAATGTTTCTCTGCCTGAAAGGTTTGTCATGTAGTTCACTTCCTTGAGTTAACTTTGTTTCTCGTGCCTCTATGAACAATTAATGAACATTTTAATCGATACACATACAACTGTGGGAAAATGTTGTTTGTGGTTTCTTAACTTTGCAGGTAGAATCCATTAGTGATTCAATGGCCCCTAATGGCAGGTTTATCAACCCTAGATGCAAGATGTGTTCGTTTTATTTTCCAATCTCTTGTTTCAGTCGTATTCACCCACTCGTATTCTAGATCTTCTTCCAGATTAACTAAAGACAACACAGCCAAGAGACTTACATTAGTTAAAACGTAAAGAGGCCCAGAAGGTAGTTGTAGAAAAAAGGGATGTGAAACTGAAATGCAAGGGATTAGTTTACTGAACTGCACCTCCACACATTTCCTGTAGCCAGCTGTTCTCCGGGTCGTGACAGACTTCAGATTTCCATCTCCACCAAGAGACTTCAGCGTCTAATTTCCCTGATTAGCTCTTCCTCTGGTCGAAGGTGTGCCAATCAGTGAAATCAGCTCGTGTCGTGTTGAGTCGGAGTGAGAACCTGCAGCCGCGGTCCGCACGCCGGCGCCCTCACGTCCCCCCCCCCGCCCATCCGCACGCAGGTTAAAACAAACGGTGCGAGTTAGCTGCAAATCATCCTCGCCTCAGGTTGAATATCCAGTCGTGATTTGATGCCGCGTGACACGTCTGGCCGGCGCCAGTTTAAGCAGCCGCCTCCCTCCTCCTCCTCCTCCGCCCGTCCTCATTGTTGTTAAAGAGGATGTGACAAAGAGCGATATCGGTAGAATGAATATTTAATGCACACCCCCCCCCCCCCCCCTCCCCTCTGACTTATTCATGTTCCTCGGGCATATCTGCCTCGCACATAGCTGCTCTCTACCTGTCACATTCCCTCTCACCGAAGAAGCATGGAGTCATCACGGCGGAGTAATAACTTTCCTCTCAGCCGGCGAAGAAGTCGAAAAGGGAAAGACATCTTGATCAGGCAATCCTTAAGAAATGATGTCGGCCTGCAGAGAGGTGATAGATATCTGTTATCCAGTACACCTCTTTAATATCATCCTCCCCTTTAACAGTTTTGACAGGAGCTGCTTCCCCCCTTGTCAGAGCCAATTGGCCGAGGGATTGAGGGATTGAACATCCACGGGAGGACAGGAATACTGCAATTACACACAACGGAGGGGGGGGGAGAGGGGGTCTCTGTTTGGTGATGTTTGATGTGATTTATCCGACAGCACCGGGAGTGCATTTAAACGGAGGGTCCTGTGACGCCGTGACATTGACGGAGCCGTGTAATCAATTGGACTTGTCCGAGTGCGAGCGGCTAAGAAAGCCGCTGTCACGGCGTGAGTGACGGTTCATCATAACCACCTCCTCCCCCCCCCACCCCCCACTTCCTCCTCCTGTGTGGAGAAAAGAAATGGTGGAGGAGGAAGGGACCTGAGGAGAGAGAGAGACAGATAAATCACCTCAGCTTACGGAGAATCAGGCTTCCTCTCAACTGGAATCACCGGCTGGAGGAGTCGCAGTTGCCAAATCTCTGCTTGTTCGAAACTCCCACAGTCTGGGAACAAAAAGGAATTCTCTTGAAAGCAAAATTTGTCATCTCTGTACTTCTATGAACAGTTTGTTTTTTCTTCTTTTAAATGGACTAGTCTGGTGTGATGCCTGCGACATGATGAGACAGTTGAGAAACATTTTTTGAAGTCTCTCAGACTAACTTACATCCTACATACAAATGGGCATCTTCAAATTTCACCGAACTCTGCATCTCTTCGAGTTCTTCTTTGTTTCTAATGGTGGGGAGTGTCTGTTGGTTTGAAGCACTAAAGGGAATAAATCTGTTCAGTGGGACTGGACTTTTTAAACAAAAAAAAGGGCAATTTACATTTTCCAATTCTGCAAGAAAATAAAGGGCTTTACTCAAATTCACACACTCAAGTTGCTCTTAGAACCCCCAAATCCTCGGAGGGTCATATACATATCGCAGTCAAACCCTGTATCGCTTTGTTTTCATCTTCTTACTTTCCATTCCCTGAGAGGCACAGAGCAGACCCGTGATTAATAAAGCCTTACTGGGAAGAAAAAAAAGAAGAAGAATCCCTGACGACGAAAAAATGTAAAACAGTCCAATTCAAACAGCAGGATCTTTGCTTAGATTCACAGAAAATTATCCAGTCGAGTCACATCAATGCATCGCGGAGCGGTTAGCGAAGGAACAAAGCGGCAAACTCGTGTGAGAACATGACGGACACATGTGAACGGAGCAGGAACAGAACAAACGTGAGGCCTTAGTCGTTGTGTTCACGTGAAACTGCAGAGAGACACAACGGTGCAGTTGTCGTCGTCGTCGGGGCAACATCTGTGCGCTGGTCAATAATTCACCGATCTCAGACAGTGCTTCGGTGTAAGTTTTGAAAACAAGGATAGGTTGCACTTATCTCGACCTGGAGTCATGAGAAGGGTTATGGAGCCTCGTTAACAATGCATGAGAGCTGCATTTTGAAACCCCCCCCACCCACCTCCACCACCGATCATGCATTTTTTAAGGAAAAATACTTTACAGGGAGAGAGGGGCGGCTTGCTGTGTTTCGTCTAAAAATAACCCGGTGAGCATCTTCTCGCTGTTGATCTGGCTGGAAGAAAAAAAAAGCCGCCTGACACCGTGGTGGGTGAGCCGGGAGGTAGAGCGAGTAACGGCGCCGACATGAATCCGGTTACGACTTTGAGCTTTGCCTCTCGTTTCTCTCCCTTGCACTCAAATGATAATTTTCTCATAAAAACTCCATGAATATTTGCCTCTGCATGTTTGCATTTCAAATTATTTGACGTCTGCCATTGACCTCTGGCTCTCTATAGATCCTTATCTTTTTATTCATATTAAACCATAACTATGTATATTCCCCTAAGTTTATCTAAGTAGTTATTGTGCATGTGTGTGTCTGTAAACGCCAACATACTGTATCACCCTTATGGAGCGATCCTGTAATGAAACTTTTATAACAGGCACTCGAAACGTTACCTGGGAGGTAATTAAAGCCTCAGCTGGTGTGCAGACATGGCTTTTATTTTGGAGGTCACTGAAACGACCGCAGACAACTTTCCGACGCTGGTTTTATTCTATCAAAGCAAAACCTCACAGTCACATCTGTGTGAAATGCTTTGCAAATGTTAGCATAGCCCGATGGTGCAGCTGTGTATAAAAGAGATAAACAGAATTAGAGTAAATTATTGTTCTCGGATGAGAATGTTGCAGGGACAGATACGAACATCACTGATTTTTTGGAAAGAACCATTTTGACTTTCCGGAGAGAAGCAGGGGGGTTCTGGCTCAGGAGGCCCCTGACCTCACGGGCCCCCGGGCTCCTGCGCCTGGCAGCCATGTTTGGTAATCCATCCACACGCTGCGGCCGCGATGCATGGATGTTTGAGTGAATCATATATCATGAGGAATCGTGGCAGAGAACACGCATTGAACTGAGGTTTTGCAAAGACGTCCAATGACAATGTTGTGCTTGGCAGGAGTTACCGCTCCTATAAGCGTAAAGTACCGATAATTCTGGCAGGTTCTGGGAGATACAAGACCTCAAACTACTCATGTGATACAAAAGTAACTCGTAAAAAAACTGTTTTACCTGATTACATGAAAAATACCAGTTCAATTAGATACTGGTCTGCATTGAAGTGACCTGAAACAGATGCAGAAGATTAAACCCCAGGGAACCAAAATCTGCCTTTAAAGATGAGTCAGCAATATTCTCGATCAAACCCTATCAAGCAGGCGTGGTGTGTGTTACCACGACGACCACCAGGGATGCTCCAATCACGATCAAATTTGCTAAAGGACTAATGTTGCTGAAGAGTCGAGCACGTCTACTTTCCCAGAACCTGAACGTGATATCTCTCCACTTATTCAGATTTATTAAACAATATCTCACGACTGTTTCACTTTGTGTCAACACCCCTCCAACCCCCCCCCCCAAAAGTCCGCGGCGGTGCTGGAGCTGTTATGTTGCCGTTCCTGGTTTTAATCATTTTTGGCCGGTTTCCACTTCCTGCCTAAAAAGTGAAACAGCTTCGGAATGTCATTCTCTGAAAAGAAAACAGAGAGTATCCACAGAGGAAGTCCTCCCACAGTCCTCTGGTCTCCATGCACGGCTAAACACACACACACACACACACACAAACACAGACACACACCTAAACTCTGATACATACACGCGCACATATTCTCACACCCACACGTACAACTCTCCCACACAGTCAAACAGGCACATTGGTGCTCACACACACACACACACACACACACACACACACACACACACACACACACACACACACACACACACACACACACACCGGCACACCCAGACTCTCCACTCCACACCGACAAACACAGACTTTCTCACTTACAGACACACACCGATTCCCTCTCTCTCTCTCTCTCTCCCTCTCTCTCTCACACACACACACACACACACACACACACACACACACACACAGAGGGCTGCAGCAGGGCTCGCTGGAAAACATCAGACACCCAGGGAGGAAGGAGGACAGGCTTTTCCCACATTTAGACTCCATGGATACTTCAGATGTCAGGCTAAAAATAGATCCCATGTTAACCAAACCAACCCTGAATCAACTGCAGCAACATGCCTGTCTGCTCGGCACCGCTCCACTTTGGCCCCGGTGTTTGAACACCGCCGCTCGGCAACAGATCCTCGCTCCACTTTATTAAATCTGAACCGCACTTTATTCGGAGTCCTGCGTGTTTTTTTTTCCAGGTGATATTCACTTGACATTTGAAACCCTTTCAGAATGGAACACAAAAGAGGTTTTGATGAAAGTGAAACGATGATTGTATGCGTATTTCCAGGAATTCGATAAAGTTGCCGTAGAACTTTTATTGAATTCATTTTGAAAAATCTCTATAATAAAAATAGACAAATCAGTACATGGTGGAAATTATTTTTGCTCTAAAAGGGTCGACTCCATTCGCCCTCTGCTTTCGTTCCCTGTTCATGTCCCTGAACTGTACGTCAGCCTTTCTTTCTTTTTTTGTCGGGCGTGGAATATTTTCCTAAACAGACACAAATGCCCACGTTTGGGTTTATAATGCACTGGGTGCACAAAAACGGACATTTACATATCTCTTGTTGCTGCGTGAACTCCAAGCTTAATGAGCTTTACTTTCTATTATCTCTTTTCAGCAGTATTAAGTTTGACTTGAATTTTATATCTAAAATTGTTATATGTACATTAAATTAACCATTTTAAATCAGTTATAGACGCCTTGAGGAAGATGTTTTGACAAATTCAAGAGCAACTGTTGCAGAGATCTAAGTGTAAAACCATTTAAATCAGTAAGTTCCTTTGATTTACTTTGTTTCAATAGCTTCCATTTGCAGTGAACATCTTTCAACAGCGTGTACATGTCCTGACTCCCTTTCTCAACTGCCCCCTGCTTCACTATCACATGTCTGCGTGTTCTCACCGGTGACCTGCTCGCCGCGACCTCTGTGCCACTAAGCAAGGTCTGGTTGTGCAAAGCCCCACACTCGCTGGGGAAAGTTTGAGGGAGAGAACGAGCTCTGTCAGATTTCCTCAGCGGCCTCAGATTCCAGAACCGCTGACCTTTCGTGTCACAAGCCTGTCTCTGCAACTTTCAGCCACTTTCGCCACCGCTGTCATTATGCAAAGATAATCTCATTTCACATTTGCTCACTCCTCCGACGAGCACCAATTGTCCGACCCAGTCACCGTCTCCAAATAAAAACCCGTCTGGCCTTTTTACATGTTCTCCCTGTTGCCTAACTCGGCCCCGGTCCTGGCACCCAGTCGCGTTCAATTTGGTTCAAGTCCGCGTCGTCCCATAAGGGTGAAATCCTGTTAAAACACATGCATGGCAACCAGATATTCACAGCACCGCCGGAACACATGCACTAAGTGGACAAGACGATTAGAACGAGCCGAGCCCGGTGCAGGAGGAGGAGTGCAGCTGCATTTGAGCAATAACGTCAATTCTGCCGGCAACAAGCAGAAACGGCAGCGAGCGGTTGTAGAAATTCATCAGCGTCATCATTTAGGGTCGTGTCTGTGTGTCGGGTCCCGGGCGGAGAAGTCGTGAGGATCCGGCTCGGTGATGTCAAGCGTTTCTTTTTGTGTATATATAGAGTAACACGAGACAAACAAGTGGCTTCGTGGCATTTTTGCTCAAATCCAGCTGCTCGTCTGATTCTTGTTTTCGTATATTTTCCCCTCGCGGAGCTGACAGGTCGTGAATAACACCTGCGCAGTCGGTTGTGCGATCGTCAACACACCGCTCCTGAGTGAGAGCTGATCTGTCGATCGACAGGAGAGGAAGAGGAACCTCAGTGGGTTGATGGAAAGAAACTGTCTAATCAATTAGCCGTTCAGTCATTTATCCAGAAAAGTGTCACTCTCCCCTCGGTTCAGTGTCTCAATCGATGTGGCGGTTTGTTTGTTTTCTATCATCAGGCGTCAGATATGTTAATATTCCAGGAAATGATCTGCAGATCCTAAACTGATCTTAAGGAGCTTGTGATCAATACGAGTCTTGATATCATCCATATATATAATTTTTTTCCCCATATTTCAGATATCATAACATCACCTCCTTCAACCAATCCATTGTCAAATAATACATTATTGTGTTTGTTTCCTATTCCTCCTCATAAGCACCAAACTCTGGGATTTGCAGGTGGATGATAGATGCGTGGGAGGATTGAACAATTCCCTTTAAGACCCTCTAGACGACCATTGCTTTAACAATCTTCTAAATAGTTTGGAAAGTCTCGAGCACCTGTTTGAATAACATCATCCAATCCCTGCAGAAATGACTGGTAGACACAGGCAGTACATGAATGACAGAAATCAGGACAGATTTAAAACACTGACTCTGTATCTTGACTTCCCTGAATTCCTCAAAGCCCCCCCGGGAGCCGGGGACAATACACTGCCGCCTCCGTGTCTAATCTACGCCTCCAATTTCCCGCAATTCGTTTATGTTTTTCGTACAAATCTCTACATCTTCTTTTTTTTCCTTTTTCCTCCACGGCCACTTTCCCTGATTGTTTCTGTAAGCGACCACCTCCCCTCCTCATCCCCTTGCTCCTGATCCGAGGTGATGCCGTGCTCGTGTATTTGCTTATTCAGTGTGCAAACTCCTCTAAATCAGATTTATGTGGTTGCAGACGTCACCTCGCTGCACCGAGCAAAGAGACGCCACGGCGCATTAAGACTGGCCCGGGGGGGGGGGAAAGATGCGCTGCCCTCACGGGTCACTGAGGATTATTGCAGGACTGATCATTTACGTTTTATTCTATTCTGGGTCTTAATATATTAACACACTGGTTACGATAATGGCTTCATACTTCCTGTTTTGCCTTCAGTCATAGACACGAGGAACACAATGCAGGGATTATAGAAATAATGCAAAAATACCGCAAAGTGAAGTTTATGTATTTTGACTCCCAAAAGTTTTGGAAGCTCAACTCCAGGAAACACATTTTCCCAAATCGCTCCAAATCACGGTGTGTGATCGTCTTTTAATTGGAGAGCCGATAAACATAATCACCACCTTTATCTTCTCATGTGTCAGGGGCCGGAATTGATGGTGTGACAGCACAATCTGAAATTGTACAGGAAAAAAAAAGAGAAGAAGAAGATGCCGCTACTCTTAAAAAACAGATGATAAATTTAGCCTCCCATATGGCACCGGCATCTGGCATTATCTGAGCGTTCAAGTACACGGCGGCCGGCTCGGCGGAGAGAGGCCTGCTGCACGGTGACGCGATTGTGCCGCTGTGTTTGAAACGCCAAAGATTATCTCGGGCTTCGTGTTGAGATATGTACCGCATTGATGTAACGTTTTACAGATGGTGTAGTAGCTGCTGTGTGTGTTCTGGTGGGGGGGGGGCGAGGAGCAAAGCGCCGTAATCTCCTGATGCGTGATGACAGGTAGTCTCAAAGCAAAAGCCCCTCGCACGCCGTACCTGCCGCGCCGCTCGGCTTGACGGGAGATCAGTGGGATGTCGACTCGGCTAACAGCTGGGGCGGGCCGCCGAGGATCCGCCGAGACGAACCTCACACGCAGGCACATGAAAGGGTGTCGAGCGCACGGAGAACACAACGTCGGGTTCGCGGGGAAACAACTCTGACAGGTACAGGTAGAGACGGCGCCTTTGTTAGGGAATCAAATCCTCGTGTGAAATCCTTTTAAATCCCAGATCAAATCTATTCAGGTTTAGCTTTTGAGGTTATTACATGATGTCTTTTTTAAAGGAATCCGTCATACAGACCTGTTGTGTTGTGTGAACTCACAAAAGACTATTTTTTTTTAAGTAACCGTAGATCCCTCTTTCTCGTCAAATCCTGGCACCCGCATTACCCACATTCCTTCAGACCTGAAAAAGAAATATATATATATGCCGACTTATTGATCCAACTCTTATGGTGAGACTGGTTTATAGAAGAGAAAATGGAAATTGATCCATGTTTTCTCTGCGTTCAGCCCAGAGAAACACGTTCCACCCGAAAGAGATTTTGGAATCTGACGTTTGATTTTATGATTGTTTGAATTTAGACAGTTTGAATCTATGACTCTAAATAAACAAATATATATGAATGGAGATCCTGCAATTAACAGTCAAAAATCTACAAATTGTGTCTTACAAATTATATTAATAACCAATGTTTTGCAATTTTATCTTTGCAAAGAGATTCAGATAACTGGGGAAATGAATTTCAGTATTTTACCCAACGTGGAACCAGGTACAGGAACCTCAACCATTGTGACTATAAAACCTCAAGTGCAAATTCAGGAACAAACGCACAAAATACATGCACACAAAACCGACTGCATGCACACACTGTTTGAATGCATGCAAATAAAAGCAAACACTTCATCCCTTCACTATCTCTCTCTTCATTTCACAGCCAGAGAGAGCCTGTCACACACACACACACACACACTCACACACCGTCACACACATACCGACACACACACACACACTCGCACACTCTTACTAAAACACCGGTATCACTCCTTCAGCGCTCTGAATGATTTTTCTCTCAGCTGAGCCACATCACAGGCGAGGGAAGGAGTGCGCCCCCTCCATCAAAGAGCTCTTTAAATGAAATCATGTCCTCTGATGATTCAAAGCAAATATTTCCCTGGCACACTCCGAGTGAATGTGCTCCTCTGAAGAGCGCGGCCTTCAAGTGAGCGAGGACGCCGGGATTCTTCTTCTTTTTTTTTTTTGCGCTTTGAGCAACGCTCGGTGGGGGCCACGTGTCGGGGGGGGGGGGGTAAACGGTGTCGAAATGAAAATGGATCTTGGCTGCTTGCACCCAATTTTTTTTTTCCGGAGTGGAGTGTCGTCTGAGTGCGGACCACACGGAAGTTTCCCTCACAATACGACACTTGTACAAAGGGACTCGCAACAAAGATTCATCGTGAAATTTGCTTTTTTAGAAGCCGGCGCAAAAACGGTAATTTCCTGTTTTAGAAGTGAATTGACTGTTGGGTGCCGCAGGTCTTACGTTCACGTGGCTTCGTCCAAACTTCTGCTTCAACCGAGACCTTGTTTGACCTGTAAATCACCACAGCTACTAAAACTAGCTGTGTGTTGAAAGATATAATATGTAGACATTCTAGACCTTTGTTTAACATTAACAGTTTCCAACAATGTTCAAACCCAGAGAAATCCACAATTGTATTCAAGTTAAAGGAACGTCTGATTTTGGTCTGATTAATTCCATCATATCCACTTCACCCGTGGCTTTGTGCATCTCTACTTCGAACATTATCACGATTATAGATTTGCTGTTAGATTATCATCGGCAATGGTGGTGAAGACAACACCTCCCATGATCCTTTGCTGCCTCACGACGTCATCGACTGCATCTTTTGTTGTTGTTTCGATTGAGAGACATAGGTGTATGCTTATTGACACTGTAGCTGCATTCTGCATCACCGGATATCACTTCTTTTTTTAAATCAATATAACATGGATTCCAAACCTGTGGTATTTGAGGTTCAACCCATTCCTGCATCCTCAGCAAACCCCTCTCCACCACATCATTCCCGTCCTCCAGCTCTGCTGTGACACGATTTATTCTCACTTTGCGATGAAACACTTCAACACCACCTTCTCTCCGCCGATGCCTGTAATTCCATTTCATCCTTCGTTTTTTCTGAATGAATATGTCCAAATTGAATTATTCCGGTGTCGTGGTACCCGATCCACCTTGCACCTCCTGGATTTGAAGGACACCCTTTTTTTTTTTTTGTCCTCCTCCCTTTTTTCTTTCACCTTCCTCCTCCGAGCAACAGATCGCTGGGAATCTGTTGACAGCCCTGACAGGCTTGCTAAGGAAGCAGAGTTCATTATCGGAGTCATTGCCTCGTCCTTAAAGGTTATTCTCTCCCCGTCTCGGAGACAGAGCCTCGTCCACAAAGTGACATGTTAATGGTTAATGTTGCATGCCATACTGTGAAGACGGGGGGGGCGGGGAGGGGGGGACACAGTTGCAAAAGAAGCAGTGTGAAATATTTCCGGACATGTTTGGAAAAATCCAGTCGTCTGATGGCACCAGCAGGAGAGGAGTGGATGGATAACACTGGATAACTCCTGTCACATGTGTCACTAACGCCTTTTCATGTGTTTTTGCAATCGGGTTCTTCCCATTAACCCACAGGAGGCGTCACAGTGTTTCTTTCTTATTGGAGCCGGCGCCGAGGAGAACGGGCGAGGGTGAACGTGGAGAGCAAGGTGCAGAGTGTGATCAGCTTGAAAAATCCCCTCACAAATCGACCCTCTGTTTAAAAAATTGAAATTGTTGCGTTCAGGATGACAAAACGATCGTCTTTTAACACTTTCTCTCCAACTTTCACATGAGAGAAAGTGAGGGGACGCTAAACTTCCTCGTAATGAATGAACGCCTCTCATCCACTTTAGGGGAACATCCTTTTCTCATTATATCGCCATAAATTCAACTGGATGTGGCCTATATTTAGTGCGCTCCTGATCTCGGCCCAGAGATATGCGCCTCCTAACTCATGATTCCTCCCTCGTCTTCACTTTGGCACCGCACCACATTTGCCCTAAGACAAATCTTTGCCTAAGTGAAAATGAAAATTTCCTCTTCTCCAAATCAACAGCGGGGGATGTGGGCTTATGCTGCAGATAAGCTTAGGTGAAAGAATGGACATTTTGACTCATTTTTCAGCGGGGGGGTTGGATTGTACACAAAGCAGCATTTGGAATGATTTCTGAACGATGGCAGGCGCAGTTAAGAGTGGAAGCTGCAGGAATGGGATCTCACGAGGATGGCATCGGTTGAACTGGAAACTCAAAGCACTGCATTTAGAAAGAGATGGATAAGGAGGAAAAAGAGAAGCAGACATGCAAGAATGACACAATAAGAACTTTACACAAACACCTTTGTTTCTTATTTCCCTTCTCTTTATCCGATCATCCCTCGACCATGTTCCCCCAGCTGAGGCCACTCAGCCTCCCACAGTCCTCTCAGGAAGCCGGTGACATGCTTGTCCTCCTCCGTGCCAGGTTACCTCGACCTGATGTCATCCTCGGTTGTTGATCTCCCATCGCTCGGCTCGGCGATGTCAGGATGAGCGGCTTTGTTGACACGCACACATTCCTCTAGGTGTTTTTTTTTATGTTTTGGTTTGGTGGCCTGCCATCGCTCCTTTAATTAGATCCAGTCTAGTTAATGCTTTTGTTTTTAGTCAGCATTTTTTTCCACAAAGATTATTATAGCAGCGCTCGTACTTCCAAAATATCGTTGTTTTTTTCTCTCTCTCTCTCTCGCTCCTCAAGCATAAGGCTGGCGATATTCTATATTTATTGTTATTTTGAACGAATCCCATGGAAAGACCCGAAAACCAGCAGACCACAAAATCAACAATGTGCTCGTCGGTCCCTCGGAGCTCTGCAGCTCCTCCGCCCTGTCTGTGGCTCTCAGCCCCGGACACGACTGCTGCCTACTGAGGACGGCAACCTTTAAAAACAGCTCTGAAATATATAGTTACATAAAAAAAAAAAACAAGGATCAGTAATTTCCTCAAACAGCCCGGGCACGAGCGAACGTTGCTCCGGAGGAAAATGTGCCGGGGACCATTTTCAACCGCAGATTAATACACATTTGGTGCTGTGGTGTTTATTTCAGCTGTGTGTGTGTGTGTGTGTGTCGGGGGGGTTGAGGCAAAGTAAACATGTCATTCAATGGAACGCCGCCGCTCATTGAAGTCTTTTAAAATATTTTTTGAACAACAATGGGCGCTTTAATGTGTCAGATTTTCTTCGAATTTGTTGACAGCAAGACTTTTTTTTTTTTTTCAAATGACCAGGCTAATGCTTTAAATAATAACAAATGTTAAATTCATCCAGATAATTTAAACCAGTGACATCGGTTACTTAACCAAATTTGAATATGCATTGGTTAAAAAAGCCCCTAGAATTCCAAAGAAGCAACAATATCCAGGATGGAAAATCATCTAAAGCAGCAATGAGCCTGTTGTGAGACTAATGAACTTTTTATGGTCAGAGACTCTTTAAATCAGAGGCAGGATTTAAAACACGCTGTCTTTGCTGACGTTAGTTGAGCAGAGTTACTTAATCGCCGTCGTCATATCAGTGGTGAGCATCACTCCCCTGGAAAATATTAGATTTTGATTAAACAGCCAATATTGGCAGAGTGAACAGAGGAGAGAAAAAGAGTGATGTCCCTGCTGAGACACAGAAAACACTCTCCCCCTATGCAGCCCCACAAAAGAACACCAAAACAATATTTGGTTCCCACAGCATCTATTCGTCCTGTTATACATCAGAAAGTTGTCATCAACATTTCCGAGATATAAATCAGTGCCAGGATCAGAGGAGGAGAGGAGGAGTAGAGGCTTAGAGGCCGAGCGCTCTTAAATCTAACAGAAATCTAACATTTGAATCGTGGTCGTTCTGGCAGCCCGGGGGCACAGCGGCGGGCTCCAGGCGTCAAGGCGCCACCTCAAATTCTCTGCTGTGGTCGGGTACAGTCTCTCCCCCACATGGCACTCATTTCTGGCTGCCGCGTTTTCAGCGTGAGAGCCTTCTGCCTTTCCAGCGGTAAGGAGATGCCTGAACAATTACGCCGGTAATTAGGGGAGGGTGGATCTCCGCTCTGGCACGGCCGAGGCGAGCGAGGGCCCGCGCCAGCGATCACATGACGTCAGTCTCAGAGCTCGCGAGGACAGGGCCCTGCCGCGGAGGAGATGAATAATTTACAGCCGGGGCGAAAAAAAATTTGTGTTAACTGCCGCACACTTCTGTCGAATTGCTGCGGAGAAAAAAAAAAGGCAGACCAAACAACTTGAAAGGAGGCGGAAGAAAAGAACAGTGTGGCGCCAAAGATCATCAGAAGCCGAGATAGAAGTGACAAGGCTCACACCCACTCCCATTGTGAGCTTCAAAAAGATTTTAGTCCTTTTTTTTCCTGGTCTTTTATTTGTTTCTTATTTGAGGAGGCAAAATCTTGTCATTAGGCAATTTTTTTTTTTTTTTACCCACAAACTTTGGCTGATGCGTTGGCATCAGCCAGGCAGACAAAGGTTTGACGATAAGATGAAAGATTGCGTCTTGTGCACATTTCATTATTGGCTCATATTTTCTTTTATTCAGTTGCGTGAATAGGTCAGAGCATAAACTGTGACCCAGACTGAGTGAAGTTCCCTCTTGTGCCACAAACACGCCACTCAGTTGACCAACACGCCGCGGCTCAGACATCACAGACGTAAAACTCTTCCTGTTTTGCAAAATCTCACTCCTCTTTTCTTGTAGCTGTTCACGCTATCTTTTAAAATGTGCCCTGGCCCCGATGTGACCCCTGCATGCGCACAACAACAACAACACGTCACAGGCTGTGTCCGGAAGTAAACAAGGAGAAGAAGTCGGTCTAATAAACATCGAGGCCACAGATGCGAGCGTTTAACGGTTTCTTCTTTCTCTGGATATGCTTTCAAACCCCCGACCGATCACAACACGACCCCTCAAGTTTTTACTAGTCACCCCAAAACACTTCTGAGGTCTGAAACCTCACTAGCCCTCTTTTCCCCTGCACAGAATTACGAGGAAGGTTGATGTAGAGCGATGTGGCGACGGGCCACACGTCCAACAGATCGGATCTGTGTCTGATTTAGAACCACATATAAAAAAGTGGAGATTCCATGTGATTTGTGCTGATCAGGCTGTTATTGAACAAACAGATCTGGGTCACATGGGAGGAGGGAAACCTCTGAGTCCCAAAAAATATTAAAATTCTCCAACATTTGCTCGAAGTTGACATTTGAAGGAAAGTGTATTCCTTCTAATTGGCTTCTAATCTGCCTGTAACTCAGGCGGTGGAACAAAAACAACCAAGCTTTTGTGTTTCGCCTCCTGCCACTTCCAGTTACTTTGAATATACCATTCACTTGTAATGGAGCTGATCTGGGAGCCCATTCTCTCTCGTCGCTCGTGGTGTATCTGGACAGAGTGTCAGCTAAATGCCTGAAATCGAATCCCCCCCCCCCCCCACCGCCCCCCCCCTCGTCTCTTTGATCCCCTTCACAACTTAGGAGACGAGCAACTTTGATCTTGACCCATTTCCTCCCTAACAGCTTCTCTGTGAGCGTCGGTGCCGCGGCAGCGAGACGTGTCACCGCGCAGACACTTCCAGCCATTTCAGAAATTCACTGGGCAGTGCGATGTGCGCCGTGTGACCGCGGCAGCCGCCGACTGGCCAATTAATTTGGCCCAGTGCCGCGGTTTCACCTAGAATAAACAAGACACTGATGCCCGTCTCGCATTAGAGCGATGTTCCTCTTATGCCTCCTTTGTCAAACCTCGGGTTGATCCGCGCTGCTTGACAGGATAGGAGGTGATTTCTTTGATAGCAGGACTTTTCCTTGTTGTCGGCTGTGACACTAAACCCCGGCCATTTACCGAGGTTTGGTCACTGCAGGCTGGAGAATTTGCTCGATTCAGTCACAGATTGTTTTTTTTTGACACCGCATCCTCGCTGACCTAAAAAAGAAACTAAACCCGGCGCACTTGAAGAAACGAGTTGGGGGGGGTCACGCTTTGGTGAACGCCGGAACCGCGGCGCCCTCACGTCAGTGCCAGCGCCCGCGATGTGGCACCTGTGACCTGCCAGCCACTCAGTCTTTACCAGACAATCCTTTATTTTTCAAATTTCCTCCTTGAGCCGATAGAGGAGGGGAATTGTGGCCTATTTCTTTGGAGAATAACCTCTTTATTTGCAATTAATCCACACTCCTCTGAGCTCTGCCTTCAATTTAGTCGAAGAAGACATAGAAGGCTGGAGTTACTTAACCTCCGGGCCTTTGGAAAAGAAAAAAAAACACAGACACATGAACTCAACCTAGATTTTTTTTTTTTTTTTTCTAAACTGACATCGCTGTTATGCACGGAGCAATTTTCCAAGTTCAATGTAATAAACTGGCACAATTAAGCCATTTATGCGATTCCATAAAGTGATGTCTTCTCTAATGAGCGTGTTGACACGAGTATATTTAAACAGGAAACTGAGAGAAATTACATGAGCTATAGCTGTGGCCATACATCACCCGGCTCCATCACACTTAAAGGAGCACAGTGTGTGCAGGGTGTGACATCACCTTCTCGTGGAGCATCAGTCAATCAAACCGGATCTGTATCGCACCTTCCACACAGCTTGGGGCTGTTTATGGTTACAGGTGATTGATTTGACTAATACGACAAAACATAAACTGCCAGTATTTGACTGTAATACATGCAAATAGGATAATTATTGCATAGAATGATGGGTGGTTGTTGCAGCTTTGTAGTGCGTCTAAAAGTGGTCAAAATGAAAAATCCTGTTACCTTGAATAAAACTGGTGATGTCGTTTTAGTATATAACACAGATTTAGTCGCCTATAGATAATAAAGCAGGATTGTCTTATATTTGTAAAGTTTTGATAAAATTCAATTTGATTTAAAACGATCCAGATGAGCGAAGCCGTCCTTGAATCCGCTGCAGACACAAATTCCTCTTGACTTCAGCCTTTTCTTAAACTAGGAACCAAACTCCCAGACTCAAAACATTATGCAACGCTATAAATGTAAGCTGTAAAGTATTACTGGTGTCCTGCGGAAAAACAAGGAGGCATTTGTTTGGGGAATGCGATGGTATCATCCCAGAAGTCTGTGCGTTTTCTGTGTATCTCTGTGTGTGTTTGTGTGTGTCCATGAATATGTTTGTGTGTGTTGTTCTATTGGAAGAACGCCTCTCCCTGGAGATATTCAAATTCCTGTGAGAGAGCAGCGGACTGATGGGTGGTGATGACAGTTTAAACAATCCAGGCAGTTCTCCAAATTGATTAACATCAGTCTAGCGTGTGTGTGTGT
Organism: Limanda limanda; assembly: GCF_963576545.1. NCBI lineage: Eukaryota > Metazoa > Chordata > Actinopteri > Pleuronectiformes > Pleuronectidae > Limanda > Limanda limanda. The sequence goes on along the minus strand of NC_083658.1, from coordinate 7,465,583 downwards.
GTGTGTGTGTTTGCGTATATTTGTTTGTGTGTGTGTGTTGGTGTTGGAGGGGGTGGATTAATATGAACAGCTACTGAAGTAATAAACCGCCAATTGTACTTCAACGCAGCGATAATTACACTAACCTATAAATTAAATTAAATTGACTTGGTGTTGCTTAAAAAAAGCCGCTGATTGGCCACGGTCTGCCGCCCGGTGGAAACCGGCTGGACGGAGAGACGGCGGTAAGAAGTTGCACAGCTTCAGGCAAAAACAAACACTTTGTGTTATTATTTTTTTCAGAAATAAACACACTGTTTTCATATAATCTGTGAGGGACCAGTGTGCTGCTTTTGGCATATAATCACAAAAATGGAATCATGTGCACTTTCCAAAAGCCTGAAAAGAGAAACGAGGCGGTTCTCCTCTTGGATTTCTTGAAGGAGCCTCACATGTGCATCTCACTTTGCCACATTTTCTGCCGACCTTCTTTTTCTTATTTTCTATTTTTTTTCAGAGCGCTTAAGAAATCCCACTAAAATATTCAGGAGCATCCTCCAGCCGCCATATTTTCAGTTTTATTGTGCGCAATATAAAGACGAGCAATTATTTGATTTCAGAGTTATGAAAACATGTATGTTATGAGAAAACAAGCAAGTTAAGCTTTAATTGGTGCAATTTTTCACGGCGCTGGAAAGGTACTTACCTCTTTGGCACCTTTCCCCCCCTCGTAAAAAATTGCACATTCATATTCCTGAATGGTGATGAAATTTTCATTTTGCCTTATTCTGCCATAATTGGGATGCATGGTGTGTACCTGCAAACTCGAAAGACATCCCATAAACACCCAGACTCATTTATTCCATTCTAATGCAGCGATATTGCTCTCAGTAATAGCTCTCGTAATGTGGAAAAATCCTTTCAATTAATACAGTAAATTGTAAAGTTAATGCAGTTTGTTTTTCCGGGTGTATATTGCATGTAAAGGCAGCGGATGCTCTGGGATAAGAAGACACGAGCAGAATATGAACACATGGCTCTTCTGGTGAATATCATATTCAGGATAATTGTTGGGTTTTTTTGGTGGAAGGGAAACGTCCTCCTCTGTCTTCCACTCGCACACAAAGTTGAACTTGTTTGTGCTTCCTCCCAAAACAAATAAAATCCGGACTCGCACTCATTTCCAGATTTGGCAACTAAAGACATGCGTGTTTCTGGAAAGCGGAGGATTCTTGGTGAAAGTGAAAAGAGGGATGGGGCTCATTTGTCTGTGGTGATGCAACAAGCTCTTTCTCAACACTGCATTGAACTGTCGTGGCAAAACAATTTTTTTTGGTGGGGGGGGCACTGCTGTGGGATCTATGAATCAAACTTTATTGATGTTTTGAAGGCGCTAATAACACACTCGAGTTGATGAGATGACCAATTTGCCGACCTCAGTGTTTGGATGAGTACATTCCTTGTATCTGATATCATTTGAAGAGTTTCCCCTTTTGTTTAGAGCCTCAATAATTTAATCCAGAGCCAAATGAATCATAGCACATTTCTAATAATTGCTGTTGTTAAATCGCTAATTACTTAGTGTGGGAAAAAGTAAACCCTCTTTGGTATATAGAGAGATAAACATGTATTTATTTAGTTTCCCCCACCCTTTCCCCGCCATTATTTTCTACTTATGGGTCTGAAAATGGGTATAAATAGACAAATAAATCGCTTTTATTTTTGCAAAAGCTAATTTTGGACACCATGTCTCTTTCTGCTGGATGTTTGTCTATTTTCCAAAGTTATTTCTGTTGTGGAAAGCATATCGAGCCCGAAAATAGCCAGATAAAAAATGCATTTCTGTGTGTCAGCTGTTGAAAAACGTCGTCATGATTTATATTTGACGGGTTATAGCTGTAAATTCCGTGTTAGTATTAATCAAACTCTTGAAGCCTGCAAGAAGTTTGATCTTAACTTGGTTAACATTCTGTATATTAGTGTTTATGTGTGTGCGTGTTGGATTCTGGAGTTGTATGTTGTCCCAGATCCTTTTGAGGGTATGACCACTGAACTGCAGAGAGCTCAGAGCACTTTTTTAAAAGAGATGAGTATCATTACATGCTGATGCATTTCCCCGGAGCATTCCCCGAGAGGAGGTCTCATTCTTGCGGGAACTGGCTAACATTCCCCAGGGGCATGCTGGGTGAAATGTGTCCGCTCCGTCCTGACGCTCCCTCTGGACTCGGAGCCCAGCAGCTCCATCCAGGAAGTCAGTTTGTACACAGAGAGAGAGAGGGAGAGAGATAGTGCGTGTTTGCATGTGTTTATTCATGCAAACACGCCGTTGTGCAGTCAATCATGCACATACCGTGAAGGATGTAGGTTCTCATACGACACCACGATGCAAAAAGAAAATGCACAGACACTTTCTAACATTAGCACTTCAGCTGCTCAGCATCTGCCTCAAAGATGTCATGTGTCTCAGGTGATGATTCACATCTGAAGACCAGGGAGGAAAAAGTTGGTTTGGTAAACTTCCCGTTTCCTCTGTGAAGTGGCTTCGACAAACATGAGGTGTGTGATGACTGCATGTCACAATTGCCCCCCCACTCCCCCACCCCCACCTCTAAGCGGCAAAGTAAACCATTTAGGGTAAAATATCTCTGCGCTCTTTCCTTTGATTAGCGGGTCTTTGAAATGGTATAACGCTGTGATTATGTGAAAGGCTCTGCGAGCATGTGGTTGGAGCTGAATATTTTCTCTGGGACACGGGGGGAAATGAAGAGAACGGGAGAGAGAATGAGGGAGAGATAAAGTCGGGGAAGGAGAAGGAGGAGGACTATTACAAGGAGAGAGCAAGCCCTCTTTGTGCAGACATTGCGACGCCAGATGGCTTCTTCTAATAAATATTCAACCTTAACTCAGTTCCCATGTAACTTCTCTTTCTCCCTGTCTCTCGTTTTTCTGTACCGCTGCCAGCACACCCACACGTTTCTGGGCCAGCGAAATGATTACAGTAAAGCAAACAAAAAGAAAAAAGAGGAGGGGAGGCTGGGGGTGTTTGACAGAGGAAACGGGCCGACAGGGTCCTGTATACAGAGAGATAGGGTGGTAGTGTGTGCTGAAAGCTGGCGATTCTCTCCTTTCTCCTTTTGGGTCGGGGGTCTCGGTTGTAGAGGGGGAAAGGGAAGAGTGAGAGAAGGTAGGAGAAAGGGGGCGACGGTGGGGGGGGAACAGTCCTCTGCGGTCGGAGTGGGTGTGATTGTTGGAGACGGAGCAGAGAAGGAGTCTGTTCTCAGGGCCTGATTGTTTACCTAGCAGAGGAGAAGCTTTTCCAACATCCTCTGAAGTGGCCTGCCTTCGGAGAAAATCTCGTACCGTGTTGTACGATAAGAGCGAGCATGAATTCCTCGGCGCTGATAAAAAAAAAAGGGCGAACTCCTGCGTCACTGCCACGTGTTATTTTTTTGTTCCTTCTTTGATTTTATACGTCAGGCTTCTGAGCGCAGCGACGTCTGAGCTGCCAGGATCGCTGTGAGAACGGCACGTACGGCAGAAACATATGTGAATACTTTCTGAGGAATGAAAACTTAAAAAACACGTCCGTCACTGTCACTTCTCATCTTTCATCATGTCAGACGTTAATAAAATACTTGAAATATTGAAATTACACGAAATGAATGCTTACAGCAGGCTAACAATAGTTAAAAATACTTTACTGTGACTGTATAACATAGTGTAGAGTATGATATTTGTGTTTGCATTCCTCATGTATGGCAACACACTGACTGTGTTTGTGCACTCTCACATGCAGCTCTGGATTGTTCTCCTTCAACACGAGGCTGTGAGATGGATTATAAATTAATTGTGTAACCGTCCTCACCCTGAACCACAATATAGGTTGTTTATTTCCACTTCCCTTTTGATAGCTGCAGCCTATCGGAGCGTTTCCTAAAAAAAATACTGCCCCTAGTGGTTGCAAGGCAAAATGATCCTTTACACCATTATTATAATAATGAACTTACAGCTCATTTTATGGTATACACAGCTTTGCTGTCCCCCTTAAACATTATGTATATAAATAAATGGGCTTAAGGTTGTGCAAGGGTCAATTTGTCCATCTCAACGTCATCACCTGACTTGCTCCACTGCTCCCGTCATAATTGCTCAGGGCCACTAGAGGTCGCCTGACCATAAAACGTAATGGGTCGTAATAAACTGACGCGCACGTGACCTATGGGGTCGTTGTTTGTTAGTGTGTTTTTTTTTGTTGTAAACCACATGTGAATTATTGAGCAGAGTTGTTGGTATTCATTGAGCGCAACAATCAATTTGTCATGATTTGTTTGGTTATTTGCTGATTGTAATTAATTTGGTTGTGATTTATTTGTCATTAGTTCTCATTTGTTTTACCGACGATGCATTTTTTTATTTATTTGACTTTGTTTCAGTTTGTTGTGTTGCGGTTGTATCACTGATTAGCAGTGAAGGAGACGCCATCGGAACCAAACACCCACTTGTCAGACTCTGTGCTTGTTTTTAAAGGCAAATTCCTGCTGTTGACAAACTAAATCTCCCATGATGCTTTGCTCATGTAACCCAGGTGATCTCCCGCAGCGCTCTCCCACAATCCCTCTCTGTTGACCCGGCCCAGGTCTTTTCACTGCCGCCGTGCTTCCTTTTGTGTCGGGCCTGTCTGTGGAAAGCGCGAGTGAAACCTTTGGCACCGGGGGCAAATAATCTGCAACTCCAAACCACATTCTTCAGGCCGCTGAGCCTAGCAACAGGCCCCATCACCATCTGTTCACCTCACCCGGTCCGCGCCGCCGTCATTAGCTGCCGCCTTTGTGCGTCTTCCATCACCTGTGAGGGGAAGGGGCGAGACGGAGAGGGCCTGACAACTGTCTTAATTCTATTTTTTTTTTTTGTCGACACAAGATAAACTGTCCTTATTAAAAACCCCAGCCTGCCCACCGCCGCCATCACCCGCCGTCACCCCCGGTTTTATAAGAATATTCATCGTGCAATATCACAAGATTAGTCTGTGGAGAATTTGACAAATACGAGGGGCTTTCGCGGGAAAATATTTTGGCACATTTTTCTTGATGTGAAAATGATTGCATTAAGAAGAAGACGGCTTTTTCTTTTCTCTTTTCTGCCTTCGCGGGAGGCGCCATTAGTAGGAAGGGGGTTGAACGTGTTGCTCAGGGAGAAACCACTGGTAGGATTTCTCTTTTTTTGGAGGTGATAGACAAGTTGAGATGTGCGTCATTAGCTCCGCCGCCGCGTAACGACCTTGTAATCACTTCAAACGGCGGCCTGGCTCTCGAGGTGTGTACCGGGCGGATCCACCGTTCACGAAACCCTCCGCCCCCCCCTCCCGCCCTTAATTCTCCTCAACAAGAATCATTACTTAATCTCGGCCAGCAAACTGCTCTTTCCCAACAACGTCAGCTCATATTGAGGCTGTAATCACTAGACCAAGGCCACCGTGGTGCCGCCGCCGCGTCCCTGCGGTGCTATCATGGGAAAAGACAAACCAGGGCTTATCTCTCGGTGGAGGGATATGACAGGAGAGGAAGAGGGGGACTTTACTCCCAGCTTTGTCTCACATCCTGATTGTGTTCACGCTCCCTGCGTTGCCGTGGGTGAGCATCTACCTGAAACCTAACCAAACAGGTTAGTGCCCTGGGGGGGGGGGAGTCTGGCTAAACTCAACATCCACACGGACAAAGAGGATGTGGGAGGGTGGGGGGGCGAAAAAAACATTTGAGGCCAGATAATGCCCGCGCTGAGCTCCATTAGGATTGAGGTATTATCCCCTGGTTGACTTTGGCTATGAGAAAATGTGCCCCCCCCCCCCCCCCCTCCCCCCTCCCTCCCCCTCCCTTTGCTGTTTCCCACTCATAACAGACCTGTTGGCCATCGAGGTTTATCAAGCTCACAAATCTAAACAGGACAGGGGCCCTGACCGGGAGAGGGCCTTGTACACAGGAAGGGCCCTAATTCTCCCTGGATTAGAGAGCAAGTTGCAATTTAGACAGCTGCTCGCTTGTAAAGCCCCCCCCCCCGCCGCCGCCGCCGAATCCTGTAATGTGGAGCAATGCTTCACTTTTAATTATTACATGTCTGATTGGCCCAGTGAAGTCGTGACGTGGTGACATCACTGTTTCGTGGGCCAGGGTAACCGGTCCCTGGTGGTGAGTTCACTGCAGACACCTTGTGATCGAGCCGCCGCAAGTGCAAGATCACAGTGTTATTATTATTGTGATAACATCATTATTAATCCAGTAATTCATCCCTTTCTTTGATAAAGAGCTGCCCAATAACATGCACTGAATAAATATATGTCTTCAATCTGTGCACATAGAGTATGAGGCCTACTTTCTTATTTAAATTTTGCTTTTTGAAAAGTATATATTTGAAAGTGAACTAACAAAACATGCTTAAAGAGATAATATAGTAGTTTGGCGTGTTCAGAGCACCAGCGAAAATAGACAAAGTAGATAATCAAAGATAATTGATGAACTCTCACATGTAGGTTCAGGTGAAAGGATTCAGACAATAAGAAAAATCACACCTCTATGATTAATACAAAAAGAAATAAATATGTTTGACTTTAGATGGGGAAATGGTTCAAAGACCAAAGTGCATCCCAAACAATAGCAGCAAGTCCTGCTCCCTTCATTCACTCATTTTAATAGATGCCACATGACAGTGGCAACATTAACCTGGATCACTGAACCACTGCAGCATCCCTGTCTCTGGAGGAGAGAAGCTTTGTGTGTCTGTGTGAGCTTTTGTGTGTGTGTGGTTGTGTGTGTCTGACAAAGTAAACCAGGTGTAAAAACAGCAACAAGACAAAACCATCTAAACCGCCTTGTGAATGTGAATCACACACAATGCGTGCCTCTGTTCCCAGGGTTGATATAGCTCGTAACGCGATGCACTGTTTGTCAGGGGACAATGGAAATTCTATTACCGCTAAGGTGCATTTTTCCCGCAATAAAAATAAAAGTAATCTTTCTCCCGGCGGCTCGGCTCCTCAATATTTACAGTGCAGAGGGCTGGTAAACATGTTTTCATCCCGGATGAATCAGGAGATGCCGATGTGTTCATGTAATAAACATGGCCGAGGCGTGCGCGTCCATACTGTGCCGACCCGTGCCGCTGATTTCAGGTTGTGTCATTGTGCTAAGCTTCCTCCCGGTGATGGAAAGGAGCGGCGGTGATATCAACCTGAATGATTAAGCCGCCTCACGTGTTGCAGAGGATTGCAGCAGTCACTTTGTAATTGCGGAGGCAGGACGAGACACAGAATGCAGATGTCGCCTCTAATCAGCTGTTAGGGAGGGGCGACCCCACCTTAATGTCAAGGTAAGCACGCTTTGATGGCTGAATTAATTCTTAATCTGTCGGTACGGCGCTGCCAACACGGACCGGGACTGGCTGGGGTGAGGCGAGCGGGGGTTTACTTCCTTTGACTTCTGAGAGATTTCCTGAAGGCATGCAAAACACATTCAAGACTTCTGTTGCCGATCCAAATCAGCTCCTTCTTTTTTTTCCCCTCTCAGACATTGTGCCTCACAGCTACGTACGGGCGACTTCTTTCAATTGATTCATTCTGCTGTAAATTGGTCATAATGTGTGACTATCTCAAGAAGCCAATTGCACGGAGAGGAAAAAATAGAAAAAAGGCTGCCGACAGCAGTAGTGTGGACACAAGTTTAGCCATAAAGTTGAGAAAAAGAAGAAAAAGCGTTGTTTTTCCCGACTCTGCTATCGCATAGCTTTCATACTGACTACAATGCATTTACTGGCTTTGTTTTTCATGTTCTGTATCATTTTATTCCTCATTTCATAAATTAAAAAGTCCTCAAACATCAGCAGCAAAGTAATGCACGGGTCGAACTTCAGTTTTCTGATAAAACTTGTAATTATTCATGCCCATTAACTGGCAATATTTCTTTTTCTCTACAATTATTTGTCAAGTATATTTAGTTGTTTGTCAGATGAGTTTTCACATATATATGAACCCATACTGTTTGATTAATACGGGTATCCATGAAAGACGGCATCAGTAAAAGAAGTGAACAGTATCAATTAAAAAACAAATTATTCCTATTGATCAGGTTTAGTTATGGTTTTAACTCAAACTACCTGGTAAATTATTCCATTGGCTACAGTCAAATCAGGACGTTATTAGAAGTTAATGTACATCTTCCATAAGTTGCTGCATCATTTTCTGGAGCACATCGGAAACATCAGATCCGATTCGTCTAAACATTTTGAGATGATATTTGGATTCGGGATGAGGTTTGGTCATGTCTGCTTGGCTATCCACCAAATTTTTTACGCTGCGGAAGCTTATAATCGTTGAAACCGTCGGGTTCTGACGCCAAAAATGTGAATTCCCCTCAGGCTCGGGTCAGGCTCGGTCGGGTCCAGACAGAAATCAGCGTTCCGAGTCACACTCTCGTCAGGAATGGAGAATAAAACAACAACAACACGATACAGCTGGTCTTTAAAGTAGTTTAGATGCAGCCCCCTTATCAGTTATGGTTACTACAGCAACTGTCCCCTGTAATACAGACAAACACTATGATCACATTCACATTATTATTTGTTCACCCCCCCCTTTTGTATCTGCTGAAGGATGCTATTGTTAGCGTCTCTTTTCCACAATAATGTCAGTAATGCCTGTGTCTGTGTCCTCTGCGCCGCACAATAACCTTAGCGTGAACCACCATGCGTCGCAGAGGTCACACTTAATGCTACGTGGTTAGCGGTAGCTTGTTAGTAGCCTGATCCAGTTAGAGCCGCAACAAAGCCGCACACATTTCCCAAAGAAGAGGAATTACAACTGTAATCGTTCTTGTCATTTGCACAGCAATTTTACTCCTGAATGCCTCGTTTTAGGGAGGAATTAATAATAAAAGAAAAAAAGAAAAAAAAAAGAATCTCATATGAGTTTCAGGTGCCGCGGAGTTCGCCCTTTTCCCACTCATCCTCGCCTGCAGCCCTTCAACGCTCTCTCACTCCCTCTCTGGGTTTTTCTTATTATCAGTTAATAATTCTTTCTCATTCAAGCAAATTAGAGAAACTTGACTGTGTTAGAGCAAGTCCAGTGCGGAGCTGCAGGCAGAGATGAGGCTAAATGGCAGAAATTCCCCCCAGAGCAAGGAGCGCATGAAGCACAACATTGTGTCCACCACAAAAGCCGCTCTGTAGTTTTGATCCCCTCTAATTTAATTAGCCCAAGAGGTAGTGCATTAATTTGCCAGGAATTCTTCTGATGCAGAAAGCCGCCCCCGGTGCATGGAGGGAGAGACGGGAAGAAGAACCCTTCCTTATTGCTTTTGTGCAGTTGAAGACGGGGGGGGGGTTTCTTCCATCTTGTGTGCCGTGGTGCAACCGGGCTCTGATAGGATTGATCTCCATCAACATTCGCGTGTAATTCCGGGGACTTTTCTCTTGTCGTTACAAGGGGAAAAAGCTCATAGCAATTTAATGTTATTCCGTTTCTAAGTCGATTGAGTCGCTCTCCGTCCTTTCGGCAACAAACATTAAGGACCGCAGCGTTCACAAAGAATTAAAGATCAACTGCAGCAGTACAGAAGTGCTTATGTCCAATTGTTCCATCATCTCTTAAAAATATGCAACCTTTTGCAATTCACACTGTTATTATCTGTAATGCAAAGTTCCTCATATACACAATAAGATATACCTTTTTTTTGTATTGTAGTTTTATTTACAGAGTATCTTTTGCTTTATAGTTTATAATTATAACCCTGCCTCCTCCATGTTGGTGGATGGGGCATGGACCAAACTAAAGTACATGTCCAATATTTAGTTTTCACATGTGGTGCGTTCACGTTTCTGATACATTTGGTTTTAATCGCATATTACGACGAATAATAATTTAGGTTATAGAAAACTCAGAAACAAGTAAAAGCAAGTAACTTAAAATGTAAAGTACACATCATAATATCATAATCATCCCTTACAATATGAAATACACATAAGAATCATGCATTAGAATATAAAATGCACGTCAGGGATATTGTAGGTGTTGAAGAACATTAGTATTGTATAAAAACACAGATACTTGACATAATGAGTTTTTATTTATTGATTGTGTGTTTTGCAGAATGCTCCCTTTTTTGGCAGTTTGACAGATGTTTCACTTTGCAGTGCTGAGCCTCTTGTTCTCCTCTTGGGCTGTTGAGCTGTTGAATATTTGAAATCCAGTTTGATGCACACTGCCCCCCCTTGTAAGAACATGGCTGTGTAGCACCACCAGGTCAACCACTCAGCACATATGATACCTTTAATGAGAACAGGCTTCACATCCTCTACATTTGGTGAGTAGTCTCTCGGTTGTCGTTTAAATTGACCTCTTACTGTAGGTGAAAAGTGGGATAAAGACCTTTGCTTCCCTCTTGTATCTTCACACACTTCACGGTCACATCTTGAAAAGTGATCCTCAAATCAAAGAGCATAATGCCTCTAATTTCCACATTTCATTTAGGCCAACTATCACTATCACAGACATTTTCATTTGAATGGGGAAAAAAACTGAGAATCTCATGCTCTTTTTTTGGATTTAATTATCATGCAGTGTTCTTGATAAGTGAAGATTGGGGCTATTTGATAATATTAATTTTTTTGGAGCTATCGCACACAGCTCCTTTGATAATCTTTCATCTTGAGATTCTTTCTTGTGTGATTATACTAAATTGAAGAGGCCTACACCATCGTCATTAAAGAATCACTTCTCAATTCGTAATTAGTCGGCTTCCACCGGTCCACTAAAGAACACCAGGCTGAAGTACAGAGTTTTACAAACCGATAAAATACATTCTGTGTGGAGTTGTCTGTGCTGCTTTCTTCCGTGACCTCTTGCAGTGTCAGTTGTGTTTCGGTGAGTCAGTCCCATCTCAGGTGGTTTAGTCCATGACAGTTGCCAAAGGGGAACTATTCCAAAAGGTTTATGTTGAAATCGCTGCGCTCTCCGAACACAGGAGACTTATTGTACACTTGAGGTCACACATTAACTGCTGACATTCGCACCGTAAAGCCAGATAATGCATTGCCTTGTTTTTGGTGACGAGGAGAGTCACAGGTCAGAGGGTTGACCTCCGACCCCTCGGCGGTTGCACGGTCAGGCCACAGACACGGCGCTGTCCTAATGATCCTGTGTTTGAAGATGGGTCAGTCATTATCGTTCATCTCACCTTGAGTTCAAGCCTCCTCTTTGGTCAGGCTGTGGAGTGCATGTGAGAGCCAAGCAGCACAAAGGCCTTTATAAAAAACTCAATAAGTGCATTTTAACTATCTAATTGTCTAATTGTATTTCTTTACATCACGCTTGATTCTTGTGACCTATGCTACACTCATATATATGTGTGTAGGAAATGTGCACACCTACAAGTCTTAATCAGAAATGTAGATTTTTTTTCCTAGAGCAACGTTTGAGTGTTTCTCTTCTTACATAGCACGCTGCTTCAGAAGTAATTGTGGAGATTTTAATTATCTTAAACATCAGAATAACGTCAGGTTTATTTCCTTGTTCTTGTTATCCTGCCGACATTCATAAATACATCAGTCTCGCTTGCATGGCTATGCCTTTCTCTCTCCTACACACAGGAATTGACCTAGTCCCATTTGTCAAAACTAGTGTAATGTCCATTTTAAAGTTAGAGTTTAGAGTTCAGTCTTCTTGTCATACGTGTGCCGAAGACAGAGACATTCATTTGAACTGCCTCAACTCTTAAGGAGCTCCTGAAACTCACCTGAAACTTTCCACTCTGTCAGATGTCCCTCTCCTCTTCATCAGATGGGCAGGAGCAGCCTCTTCACCACAGAGGAGAGCAACATGTAGACCTTTGAGTAATCCACTCCGATACTTCATCCATTATTCAGAGCGCACAGAACTCAGGTTAACCGGCATGTGTTGCATTTGTTTTGCCCGCGAGCAACGTTGTTTTCACTTTCCCCCCCCGAGCAAGAAATCCCTCCTCTGATGTGTCCCCTGTTTTTTTCTCCTTAGGTACATTTTCCACCACGGAGAGGTAAAAGCATGGGCAAGATGTTTCATACTTGCATTACAAGTGTACAGCGCAGGGGCTCGACAGGATTAATAATTCAACCGGAGTGTGTTTGAACAGGTACGGAAATAATCCCTCAGCAAAGTGAGAGTGGATACATACTCCCTCCTCTCCTCCTCTGGTCGGTCTCAGAAACAACGTGGAAGTGCAGAGAGGTCTCTAAACATATCACCCTGGCCAGATGAAATATTAAAGCTTATTGGTTAGCGTGAGAGTGTGCTCCTCGAACGTCTCCCCGTGCCGAGACAAGCAGGTAAACTTAACTTCCCTTGCAGAGGAGACAGGTTCAGATATCTGACACCGGTAAATATTACATGACAGCGTGTGTTAGCCGAGGGGCAGGTGAGCGGAGTGTGCAGAGTCTCCTTTACCTTGAAACAGCATGAATCATTTTTACTCTTATTTGATCAGGAATGATTTCCTACGTGCACATGGTGTTCTTCAGTACTTTTGTACATGATGACTGTACAGATTCACTGTAAATCAGATACACACACACACACACACACACAGACACACGCACACAAACTCTCTCTCTCTCTCTCTCTCTCAGCTGCACGATGTGAAAAGTTACAATCTCGTCCTGGTATCCACTGATAAGCTTATATTGCTTCATAGGAGCAATTTGAAGCATAAGAATAATGGATAGAGACGTGCAGGAAAGGGCAAAGTTAATATCAAATTGGCCAAAGCAGCTTTAGAAGTTGTTTTGAACAGATACTACAAGGTATAGGGTTCAGGTCCTACAGATATAACACAAAAAAAAAACAAATAAATTATATAATATAGCCTATACATATATGACACCGAAGTATTAAGCTAAATATACTGTGATATGGAAATAAACATGGTATTCTAAAGGATTACAAATATTATTTTGGTTATTGTAGCTTTTAAAATATATTTTATTGAATTGTATTGTCTGGATTCATATTGATTTTGTCTTATTCTTGGCTCAGCAATCGATGATGTTTCATTAATTGATTTGACTGAAATGAACAGAAATGATTTTTTTTTAAAAAGCACTAAAGGGAAAATAACATTTGCAACGGACTCTATAATATACAGGTAGTGGGTCATTTTAATATTATTGACACAAAGAATTAAGCATTTCAAAGACTCAATGTGCATGTGTCGTTGCAGTGGATGGGATGAGACATGATGGCTGTAGAGGTGAGGCAGTGCCGACGGGCAGGTGAGGGGTTGTGAGGCTCACAATTAATGATCATATTATATAAAACATTATGTCAGAACTTCTCCAAAAGGGTTTGGTCCACCAGTCCCCCCTTCGGTTGCCTCTGGTATCTGGATTAACTTCCACTATCGCTTCTCCCAGTATGTATGTGACACTAATGCAGACACTAACGGTTTCATTGCAAATAAACATGAGCAGAGACACAGATATTCCATGAGAGTCCTGTGAGTAACAGTGAACATGGAGCAGGCAGCGAAACTCACTCACCCACTTTAACCTCTGCTTTTAGCCCCGGGCGTAATTGCAGACCCCAGGAAAGGACAGAAAGGGGGTTGAGGGGTAGGGTGGGGGCTCGAGAGAGAGGGGGGGCTATGGAGGCAGCAGTCTCACGGCGGCCGCGGGCTGGTTGGAGTGAGGGCGGGGGGGGGCTGGGGGTGAGGGGATAATTAAGCACGCACGGTGACAGCTGCAGCAGGTCCCGAGCAAAAGGCCTGAACTCCACTGAGCTGAATTAATGGCATCAGTGGAGCCCGGCAGCACTGCCACCGCCGCTAACATTTGATCATTAATTATTAGCCTTATGACGGAGCCGGGCCTCATAACCCCCCCTCACCTGCCCGGCGGCAAGGCCTCACCTGTACAGCCAATCTCACATCGCACACACAACATCCACAGATATAGGAACATACAGACTTTTTAATGAGAGCTGCTCAAATGATAAAAAGTTTTTCAGGACAGAATAACCACAGCGTATGTTACCGCACAATTATGATTAGAAGTCATTTACATCATTTTGTGACCTACATGCCTAATACCAGAATTAAAACATTTTTTCTTCACCATTGTCCCCAGTTGGTGGCTTCCTGTTTTATTCCCGTCTCGTCAGATGCATGCTGGGTCCTCGGCCCTCACACGCCGCTATAATTGCACAAATTACATAATTGTTGCCGATGAATAATATAACCTCACATTTTCCCAAGGGGGATGCTAGACGCACAATTGTCACTCCACAACACACACACCTGATAGAGGGGACACCGATACCGACGCTTGAACATCAACTTCCTCCTGGTCTGAAGTGTTTCTCTTTCTGCAGCTACAGACGGGAAAACATACATTTATTTGAACATTTTCTGCATGTTTATTTACTCTTTTTAGGCATTTTTGAATCGATAGGGGTGTCAGAAGTGGTTTATTCGGATCTCAGTAAAAGGAATGTTCTGCTGTGTCACTACATGGAAGTCAGTACATCCCTCACCTCTGGCCTTTGCAGCCAAGTCCCCATTTTGCTCTTTTATTATGTAAAGGTGTGTCCACTCACTTTTGGCCATTAAAGGGTCTTTTCCATCTGAAGAGGGAAAATATATAATGACTGGATCCTTTTTTTTTTTTCCCCTGCTTTATATTGTAAAAGTAATGAATAATCAGACTAGAACTTCTGGGCAATCATTCTTTCAAACTCAGTCGATCTGTCGCAGCCATTAGTCAGCAGCTCCATCTGCACAGTCCACGTATAAAGAGAGTAATTACTACCTTTTAACCAGAGAACCCCCCCGCACAGGCCGTATCATATCCCTGTGATAATACTGAGTGCAAGGGCCAGAGAAGGGGAGAGATGTTTGACTCGCCCGGTTCGTGCTCTGCAGACGAGCTCACGCCTTGGCTACGTGAGAGGTCTGTTTCATCATTCCCAGCGGTGCCTCCGTGCATCCTCGCTCTCCTTCCTCCGTGCACCTAGTTCTGATGCGAGCGTCGGCGTGGCGCCGCGGTGGATGAGGTAACGCCAGGCAATCTCAACATGGTGCCGCTTACATCAACCCGCTCGGTTCAGATGATCTGCCAGGCCATCGCGGCTAATCAGAATTTCTGCTCTCATAATTGACCTTCCCAGTTGAGTAAAAATTAAATGGAATTAAAATAGAAGACACTGGTGCCGATCGGCGCCCGGGCCCTGGCTCGCGCACAAAGCTCGCGATTAACGCTAATCGGGGACAGGCCGTGCGCTGATTTAGGTGAGGCCGTCTCAAGTCGGGAGTCGACCGGAGTGTGCCAAGCCAGCCAGTTAGGGAGAAGCTCAGAGGGGCCCTTTTAAAGATTGAAGCCCTGGCATGTGGCGTCGGGGTTTGGATTGCACTCCACCAAGAAAGAGCTTTAGCTCGGAGTAGATTTACAAGTCACAACCTTTGCCGAGAAGACACAGATTACTCGTTTTATAAACACTGAATAAACCCCAGTCCTATCGAGTTATTACATAAGTAGAGATATAGATGTTTATATGAAACCCTAGTAGTAAAATGCACAAATTTACTAAAATTGGCCTGCTGTTGTAGTTTAGGTTGGCGCAGAATGTGAATGAGATTAAACTACATAACCTCAAAAGTACTTTGTCATCCCCTAGAGGGCAGCGCAGAGTCCAGAGTTTCTGCCGACAACAAATTCTTCTCCAAATAGTTCCGCCATTGTCCAAATGTCTTCCTTGTGTCCTATGATCACTTAACTATTGGCTACACTGCCCCCACAGGATTTCTGGTGGCGCTGCTCCATTTAGTCTGTTTCATCCATATCCGTACGTTTTCAGGAGATGTGACTACGCACAGGAAACTGTTTCTGTATCTTTGGTTGAGCATGAATTACTTTTTAGTTACTGGCTAAAATGTTAACATCCATGCTGTTTTACAGTCACCCACATAGAAACAAGATGCATGTATATATATAGGTCGCACAGAGGGCACATGTTGTTCTCTCTCCACAGCAGGTTCAGTGTTCAACCCGTGTTCTGACCTGCACGGAGGTTGAGAACCTCCACTCCTTAACGTGTTCATTTGCTTTGTGCTATATTTACCCTGATCACAAAGAGTCTCTTAAGACTCCACTT
Source organism: Limanda limanda (assembly GCF_963576545.1). Classification (NCBI taxonomy): domain Eukaryota; kingdom Metazoa; phylum Chordata; class Actinopteri; order Pleuronectiformes; family Pleuronectidae; genus Limanda; species Limanda limanda. The sequence goes on along the minus strand of NC_083658.1, from coordinate 7,449,442 downwards.
CCACTTCCTATATTGAGTCTCCACACAAACACCTCAGCGTGCACAATGGGAGTGGAGAGCATTCAGTGAAACGAATGGGAAGATGTGTGCACAGTGTAATGGCCCGCGGGCCCTAATTGCGCTGATTGATTCGAGGAACCAAGTTGGACCATAGAATTTTTATCTAAGGAAACCATCTTGAAGGAGAAGCCAATGATGACATTTATTTTTCACAGTTAACATCTTTACCCCCCCTCCTCTCCCCCTTCCACACTCACCAAGTTTACATTAGAGATGGAGATCACAAGATGTGCTGACTGTATGTATGAGCCGTGTGTGTGTGTGTGTGTGTGTGTGTGTGTGTGTGTGTGTGTGTGTGTGTGTGTGTGTGTGTGTGTGTGTGTGTGTGTGTGTGTGTGTGTGTGTGTGTGTGTGTGTGTGTGTCTAACACAGACCTTTCAAAGCACTTGAGATGCTATTCAATTGATATGGCCATTAATGCGTGGAGGAAGAACCATTTTGCCGTGACTCTTGATGTGTCTGCATTTCACTGCCACATCTTTTTCCCCCTGTTTCCTGCAGAAAGCCTCTATAGAAAGCTTTCTTTCTCTCCCTCTGTTCCGCAGCATTAGTGATTATCACGAGGGATACCTTCTAGCCTCACTGCGGAAAACAGAGATGTCAATTTAGGCCCTGCTCCCCCCCTGTTAGTGCAGGGTAGTGAATTAAAAACATCCCTCACAGGTCATCTCTTTGTACAGCGCTGTGCGGCAGCAGCAGGTTTGGAAAAACTTCAATTATTTTCCATTAACAGGGATACAATTGATCTAAACATGTGGTGAATGGTCCAATAGCGCTACCTTAAAAGGCGGCGGGTTTAAAGGAGTGAAGTTGCACCGGCTGAGCACCCCTATGGATCAGCCCTCTGGATCTATACAATCCAGAGGCCCTCCTGCCTCAACCTGATTGAATACCATGCAGAGGGCCTGTGGAGAGACTCTAGTCACCGTATGCCATTGTCCAGATGCTCACCTACAGTCACCGACTGGGGGTAAAGAGAGTGCAGGAGGGGGGGGTGGCACTACGGTGGGTAAAGGAGTGTGTTTTTGATTTCCTTGCCAGCTCAGATCTCCGGAGTGGATCTTAGAGGCTGAACATCACGAAAAAGAAACTGAGAATTGAGAATTGAAGTGTAAAAAGACTCTTTTTTAGATTCAACCTATTTCCCAGAGAATAATGCGGGCGTCCTGATGAAAATACAACCTCACATTTACAAAGGGACTAATATCGATGAGTGTGTGCAGATCCAAATCAAATTTAAATGTGGTTTCTAACAGGGGGGAGGGGTTTAGCCGCTGCACAGTAACAAATTGGGTTGCAAACCTGTAACTACCACTTATGTGTAGTTGAGAATGGATTCAGTCGGGAAACAACAGTTTACGTTGAATAGATTTAGAACTCTGTCCGAGTGAATATGACGGATCTGGTGCTGTCGGCCCTCGGCAGAGGTGTGTGCTCTCCTGAGTGTTCTAGTTCTGAATATGAAACGCGACTCCTCTCTCCATAAAGGTTAAAGGGAGAAGCGCTGAGCGGTGAGAACTCGCGGACTCCTGAGACACAAAGTAAGTGTCTCTGTTCAGCGTGAAGTAGCACAAATCAAGTCAAACGTTCACCCTCCAGATGTATTTTGTCAAAAAGAGCAGGAAAGTGAGGAATAATTTCTCGGTGAAAGGCCGCAATGTGTAAACATATTCATGGAACACCTGATCTCCGACTCTTTTCAAGTCACCTATGTCGGACCGCGTCTGTATACTGATGTGTAGTCTGGAGAAATATGAAAGGAGAAGAAATCAGACATCAAACGTGGACGAAAGAAGGAGCGGAATGGAAAGTTGAGTGTGACAATCCCTAATCGCCGGGGAGAGGTGTTGTTGTTGCTGTGAAAACAGGTTTATATCGACACCTTGTCCGAGGTACAGAGGAGCGACGGGCCGCGGCGTGTAATTCCGCAGACCGCCGAATTCCTGGTCGTCCCCCACCTTCAAAAACCTAAACACTGATGCGTCTCCAATCGCGTTAAGTTGTGAAACCATCAGTGTTTCTTTTGAAAGGGCCACAACCGGGAGAGGATGCCAGCGACGGCTCCACGCACAAAGGCTCCCTCTGCAGTGTCTCCTCCCGCCCTGGAGCTGTTTGCCAATCTCCCTCTGAATACACCCTTCACTGGCTTGAGCACCTTGAGGTGTGCTCATCTCTAATCATTATTTGATGACAGAAATCTGCAGGCGAAAAAAAAAAAAAAGAAAAACCCCTCAGAAGAGAGACACAGTTCCTTAGCAACGGGCGCCGGTAGTCCAAACAATTTCATTAAAGCGTGGCACCTCTTAGCAGGTGGGTGAGTGTTAGAGGAGATAAACATTCATGAGCAGATTGGCTGTGGTATTTGCCAACATCACAATTGATGATATCAATTTGTTTGCGGAGCCGCTCAAATATTGTAAGTGGATTAAGCGAAGGTGTCGTGGATGGTGAAGGAGTGTATCAGGATGTCTTTTTTTCCTTTAATTGACGGTGTGCAAATGCGGCAAAAATATGACTCCTGTGTTTTGTTCTGACGATAATTAAAATTGCTTTAATCCGGGCTCAAGGAATACACAGCGTCGACATTAGTGTTACACTTAGAAGAGGAACAGCGGGAAACATCCAGGGGAATTTGTTTCTGTTCACTTGATTTAAATCCACAGATCTTTAAATTAAAAAAGTATATATCCAAATACCTCGTCTGAAAAACATCCATCTTTTAGCATTTTCATTGGCATCATCTGTGTTTTTATATTTATATTCGTATGATTGATTTGATAACAGATACTTTTAGCCGGATCTCCATTCCTTAGCAAGAGCCGTTCAAAAGAACAGCTAATAATTACATTGTTTATGTGAATCCTTGTGAAATCTTCACAAAAACTGATTTTGCTTTGCTGTATGTACGTAAAGACAAAGTCAATTAATAGGCATTTATATAGTTTACAAATTTACTTCATGCTTAAGAAACAAAATATCCTGATAAAGCATGTTGAAGTTACATACACGAGAGCCTCAATAATCAATATAAAGGAATGAATTTACTCTCTGCAAGCAGCAAATGACTTAAACCCAGTTGTTACCCTGCTGCTACCAGTCCCAAATCAGTACACAACAACAAGTACATTTAATACAATAAAATACACAATGTATAGAGAAATAACCAAATATCGTTCCATTAGTGAAAAAGTGCCATCGCCTGCATCTCTTCCTAAAATTAATGAACTGGTTGAACCCTGAACCTTGAGTCTATGGAAACAGGACACAATTTAACCGATGAACTGAAAATAACCAATAATTAACTTTTCCCCAGCACGACAGACGCATGACCTGCCACCTTTTATACATCAGCATGTCCCGAACAGGTGAGTTCCACCTGGACTCATGTGGCTGATGCTTGACTTTGTCCCGGCTGCTAACAGGTAACACGTAATCATTGACTGAAAACACGTTTGAAGAGCAGTCTGGTGTCAAAAGTCGAACTTTGTTTTCCACGGAAAGTGATGACACCTCGAGTGTACACGGCACACGCAGGTCAAATCAGAAGTAAACTGCGTAAGGTGCATTAGAGAAGTGTTTGTGTTCTCAAACAACAAAGTGTTGATTTCACAGCATAATGTGTGATACGTTACATGGGCTTTGTATCATCGTCACAAGTTGAGCGCGTGACAGGAGCCGCGGCCTGTTGTTGGGACACGTCTCCGTGTTGCCCTCAGGTTTCAGTTCAGCGTCTCCTCAGACTCACTGGAGTCGGGCGCTGGTTAAAGGTGCAGGACAAAGACCACTTCCTTTGTTTTTCAAGGGAAAGGCAGCAACCGTGAATGATTTCTCAGTGTCTGAGGGAGGTATATGAACGCTGGAGGTGGTTTAAGTCTTTCTCTCCTCATGTCCCCTCTGTCTATTTATGGTGAATATATCATCCATTCATTGTTGTATTTGTACGGCAGCAAATCCTAATGTACATCATCTCAAGGCACTTTACAGAAGCTCTTTTCAGACATAAACCCGGGAAAATATCTGGAAAATTGGGTCTATTTATATTAGGCGCTGTCTTTTCTCATCGATGTTGTCGAAGATATTGTTATTTGTGTGTAACATTTATGACACTTGTGTCCGTCCTGGGAGAGAGATCCCTCCCATCTGACTCCCTCTGAGATCCCTACATGGTTTCTTTCCTTTAAAATGATTTTTATTTTATTTTGGTAGTTTTCGTCCCTCTTGCTGTCGGTCAAGGGCACAGGATGCAACACGAGACAAATTATGATTTGCTAATATTAACTGCACAAATAAAATCTGATTGATTGGCGTCTTAACCCCCGTCCTCTACGTGCATGACACCCCTTTTTCATCCTGACGTAGTTGTATTCTTCTCAGTTTGGCATCCGTCACATGTGAGAAACCTCATCAACACACCCACTCGCTCGCAGTGGAATTCTCTGACATGTCCCTGTGTTCTCACTTGTACACTTTCACTTGGGGAGGGGGGGGTAAGTCTAGACTAAGGTCGACACCTTCACGGTTCCCACGATGAGGCTTGGTGACCCCTGGCGAGACAATGGAAGAAACCGTTGGGTGGGCATCTGCCTCGACTGGTTGGGGTGACAGGAGAGAAAGGGGGGGAGGGCATGTTTTTTTAATCATATTTTAGGTCAATGTGTTTTTAAGTAGGTGTAAAGACGGATCTGACCCACAGGTGAGAGTTGTTGCTCACACAGTTTAACAGACAGGTTCCTCATTGTTGAGGTTCTAGTCTTTCTCTCCCGTGACGGCCTGGATGCTCTGTTATTATTTGTCTTTGCACTTTATGTACGACCCTAAAGCACACAAGAGGTGCATTTATGGCCTTGACTTTGAGGACAATTCCTGTGTCGTTCAATCAAGATCATATTCTCGCATAGAAACACTGTACCCGCTGCACCTCGGGCCCCATAACAGGTTAACGGGGCGACGCAGGATCAAAATAGAAATGGAAATGCTTGAATGCATCTTTCAGAACAATAACACACTTAAATGCACTTTACAGGTTCACAACTGCGGAGGAAATCTTTGCAGGTCGGAGGAAGCTGTCGGTGCGGCCCTGCCACCGACCACCTGCCAGATAAATCCCCGCCCGTTTATTCTACTTGGTAAATGATGAAGTGATTCTGATCTGCGGGGGTGTAAATTTAAAAAAGCTGTCTATGTGACCGGAGTACGTCCACTTAATCTAAATTTTTATGCTACGGCGCTAAGTGACCCGCGGCGCCGTGTGCGTGGACGTATGAATTTACGATCGCCGTCTCCGCCCGAGACTGACATAAATGATCTGGCATTGCTTCCTGCTCATGACCCCCCCCTCCTCCTTTCTCTCCTCCTCCCTCCCCCTTGCATTTTCCCTCTGTCATCTTTTTGACACCTCCAAAAGATGACATGGAAATACATGTGTCGGCAAGCCTGACAATGAGGATCCATAAAGCAATAAAGCACGAAAGAAAAAAGGAAAGAGGAAGACGGGGACCTCGGAGTGTTTGTCACTGTCATGTCTATTGATTGATGACAAAGAAAACGATTGAGAGGTCCTCAACGGAGGGGCAGGAGGAGACAGACAGGGAGAATTTCATTTGTTGAGTCAAATATTCAACTAGGAGACGTGTGCGGGCATTTCAGCCTCCCATTTCTCTTATTGTATTACATTAATCAAAGGGCTTTCCGGGACGTTCGTCTGAAACGAGATGTTCTGCAGGCGGAGAGGGGGAAAAAACAACAAGACAAAAAATAAAAAAAAGAAGCATCCTTCAGAGATGTCTCCTCCCTGACAGTGGTATCAATTGTCTTGTCTTAAATGATCACGGCCACTGCATTACTTGGAAATTAACAGCTAGAATTTATGTGAGTGCCTCTCTCCTCGCTTCCTGCCGCGGCCGAGTCGCAGAAACAAATAATTGAATTGGTACAAGTACATAAAGCATTCCAGCGGCTAATGTAACAGGCCTAACTCGGTTAACGAAGGCAAGGGCACAGACAAGAGTGGGGTTATAAAGAAAAGGGCCATGCAGATCCAAACCTTTCCTCAACCTCACCAGCCGCGGCTCTCCTCCCCTCGCACGTTCTATCCCTCATCACCTTCCCTCGGTGTCACTCTGCATTTCTCCCTCCCTCTTTAATTGGAGGTCTCCGCCTCGGTTGTGTATCACCTAAGATGCTGTGGGAAACCTAAGCTGTCACAAAGTGTGCTTATTAAAACGGACGGGGGGAAAGATAAAAGCCTAAATTCCCTCTCGTTTTTACGAGGCGGCGATGACTGTCTGAGTGCATCAGTCGTGGCTGAGCGAGACACTTCCACCCCGGAGCGGTGTGTTTACAGAAAAAGAAAAAAGAAAAAGGGGTGAATTGTCCCTTTCTAATCAGACCCAGACTCACCTAATGCACCATGTAGCATAAATGCACAGGGTTCATGTCTTGGAGGCAGACGGGCAGAGACACACAAAACATATACAGTAAAATAAGAGATATATAACATCTTTATAAATGGTGTGTATTATACTTTCCAAAGGATGTTATTCCTTCGGGTGGGAAAAGCCACAGAAACTCTTTTTTTAAATTCTTGAGCTGCCCTGATAGTGAAATGATTTAGTGCACGATGTGAAACTCCGGTTTATTAATCATTGGAAATAAAGCCCCCTATGTATCTCTGACATCATCCATCACTAATGTGACAATGACGGAAAGGCGTTTTATGGCCAAGCATTACACAGTCATATTGCCCGAATGTCCATCGCATCAGAGAGCCGGACGCTGATGTGTCATCCTCTGTCCGTTGAATGGTTCTTCTTCTTCTTCTTCTTCTTCTTCTTCTTCTTCTTCTTCTTCTTCTTCTTCTTCTTCTTCTTCTTCTTCTTCTTCTTCTTCTTCTTCTTCTTCTTCTTCTTCTTCTTCTTCTTCTTCTTCGTCTTCTTCTCCTTCACCTCCTCCTCCTCCCACCTCTCCATCGTGTCACCTTTAGTTGTTTCATCCCACTCACGTTTGAAAAGTTACGACAACCAAAGCTTGATTTGTGTTACACTGAACAGTGTCCCCCTTGCTGAAGGACAGCTCAGTGGTTTTAATGTGAAAGGGCAAAATCTTTTTTTTTGATTCATTTGCCTCATCAAAGCTAATAAAGCAAATACACAATTAGTGCCGTCCCTGTTTGTCTCCATTTAATTGCAGGTTGTGGCATCGGGCTACAGGAAGTGTCCCTGTCCCCTCACCGCTTGTTGACACATCTTTGTCTTTTCTGTAATAGTTAAAGTGAAAATGAATGAAGCATTGTACGTTGTTATTCTTTCTGCCGTAACCACAAGCAGGACACAGGGCTGTAGATCACACGCGGTGCCCATCAGCATGTTGACATCATGAGTAATGAGTCATTTCATTTCTACATTATTACCAACAGCGTACGTATGGTTTGTATTGTGAATATGTGGCTGTTGTCGTAACAAGTTGTTCAACTAAAGACAACTACAGTGGGAGGAGCTGTGAAAGTTGTGAAAGAAATGAACAACATCGTCCCACACTCTATAGTTAGCGAGATAATCTTTTGATACCGTGTTGTACGAAATAGCACTTAAGAACTAGCTCTTAATGTGATTTGATGTATTAGATTAAATATATTTCGAGATGATTGACTAAAGCTTGTAAAGTTATTAATACGTCAAAGTCGTTCCAAGTATTCTGCAGCCATAAAATGTTTGTTGTCATCATCAGTCACCGTACCATGAATTATGAAAAGGTCAAAAACCCGCTGCTTTAAGCGACCTCTCGGAATCAAAGCAAAGTTGCATCAGAGAATTTGTTTTTGCATGTGCACAGTGTTAGCAGGAATGCAACATTGTGTATTTAATGGAGAATCAATGCTTCATGCCACCATATCGCTGTGCAACAGTGTGGTGACCCATTTGGAAAACCTCAAGTTACATCAAACTGGAGTTCCCCGAATGCCACCCCCCCCCCTCCACTGGTGTAAATGTTTCACTCCTGAACAGCTTCAGTTTGTTGTTGATATATATATATATATATATATATATATTTCTTTTCTCTATTTGCTGCTGTGTATTTTGCTGAAGCTTTATACTCTCATTAAATCAACTGAGGAACTGCAAGCCTCTATAAACATCAAATCTATAAATTGCACGGATGGTCTTACACTAGGTCTCAGACAGCGCTACCCTTTGATGAAAACTTCTGGGACAAAAACAGAAAAATAACTAGAGATTCTGAGGCAAGAAGGGAAAGTCTTGTTTTGACACTAAGATTAATTTACAAGTTTTTCCCTCACTGGCACAAAAAAAAGAAGGGGTGTGTGTGAGAGAGAGAGAGGGGTGGAACGGGGGGAGAAAGAGCAGAGAGAGATGAGAGGAGCTTTTGATATTTATTAGGCCTGGACCTCACCAAAGACCTCTCCCAGGACCGCCGATGTGACAATTAAGCCAGGTTGTGCTTTGACACTGTTTCCATAGGCAAGTGGCCAAAGTCTATCTCCAGTCAAAATATCCATGCCAGCTAACAAGCTTGTTCCCTCTCCACAGAGCCGAGAAGAAAGGGAAAGCCTTGAGACATGAACAAAAGCAGAAGAGAAAAAAAAGAGGAGGACGAGGGGGTTGGCATGGAGGTTGGGTTTAAGAGGAGAGGGTATCACACATAAATAAAATAATAAAATAAATAAAATAACGGCGTCCTGGAAGAAGCCGCTGGAGTTTGCAGGGAGAAAAAAAAAACGGCGTCCGCGACGAGATGTCATCAAGGTGTCGTGCGCGGCTTGTGTCTGGGAACGCACGCCGCCGAGGCCCCCCCGACACAATGCAGATAGGAAGCAGGCCCCCGGGTGCGCTCTCTCTCTCTCTCTCTCTCTCTCGCCTGCTTTTGTTCCGCCTTAATGACCCTGCCTTGATTCCATCCCCGGCGCTCGCAGCCTCCTGCTACACCTTGCCTGTTTGGCCCACGGTTATGTCAGCTCGCTTCCCCCATCGCTTCGCCCTCATTTCACTTCTTTTCTGTTGTGTGTCCGTGCGAGTACGCGTGTGTGTGTGTGTGTGTGTGTGTGTGTAGTTGGTGGAAAATGCTCTTGTCTTAGAGGAGCTCCCTGCCACACAATGGCCATCTAAACTCATTAAGAAAATTCCGTAAAGAGCCATTAACAAACGGGTTCTCTCTGGCCAGAGATATCAGGTCTAATTAGGTGACCGTTCTTGACAGGGTTGCAAAAACAAAAGGCGCACTCGCATTTGAAAAGGTTCAGGTCCCGCAAAGGGCCTCACGTTTTTTCTTTTTTCCTTCCTCCCTCTTCTTCGTCCCCCCCCCACTGTAGCCAACTAATGACTGTCGGTTTAACAACAAAAAAGAAGAAAAAAAAAATACCTCTCTTCCCTGGGAAGGCGACGGGGGGAAAAGGTTTCGTCCGTCCGCCGAACAAAAGCCTTTCCACTTCGGGACCTTGTTCCCCCTCGCCAGGTGATTCGCTGTCCTCATTTAGGAGACAATGAGGACAGACAGACTTATTGTAAACACTTTGCATGGGCTGCTAAATGGACTGCCATGCCGAACCGGTTACACCCCCTCCCCTCCCTCCCTCCCTCCCTCTCTCCCTCTCTCCCTCCCCTCCCTCCCTCTTCGGCCCTCCTCTGCCAGTTTCAAGTACAGTGTGGACCGCTGCCGTTTTTTGTTGTCCAGGAATTTGTTGTGTTGACAGTGGAGCAGGAGCACGGTTAGATAAGTGCGTCCTGGCACAGTGGGGCCCTCACATGTCCGGGCCGCTCATGCAAACAGTCGCTGGTTACACAAGGTACAGAAACAAGGCGCGACGGGGAAACAAGAGCTTTAAACGAATCATTTTACCTTTAATTGTTTTTTTTTCTGATATGTGGATTTTGCTGTACAAGAAGTGCACATTTCTTCTTTTGATTTTGTGCATGAATGACACAAAGGGGGACTGGATCTGTGTGATTCCTTTTATCCACCCCTAGTCAGTCTGTAAAACATACTCATAAGTTCCCTGGTATCAGGAATCAAGAACCAGATCAACATTTAAATAACTTGAATCAGATATTGCATCTTATATTTGTGCCAATAACATGCATATTGAGTTACTTCTGCCATGGGAATGCATATGATCGTCATATAAACGCTTTATTTTCCCATTCTTCCTTATTTCAGCAGTTGATAAAGCTGATGAAAAGGTGTTCACTATGTTATGTGTTACATTCCTAAAGACAGATGACTCTGACCTTTGTTCCTCTTTATATTCTACGTGGCTTTGTGAATTATACGAGTAGCTCAGTATAAATAAGACAGCAAAAAAAACTTTGACTCTTTGTTTTATTTACTCGGACATTAATGGGGTTCTTGTTGTTGATTTGTGCTGTGATAAACTGTTTGCACCACGAGGAGGAAAAACAGGCTGATATCTTTCACAGCGTGTGGATGTTTTTAGAGGAACTGCAGCAAACAGTGAAAAGTTAACCACTGTGGAATAGTGTATTGTCCGTGTGTGTTTGCCGGCCTCACGTCATGTTCTCTCTCCTTAATTCCACCCAGCAGTTGTCCTCTCACTGTATATTGTTCCTGAAAGCAACTTATTTTCCCCTTTTCTCAGCTCCTCGTTCTCACCAAACTGGTTTAGATTAAGATCTCGTTTCGAGTTTTTCGGGGTTGGACATTTTTTCCCATGTTTACGTCACAATCCAAACCGGTCACGGTCGGACGCACGCGACGCAACATGATTAAGGAAATGACCCGTGGACAACTCGCATTATTCCTGTTGTGTTTTGCTCTTATCTCAAGCGAAGCGTCGCTCACACCTACACTTTGTTTTCCTTGTCCTAAAACGGAGTGGAAAATCAAATTTGAGTTGAGTTTCACACTGCCCAACAACAAGGCGACCGTGAATTGTAAATACAAGTCTTGTAGGTTGGAGATTTTTTGGCAGCGGAGGTGGAGCTCACATTAAATCCACATACTGATTTTTCTTCCCCTTAGCTTTCTGCCTCTCTCCACCCGTGATCCCTCCAGTTGCTTCCTGTTCTTGATTTGGATTTCACTTTAAGATCTAAGGGACCACATCACAGTTCTCCTTTTTTAGGGGACCAGGACTTGTTTCAGCCATCGCGGTGCCATTATTCGGTTTTATATGGGTTGGAATGGGATTTCTCTCACCTAAAAAACAGAATCGAGTTTATTAGCAGGCTCTCAACTCCCCACAGTTAAAAATAAAAAACTTTAGAGGAGGAAAAACCTATTATTCTCAGTATCAAAATACCCTCACAGATGGCATAAATTTAGAAGTCGAAGCTTATAGAAACAGAAGTGATCCACAGTGCAACACAGGTACCACTTCTCCCAGTTGAACTGTGAGGATTTTTATCATCATATTCCCAATGTACGTAAAAGGTCGGTTTCACTTTAAAACCCCATTTTAGTATTTAAAGGTAATCGTATAGACTTACTCCCAGGAATCCAAAATCTTGGCTGTGACATTTCCCACAATGCAGCTGAACGTTCAGACCCTCCCTCGTCTGGCGCACACCCTTGTTTTTCCAGACTTCCCATTTATTAGTACAAGCGTTCTGTGAAATATTTGAATCCTAAAGCCCGAGAGGACAACTTTTATAGTGATGCCATGGTGGTATTTCCCCTTTTGAAAAAACACCGCTTCGGATTCACAGAAAACGTTATCCAGCCGTGTCACGGGCTGAGCAGTGAGCCGACCGCCATCAGTGGACTTCCCCTCCGATTACTTTGCATTTCCTGCCATAGTTATGAGCTTGGAATTGATTGTGTACACCGATCAATCGTCACTTCACTCCTGCTGCTTCCTTCCAAACAGCAGTGAAGGGGGGGGGGGGTAACATGCTCCTTAGACCTGGTTTTATTGTTGTGTAAAAAAAACTCCAGGCATACATAAAAACATGAAGTACCGTCACTGTGGAGGAGTGCAGGGTGGAGAGGGGGGGGGGGGGTAGAGGGGGGAGGGGCGGAGAGAGAGACTCCATTGTCACATGTGATGTCAGTGTGATGGCATGCTGCTTGGAATCCGAGATGAAAACGAGTGTGTCAAATCTGTCCAGACACTGACCTGACCACACACACACAATAACACACACACACATACACACACACACACACACACACACACACACACACACACACACACACACACACACACACACACACACACACACACACACACACACACTTTCCTGTCCAAACACATGACAAGATGACTCCTGCCTCAAACACACACACACACACACACTCTAGCTTTCCAGTAAAGCTTCTTGTTTAGTTTTGAATTCATAATTCATCATAATTTCACATTTTCAATTGATTTCCCGAAAACACACATTTATCACATTCTGCTCAATATGGAATTTAAACTCGTTTGGACGATGTCTATTTTCAGTAATGACAAGATCACATTACTGGTTGGACACAACAACTCAACTAAGAAAATGATCTGTGAAGCATCGTCCATGACTTTTCACAGATGAATGATAAATGGTCAGAATATATATAGCATTATAGATTCTAGTCTTGGTGACCACTCAAAGTTACAGAATAGTTTGACTTCAGCATGCAGATGAGGAAACCTGGGACTGAGTCATGACTAATCACTTTTTCGCGGCGGAAATCACATGTTTCTCACTTCGGCACTGGCTGTTTCTTTCTGTTTGTGTCTATTGCATGTTAGAAAAATGTCATGGACCCCTCCCACACCCTCACTGTGACTTCTCTGGAAACGTTCCTCCTAATGGCCTCACTCTTTACTAGGGAACTGGCAGAAAAACAGTACTGGAAAGACATTTGCGTTGTCACTCTGGAAAGTTTCAGGAACATTTCTGGATCCAGTGCAGGTCTGAAAGCAGCTTAGGATTCCCTTCCTCAACTTGGAGCTCAAATTCCCAACTGCCCCCCCCCCCCCCCCCCCCCCCCCTGTGTCTGTAAGAACAAGGGGGAAATCCCTGGGGACCATTGTGATGATGATTCACACCAGATTTCCTCACACTACCAGTGACTGACAGCCACCACTTGCAGCTGTAACCAGCAGCAGCTCTCTCTCTCTCTCTCTCTCCCGGCCGAGTCCCTCCGCTCGCCCAACAGGTGCCAGGTGAAACCTCCTCGGCGGTCTCTCGGGTATTTCCTCTCCCTCCGCTCTCATTGGTCAGGAATCTCCGGGCCTGTCTCCGATGTCCCGGCGCCGCATTCCTCCTCGCCGCGGGGGCTGCGTGCCGCTCTCTCTCTCTCTCTCTCTCTCTCTCTCTCTCTCTCTCTCTCTCTCTCTCTCTCTCTCTCTCTCTCTCTCTCTCTCTCTCTCTCTCTCTCTCTCTACCTTCGTGGAAAGTTAATCACCAACAGGTGCAGGTTTATGTGCTGCTGGCTCAGCTGTTTACCTTCACGGCAAATGTGCTGCAGGAGCTTTATCACGGTGGGATCCCCCCCCCCCCTCCTCCTGCCATGATGTCCACAACTGACCACACACTATACACTGATTTACTGTTATTAGTATTTAGTTATAATTTATTACACATACACATGATCTGACCTGTGAAATTTGACTTTTTTGAGAAGTATCTTTATTGATTTGACAAAGATTACAAATAAATGTTCCTTTAACGCCATTTGTACTTAGCTTTTCAAAGAATTAAGTTATTTTTTCAGCCCTCAAGGCTGCTACATAACTGCCCAGTGAGACTGAAAACATTACACTGCATAAAATTAATTTCCAACCATAGAAAACTAATTCCACTTTCTTCCACTAAAACTTTGATCCCCCAGTAAAAGTTAATTGGCCGGGTTTTTAAACGGACTATTTGTAATTAACATAAGATTTATTCATAGTCATAATTTGAAATGGATTCCCCGTGATGAAAAATAATTACGGAAAACAGTTTCTCGGCCCAGAAGCGAGAGCGTTTGAGTTCCTTTGTTCTTATGGAGCAAGTTGAAACCAAAACCTGTCGCACCAATTGAGACGGAGCTGCAAAGCTTTGACCTTTGACCCCCCCCCCTCACTGTTCCTTCTCATGCCGACCGTCAAGGTGTTAATATTCGTCCTCCTGCGGCTTTCATCGCCCAGCGTGAAAACATCTGAAATGTAAAATGAAATGTAAATGTATAACCTGTCACTCTGTGTTTGGGCGAACCTGCAGCCAACATGGAGTGATCGGGCTGCGTGTGTGTGGCATAACCCACCCACCGTTTACACACGCACACACTCACACACACACACACACACACACACACACACACACACACACACACACACACACACACACACACACACACACACACACACACACACACACACCTTTTTTTCCACCATTTATAACTCTCCTGGACTCCTGAAACTCTGTTTGCAATTTAAGGCCGCAAATTAGAAGCGCAAGTCATCTGTTTCCCATAATCCCCCTGTCAGACCAGGAGCTGGCTGGCCCCCCACATACACACCGGGCCTGCACAGCACAGCACAGCACAGCACACACACACACACGGAGTCATATCAAACACACACAGCTACACATTTCACATGGATATTCATGCACATGCATAATGCACAAATGACACATACACACACACTGACACAAACAATACACAGACTGACACACACACACACACTTCTACAGCCGCACACTCCAACACCTGCACTCTGCTACTTTCCTCTTTCACTCTGTCTCTCAAGTGCAGGGACTCTTTTCCTCAAGAGTGCCGATGAAAGACGGCTGCACATTTTACAGTCCTCAAGCCAGAGTTTGGCACGGGTCCACTCTTTAAAGAAATGGGGCTAAAAAGACTGGAGAAAGAGACAATTACTGCTTCAATTGAATTTGTTTGTGATGCTAATTCCTAAATAATCTTGCAATCAATCAAATTACTAATTGAGAGAAAGGGAACTTGCATTTTTTAGGCCACTTGGGGTCTGGTCTCTTACTTTACCCAGTTGGATGTTATATACTCTTAAAATAATGATTAAATCGTTTTTTATCTGTATCTGAGAATACTTTTTTATATGTATTTATTTACTCTCAATTCACACAGGCAGACTGGGTAAGCATGAATTACTTTTGATGGTAAAACCTGTACCATTAGTAAACCTATATATCCCAATCAAAATTGCTGGAAAAACGAACTGGGGAAAAACCAGACAATTAAACAGGAAACATGCTCAACTGGGATGTCACTCATAAGGGGGCTTACGTCCACCAAGGCCAACTAGTCCCCTTCAATTCAATCAAGCTGCACCCCCACACTCATGGCTGCTAGTCCCCTCAATATGTCAGTTTTTTTTATCATCAAGATCCATGAATTATCCCCTGGGAAGGTGATGAAAATGAAATTGCCCTCTCACAATGTTAAAGAAAGGGAAAAATAATTCCAGGATCCACTCC
Source organism: Limanda limanda (assembly GCF_963576545.1). Taxonomy (NCBI): domain Eukaryota; kingdom Metazoa; phylum Chordata; class Actinopteri; order Pleuronectiformes; family Pleuronectidae; genus Limanda; species Limanda limanda. The sequence continues at coordinate 7,433,984 of NC_083658.1, read as the reverse complement.
CCTGATCCAGATCCGTATTAAAACCTAATGGGTTCTGTCTTAACTCCACAACCTTCCGTCTAAATATCAAGTTAATCCATCCGGTAGTTTTTTTTGTAATCCTGCTGACTCACAAACAAACAGGAGCCTTGATGGAGGTAATCAAAGTCAATCAGCAAGAGGAAGAAGATGAGACTGTCAAACAGCCTGGATGTTACATTGAGAATTTACTGTATTGAACAGAGTAAAGGTGGATTTGAAATATAGAGAACATTTATATTATTCCAGATGTAGCTGCAGTCTATTTGCAGAAAGAAAGAAAAATCCCTTATTGATTTATCTGTCTGGGTGTTTACTCCGAGTCATAACATCTGATCGCTGCAGTGTGTAAACACTGGTGATCCTTAATACACTGAACGACTCTTTAAACTGTCAAGCTTCCAATTTAACATATTACAAGTAATGACAGTAATCTGCGGAGGTTAATGCTGTGTGTTTATCTGGACCTTTCTGCAAAGTGTGAATGTTACGTGTGTGTGTGTGTGTTTGCGCTTTACATTGTGGAGCTGCGACTGTGTGTGTGTGTGTGTTTCCCAGGGTGTGAAGTGAGTACGGCGTTTTGTTTTTCTGGCGAGTTCTCATGCGCATACCTTTGTGCATGTGTAACAGTGGCTTGTAGAGTGTGTGTGATATAGCAGCTCTGTGTGTGTGTGTGTGTGTGTGTGTGTGTGTGTGTGTGTGTGTGTGTGTGTGTGTGTGTGTGTGTGTGTGTGTTTGTGTGTGTGTGTGAGAAACCCCGGCAAAGGTGACGTGTTCTACATGTTCAGTGACAGCTTTATAGGCTCTGTGGCTCGGCAAGGGGAACAAGATTATGGGAAAGGAAACACACACACACACACTGACACACTGGAGCTGGCTATTGTCCCAGATGCTATAGTCAGGTGAGGTCCAAGGTTCAGTGCTCACATTATTAACAGGAACAAGCTGGCGCCCAGTGAACACACCTACGACTTACTCAAGTGGAAAGCTGAATTGTCGAGGGGTCAGCAGAGGTCGAAGGGCTCGGGTCCGTGGTCGTAATTATCTGAGTGGACAGCCGGCCGATCCACAGGCTCCTGAGAGACGGCCGAGTTCTGTCTTTTTGTCTTTTAGCTCCCTCGTAGTTCAATTCCCCAGATGAGGAAAACTTCATTCTGACCAGTTTAACCATAGAATGTGAATAAAGATGGACGCTACGTTTCCACTTCCTCCCAGCATCCACTCATGAAGCCAAAATATCTCGACCAATCGCGATCGGGTCTCAGCTGTCAATTATGACATTGACAATAAAACTAAGAAAACATGAACACGTGAACAAATATGAGACTTCCTAAAATGAAGAGGAAGAATGAAAAACGTATATAGCATGTCCTTTTTGAATTTGGTCCATGCTCCACGTGTTAACATGGAGGAGACGGGATCCATGACCTTTACTACAGCCTTAGGTCATGATTTCATTTGCCAGCAGTCCACTTAGCAGCATATATATGAATAATTAAGAAAATTCACTCCACTGAAATGTCTGTACTGGTGGAATTTCCTTGAAGCAAACCAAAGGGCACAGTCTCATCTGTTGTCGATCGTGCAGTCGCTCTGTGACCCGCTCGGCTCCTATCAGTTGCTTGTAATTACCACTGAGCTTAGTTTCCTGTTGCACTTGTAACTAAATCACTTTACGATGATTGCCGGGGTAAATGCACCAACTGTAAATTAAACATGCAGATGTCTGGAGAAAAAAAAGGAAAAAGGGGAGGAGGTTGTGTGTATTTGGTCCATTTTCATCGGCACATGCTTCCCATTTTCCGCTCGGCGTCCAACAGACTCCACGAGGGAGTGTGTGCGGAGGATCTCTGCAGGTGCTCGGTACAAATGGGAAGACAATTAAACGGCACAATGTTGATCCACGGTCCTCGGTGGATTCTTCAGGAACATTCGGGGCCTCAGCTGTTCATCCGACAACATACCAAAGGAGGAGAGCAGGTTTTCTGCTCGTTTCATTGTTGTAATTCTCAATTTGACTCCCAGATGTGCAGATGTAAGTTGATCTGGGGGATAGAAAAGCAGAAACCCCCGTATTATCCGACTACCAGCATCCTTCCCACCGCACAGTTTCTGAGCGCCGAGCACTGCGCTACCGTCGCACTCGGACATCACTGATATCTGTCACCGATTCGACATAATGGCTTTAGATCCTGTCTCGTGGAAATCTACATCTCACCGCTGTTAACCCATAAGAAACAAGAAAAAGCATTTGACTGCGGCGGTTGGAACTCCTAATTAGGTTGAAGTAGGTCTCTTTGAACCGACGGTGTAGCAGGAAAAGCAAAATGTGAAACATTTTCGGCCTCATTATAAGTTATCTAAAAGGCAAGGGGCTCGTGATAATGAGGGCCATCCAGTGGGATGCGATGTGGTGGGAAGAGAGCGCCTAATTGTGTCAAATGGCTGGAAGTATTTCACTTTGAATTATGGGGAAAAAAAGAGAAAAGGGGGGGAAAATAAGCGGAGACGCACAACACGGACACAGTATGCAGCATTAGTGTCAGGAAATAAATGAGGTGCTATAGGAACTATCAGCGTGCGCATTTATTCCGGACAGGCGGATATTAAAGCTGTTGTGTGTCGTCCACTTTGTCAAAGCCACACCTCCAAGTTCTGTCATCGTTACGCTACACAACATACATCTGATTTAGTCTCCAGGCAAAATTAGGTGTCAGGGCTTTCAACTGGGGACACAAACTTTACACACTGAGTTTTCAGAATTTGTCAAATTTAAAAATCTAAGCACAAAAAAACACACAATGATGGAAAACTTTTTTAAAGGGACAATTCACTAAAAACAGACAAATCAATCCCTATAATATTATTATTTAACTATACAAAACCAATATTTTATTCTCCTAGGTTTTCAAATTGCTCATTTTAAATCAGGCGACAGGCTGATCTTCTGATATTCCCCCCCTATTATAAGAGATGCAGCCTAAAATTTCAAATCTTGTAGTATCACAACCTTATTCTCAGATTTTTCAGAGAGGTTGGATCAGCATAAAAAACTGAAATAACAAGATGCAGTTAGTCACAGACCTTAATTTCCTGGTGGTTTTTAAGCCCATCTCTTTTTAAAACAATCCAAACATTCAACTAATTGTTTTACCAGCCTTCACTACAGAGGGACAGGTGGATTTGAAAATCCCTAGTTGCAGCATGCATCCTGACGTACTTTAAAATGTGCACGCAAACACAGAATCCCGATTGCTCTTAATGGTGAGGCAGCGGAGTAATCGCTGCGTGGAACACAAAGGCTGCTGCATCTCTCCCCATTGACAGCAATGGTGGCACCAGTAAACCAGGCCTTTGAGCAGTAATTCCAAATCAAGACAAGAGGTTAACAGGGGGGGGGGGAGTGGCGGTTGAGGAGATAGGAGAGGGTGGGTGGGGGGGCTCTCATTGGTGAGATGAGAGAGGAGACGTCACTCTGACAAAGGATGAATACCTTGTTCTCACTAGCTGACAGCCACAATGGAGCAATCACCGGCAGTGTGCCTTGTCGGCCGATACACATCACAATGTGCCTCTTGAAAAACGGCTCATTTGGGCGACAGGAGTTAAAGTGCCTCACACAGGTGACAGTCAATAGGCCGCGCCATCTGCATTTCAAAGCTTCCCCCCTCGGCTCGTCAGCACAAGTGCGGACGCTCGGCTCTCAGCGCCTTTGGAGATTGCTGGATTCATCCATGACGGGTGGGTGGGAACTGAAAGCGTCTGATTTTTTATATAAAAATGATCATACAGATATAGAACTACCTCAAAAGCTCCAATAAAGTCACCTTGCTCGATGGTAATTAGATTACCAGGTCTTTCACTGAGTAATGAGCGTTTCACAATTTTCTATTCTCCCACGGATTTGAATTGTGTTGTTTTGACAAAACAAATTCAGTTTTTGGGCCCTTCGCAAAAGGGACCTGGGGGGGGGGGGGCCTACATCAAGGCAAACGGCATTATACTTATACTAGCACCTGAGCTCCGGCAGCTATCAATCAATTTTAATATATCTGTTTTTCTCCACAGACAAAACATACATCAGTTCATTTCATTTATTTTATACTCTGCCAGTACCTGTAAAGTTATCGAAATAATTAGAAATTTTTTTATTTTTTATTTTATCCTGTCTAACTTTGCTTTAAATAGTTTTGTATTGTTTAATTAAAAAACGTTTCCTATGCTTTACTTTCAATTATGTATTGTAAAAGACATTATAATTGTTTTAAATAACATCTATTCTAATTCATGCAGTTGTGTCCAGGTATTGTTCCTTTTTTCATCAGGCACTTGTGTAGGACACCTTTGTCTGATGCCCATTCTCACCCACCTGGTGGCCCAATTACACACTGACACACACGCCTGCTGTAAACCAACATGTCAGCTCCCTGGTGCAAAGTTCAACTCCTCTTTGTTCCTCCTTTTATTACGTCTTTATTTATATATATTTATATATATTCAGCTGCATTCCTTCCACTGATGACACTTGATGTGAGTACGCACTGAAATCCTTTAGAGAAGTTTGTTTTTGTCGTTGTACATGTTGAGTTTTCAAGTTGTGACTCAGTGCCTCTCTCCCTCAAACTCTGAAATCCCTTAAGTTTGACATGAATCCAGCTTCATGTAAATACCCGTTACACTTACCTCTTTTATTGGGAACCGTTTTGTTCCTGGAATATAATTTGTCGGACAAGCTATCGTCCTCCATCGCCTGTGTTAAATCCAAAAGGAGCTTCCTGCGGCCAACCCAAACACATTCGGTCATGGCTTTGAAAAACATTACCTCTCACACATATATAGAATTCCACACCAGTGGGGAATATGGGTAAACATTAAACTGTACAGTTCTGAGAAGAGCGCGGCCGTGCCAGCGATGCTCTGGTGGAATAACCCCCCCCCCCCCCGCTATCCCTGCACAGGTCCTGGGAGGGTCTGAGGGTATTAGGCTCTGTTTGCACACAGGTACTCCTTACTGGGAAAACCAAACCACTGCATTGTTAATACGACTGTTTAATTAACATGGCGTGTCATGGAGCTCAACTTCATTTGGTGTTTATTTTTGGAAGGATTTCACACAGCACACGACAGAAAAGTGCTATAAAAACCTCTTTGTGTTGCTTTTATTGGAAAAAACATGGTGCTACAATTGTGACAGTGAGGAAATACACAATACAGCATGTACAGTAAAGTGCAGTGAGGAATTTACAAATGTTTTAGAGCTTAAAGTCAAATGTACATTAAATGTATCAGCCAATCTGAGCCTCTGATATTGGTCAATAAGTCCCTGATTTCTGTGTTTCATCCCAAAGGTGTTAGTGGAAGTCTTGACCGTAAACAAAGATGGACGACACGCCTCCACTTTGCTGAGATATCCACGATACGGGTGCTGCCATCTTTCCAATCCAGGCTCTCATGTAAGATGTTATTTTTTTTATCGTCAAACAACTAATTAAATCCAAACTTTCTAGAAAAATCACATCAGTGTGATAGGAGCTATCTCAAATGTTAGAAACCATGTTGGAGAAAGTTCTTTCTCTGGTCCATGCCCATCCACTCTCCACATACTTTTGGCAATGTGGTGAATATAATTTGAACATGTCTGTGCATTTGTCTTTTATTAGATTCTTAAATTTCACTGAACTAAATTGCCTCTGTCCATCGGTGAAGAAGAAATTAATCAGACACTTATGAGACATTAGCTTCACTTCTTGAGGAAAAACAAAACATCACAATTTGGCCGACGGCGACGCGTTGGGATTCGTCCAACCGGAAAAAGACGCCCAACAACCATGTAAACCTTTAGTCACACAGCCGACCTGACAGCAGTGAAACAGTTGCTGCCGTGAGCCAGCTCTCTGTGCTGCTTCGCTTTGAGAGCAAACACATGCTCAAACCAAGACAAATCTGTCGGACTCATACTTTTCCTGTCCTCTGTCCGTTCTCCACCTGCAGCCCACAGCGGTGACATCATGGATTGCCTCACCATGAGAGCATGTCCACCAGGGACGTGGCCTACATGCCGACACCGGACTCCCTCCCGGGTCGCCCTGGTTGGATGCAGCTTGTCACATCTCGGTCCCTCCTGCAGGAAGGCTCGCCGAGCAGCGCCCATAAATCAGATGGAGTAAGTGGACTCAGTAACTGACCATCATAAAGCGCTTCCACACACACTTAAACAAACAGGCGGGACGTGCGATCCTCCCGTGCTGCGTTAAGTCACAGCCAGGAGAGCCTTTTACAGCCCTCTTGTAAATGGAGTGAGCCGATGTTTTCAATTAAAGTCGACTCGGAGGTGAGTTTCTCCCCTTGATGCATAAAACAACCCTAATAAGTTTTCACCGAGTCGTATCTCTCGAGTTGTCGTGGCAGCGAGGTGAAGGAGCCGAGGTCGGCCACACAACAGCAGGTCCAGCTGTGAGAGGAGGTGAAGGTTTGACGTTAGCTCGGGGAGGAGGTGCTGCTGCAGAGAAGATGTTGCATCTGTAAATTCTAATTTGTTTCTATTAAATGAGTCGAATAAAACCATTTGTGAAGTACTTTTCCAACAGATCAGGTTGGAACAGGTTAAAACTAATAAAAATAGACAGTAAAACCATGGAAGTAAATAGAGAAAAATATAAAGACCACATTTTTGGTACAATTTAAGCCCCAGTTTCTAAATCAACAGTCTTTAAAGTGTCTTTATGCAGAGAGGAGGAGAGACACCCCTGAGTTCCACAGTGCAGAGTTTCCTCTGCAGCCCGTCACTGGTTCTCATGACCTCACAGTGACTGTGGGAACGGGAGTTGTCTTCTGACAGCACTGGTGTTCGCTTATGAAAAGTTAAAGTCACTTCCAAATGTCATGCACTTCAGAAACATGCAGCCCTGTGTTCCATATTTCATGCGGAGGCCGGTCACCACTCAGCATTTGAACGTGATACATTCTGAGGGAAATTACATGATTTACTTTTTTTGTTTGAGGATAATAGAACAGTCCTCTGCTCAACTTTTCTTCACCGGCTGAAAGTGAATTTGTTGTTTGGGTAAAAGAGATTAAAAGTAATCACAGTAACTTGGTTCTGAGATGAAGGCAAAGCTATGCTCTCTTGTCCTGAGAGTTTCCGTTTGCTTCCTGGTATTTTGTGTGTCCCCCTGGATCAGGACAGCTGTGACCTTACACACTGAACAGCACAGGCACAGAGGCAGCTCACAAGTTATTTGAAACTGAGAATTTTAAAAACTGTATTTCTTCCTGACTGTAGAAACAGATATTAATTCTAAAGACTATATTTCATTCTTATTTAGTTTGTATCTGAATGCATTAAAATATAAAAACATAATTTGTGTTAGTTAAAAGGGAAACTCCTCCTCAGGTTGTGAGAAAAACGAATCCTTTCCAAGAAACGTTAGAGGACATGAACTTCTGGCCTCGATAGCAGCTCTAGCACAGTATTGTATTTCTAATTTTAATTATGTTTTCCTAAAAAGCTCCTCTGTGGGTTCATAAATGTTTGAGTCTTGTAAAATGTTCCCGAAAAGACGACTGGAGAAGCTCAAAAACTGCAAAATTGTAGGTTTCAAACTAGTATTTTTTTGGTTTCTGAGTCAGTTATTTCCATAACAGGAGTTTTGCACCTGACAGTGAGGGCGTGTTCACCTCTGATATCGTTCCACTCCGTCCGTCTGCTCCTGACTGCATTCATCCCCCTGAAAGCGTGTCTCCACCATCCTGCCGTCAGCTTTCACCTCTGCAGCCGGAGGGAAGACTGATGTTATTACCTTATCAAAGGTGGAGATGTCTGCAGCTCCGGGGAAAAAAAAAAAAAAAAACGAACGAGAGACCAGGAGAGAGAGGGGGGGACGGACGGTTTTCTTTGACTGTCTGGCAGCCGACGGGACAGCGGGCGTATTTCTCCCTCGCCACTGGCTTATCAGCGGGGCCTGTAAATCTACCTGACAGGTCTTTACAGGTGCCGTTAATCCCGCTGATTCAATTCATTTTGCTAACTGTTCGGAGGCCGCCTCTCTCCACGGGGAAGATCAAACCCTCGCTCCTTTCTCGCCGCGCCAGTTTGTGTTGTCCTCGTGATGGAAATCCAAATCCACTCTCTCCAGCGTGGAGATGAAAGGTGTAATGCGGCCTCCGTGGCAGTCAGATTATTCCTCCAAACATGTCTGTGCTTCTTTATTTGCTGCACACTGGGTTTGGCTGTTATTTCCTGGCTGTTATTTACAGAGGACAGATTTCCTGTGCAGGTACGCTCTGGTTTATCTGCAGCTCGGAGCGGTCGTGTTAAACTCCACTCTCCTGCTGCTCAGCCCTGAAGGTGCTGCTGCTCCGAGAAGTTTATTCTCATTTCTCTCTACCGACACTTCTGGATCTGTTTGGGCTTCTGCTAAGATGATTCTCATGTTCACGTGTCTGTTAGTTTTCATTGGTCTCGGTTAAAAGGTCGGAGATGTTTTTGTTTTTTCTTTCAAACCCACTATCAGTGCTCTGTCAGACAGTGGGCTGCACTGTCTCAGTCTGTGTTCACACTGGAATCACTCGGACGACAAACACAGTCCACAGAGGCTGAGGCAGGTTTTGAACTTTTCGCCTTCGTCACCTTTCTGGTTTCTGTGCTTCCTCATTTCACGAGCAGGCCCTCCTCCTGTCAAACACAGGGCACGGGGGGGGGGTTTACAAACTTTAACTTGTTACCCCTGTATCATCAACAGCTCATAAGAGCAACAAAGGCATCAACAAGCTTAAACAAACGGCTGTTGGTGATAATCTGAATTTCCCCTCGTGTGTGTGTCACTTAAAGAAAGAGCAGAGTTTGTGTTCGGCTGCACAACAACAACCTTGGAGCTGGTTTTCCCAGTGACAGGTGAAGCTGTAGAAACGTATTGTTTTCCCTGTGCCCAGTCCTCCACTGAAGTAATAACCTCTGTGTGCACATCATACCGTTCACTCGACTTCCTTCCTTAATGCAGCTCCAAGCTTTTAGTCAGTGATTCTCCAAGGCCTTTTTTCCTCCTCATCTTGAGCAGGCCTCTCGTGAGGGGGAAAAAAACCAGAGTAGATTGAATCTTGGCAGGTTTGCCTGTTTTAAATGGAGCGTCCACCTCCGCCCGGCTTCCTGCTGCAAACATCAAGCACCGACCTTATCATTTCCTCGCGGTGATTAGGTCGCTTCCTGGTCACTGGATCACAGGTTCAAGTTCCATTATGTTCACTGTGGTCCCGAGCAGTGACTTGTTCAGGGGCCTAAAACTGAGTAGCATGGAAATAACCCACACCTGCTTCCTGCAATAGTACAGGTGCATTAGGAACTTTTCAATAAATATAAGTGATGATTTTCAGCTGCAGAGGCACCAGAAGGCATGTCGGTAAAACTAGCAACCACAAAATGATTAGTTTACCCAATGAAAGTCGGCCCAGCAGGCTATACGCGAGTTTAAAAAGTCTTTGCATAGAAAACCTGGAAGACAAATTCAAAGACAAGCTGTCACTTCTCTGAGAATTATCTTTCT